>NW_024423343.1:1992597-2163614 GCF_017311325.1 Ursus maritimus | reverse complement strand
GGGGGGGGGGTCAGGAGGCTTGGGCATGTGAACCCGTGGCTTCACGATTGCCCCGGAGAGTGGTTTCTACGAACAGGTGCTGCACTGAAGACGTCATGAGCAGACCCGGTCTAGGACAGTGGGGCCGGCCGCTCAAGGCACTCTGAGTGCGGTCACACGGTGTTTGCTTGTGTGGTCACACCCAGGGCTTTCCCTGGCTTCCATTTCTGCACCTTGTGAGATTAGGGGACAGCCTGGCACATCGGGGGCCCCTTCCAGCCCCTGCCCCTGCTGAAGGCATGTCTCCACAGATTCAGCAGGCAGAATGGAGCCGGGGCTGCACAGGGGTTCGGGGGCCGCACGAGGCACCATGGCTCAGCCGTGGCTTTGAAACACGCACAGTTGGCTTCTGTCCAGCTCTGGGCTGTGAGCCCCGGCCTGTGTCTATGCAGCAGGGCAGGAATATTCCTGGTGCAGAGCTGGGTGCCCAGAAAGGAGAGGCCATGGGAAGCTGGCTCTGACGTATCCTCACGAGGGTGAATGCCCCTGTCCCCTCTTCCTGTCCCACGGGCAGACTCACTCCTTGTGGTCAGATGTCCGAGGGATGGAGGCTGCAGGACTCCGACCGTCCACTCGGCAGGGCTCCCCAGCCTGATCAGGACAGGAATGCAGTTGGAGGTGAGCCCGTTTCCTCCTGGCAGAGAGGATGCAGGGATACGAGGAATCAGTGTCTGCTCCAGCCCTGTGGCCATCCTGAGGGCGTCACTGGTCAATGCCTGCAAAAGCATCATGCTTGTTCAGTGGACACAGGAGCAGACCGTACCCACCAATGGGCTGCAGCAAGCCTTGACGTGCACTCCCCAAACTCTCACTCTGATGCGGGGCTGGGCCCATGCGATCGCATCCTGGGGACATCTGATGACTCTGGAGGTGGTCTTCCTGCCCAGTGGGGCGAGGGTGCTGCGCGGGAGCCATGGGGTGTGCAAGCAGCTCGGAGCCTTCCCTGAGCTTCTCTGAGCGCATGAGAGATGGTGGCAGGGAGCTGGAGCCCGCTGCCTGGCCTGCCTCCTTGAGCTGGAAGCAGCACCCCATTAGCACGGAGACCACAGGACTCACAGCCCAGGCCACCGGGGGCTGCTCCCCTGGAAGCAGGCCTGTGCACTCATTTCAAACTTCATTTGGGGCATTTTCCATTGAAATAAGAAGAAGCCTCTCCTTCCTTCTATTTTCACCTCCGAGTCCTGATTTCCAGGGCAGGCTGCTAGGCGGCCGAGGGCAAGGGCCTCCCCACCTGCCTTCCTCCTGAGGTCCTTGTGTCCCGAATATGCAAGTGCCACCTGGGCCACGTTCCTGCTGCTAGGACAGGGAGAGGATGGCCCAGGTCACACACGCATGGGAACTCCTCCCCGAGGGGCCAGGACGAGGGTGCACCGGGGGTGGGGAAGTGCACGCAGAGGCCTGAGTGTGTGTGCAGCTGGGGGCTGAGCACAGGGCAGGGCAGGCTCGGGCCCCAAGGTGGTGTGGGGGCCTCCCCCGGGGAGAGGCTGCTCCTCCATATGACTGACCTTCCCCGGAAGCCCATCAGCTGTTCCCATCGTGCTGCGACCGCGAGTGTGAGAGTGCCTGTCACCCGTGGCTGCCTACGTGGCTTGGGGGAGGAGCCATTGGTAGAAGAGAAACACACCCAAGTGTGTATTTAAATTGCAAAGAATAAGAGCAAATCTGGAGATGTCTCCACTCTGAAATACCACCGAGCTGTAAACACAAAGCTCTATGCATATATTGACCTGGGGTGACCTGCAAGATGTGTTGTTAATGGAAGAACACAAGTTGCGGAGAAAATGTGGAATGCGACCCATTTGTAAACATCCTGGTCCTCGTGTCTCCTGTGGACAGGCACCAAGGGGCTCCCGAGAGGTGACGCTTGTGAACGCACAGAGCCAGGAGTGGCCTGCCTGCCCTCCTTCCCACGGTGCTCCGTGGCTCCGAATAGTCTCGTGTGATCCTGGCCAGCCACTTGGGAGGGACGTGGGAGGGAGGCAAGCATGATCGGTCTGCTCATTGAGAACGTTCCCCAAGCTCTCAGTGCGGGCTGAAAGCTGGCCTAGGTCCCTTCTCTGTCCCCCACACACTGTGCCAACGCAGCCGGGAGACCCAGAGTTCCCTGGGGTACAGCACGGGGCAGGTGGGGCATCCGGGAGCCAGGGCTGACCTATAGCCAAGCAACACCGGTGACTTTAAGCTGGTTGATTACCCGGAAAAAAGCAAATGCCCCGTCCGATCCCATTGCTCCATCTCTGGTCGCCTGGCAACAGCTGGGTGCGCAGTCAGAAGGCAGGAGCCAGCCCGGCTTCCCCTCCAGACGCCAGCTTTCCATCCATCCTTCCCTACCAGCCCAAGGTGCTGACCTGGGTGACCGAGCATGGCTGTGCCCCTGGACCTCTGCGACTGCTGGTTGGCTTGGCATCTCCTCCTGCGGTAAAAACCCACTTCCTGTTCTCACCGCATCTCCTCCATCAGCGGTCCCTCCGGGAGGCACGCTCCCTGAATTATGCATTTCTTATTGACCTTTCCAAACCACTTTTGCCTTTCTTTGTGTTTCGTGCAGTGCTGTGACTCGCTGACTGGAAGATGGCCTCGCAGGACGAGGAGCAGGGTCAGAGGGGTGCCAGGGAGCCGCGGGCCCAACCACGACACCTCTTGTGTTCTCGTGCGTGTGCGTGCGGAGCCCTGATGAACGAGGCAGTTCCGCTGGGCTGGCTGAGCCTGGGAGGTCCCGTAGAGCCCCCGCTGCCCCCTGCTCCCCTTCTCTCTCCTGGGCTTCTGAGACTTCTCTGGGAGACAGCTTGGGATTCCTTCATCTGGTCTCATCATCTCATTTCATAGATGGGGAAGCCAACCCCAGACATTGAAGCAAAAGTCCTCACAGTCATCGGGGCAGAGCTGATGGGGGCCGGGCGTCCGCTGTGTCCTGGCGGGCTAGTTGGGAGAGGCGGGGGAGCCCTGGGCTCTTTCTGTGGAGCAAGAGCCCACCTGACATGAGGAACTCTTCCCAAACGCAGGCCCTGCCCCCTTCCAGGAAGGGAGTCCTGCATGGGTGTGTCTGGAGAGTGGGCTCCTTTCCCTTGCTCATGGCAGGTGGGGGAGACCCCAGGAAGTAGTCTGGTGTGAGATGGGGATTGGGACAGTAAGATCAAGCTGACTGAGAAGTGTCTTCTCCATGGAGGGTTAAGAAGTTTCCTTCACTCTGCTTCTCCATTCTTGGGATCAAAAGGAATTCAGATCTGGCTATAGTGTCACTTAGAACCTTGGCACTCTATTCCGGCGATGTGCCCCAGTGCCTTTGCATTTGTTCACCCCTGACAGGAACACCCTTCCCGCATCCCACCTGGGAAACTCTCACGTGTCCTCTGAGACCCGACTCAATCCTCCCCTCCACCGCGGTGTGTTTGTGTTCCCTGTATCTCTGAGCTTCCTGGGTCACGTGGCGTGCTCTGTCTCCCAGCACTGCTACTTTACGGCACTCAGTTTTTCCAATGTATATAGTTCCTCCAAGAATCTGAAGTACAGAAGGATTGACTGTTGCTTCTACATATTATAGATAATTTTTTTGAAGTCCTGGGAAAATGTGTCCTGAAAATGGTTTTCTTGGTGAGCTGGTGGGGACTGGAGGCATGGAGGGCAGGTCTACAATCCCAGCCGCGTCATGGCAAGGGGCGAGTTCATGCCTCCAGCCCAGATACTGAACGAGCGTGAATGTGGGCTTGCTGAAGCTCTGTGGATAAGCTCAGAGGGACTTTGGCGGGGGGGGCAGGCACTAGAACACCCTTGCCCCAGCCCCTGCTTGCCCCATGTGCTCTGTCCTCCGGCCCAGAGGAGCTGTTTTCTGCTCCCTGGGGAGCCGTGCGTCCTCCACATCCTGCTTGGCCCACGGTTCTGTCTGTCAGAAACACACACTTGCCCTCCTCCCAGTACCACCAAATTCCACTCCTGTCGGCTCCCCACTGTGGTCCCTCTTTCCGGCAGACCTTCCCCCTCTGGGTGCACCCAGTTCCGCCCCTCTTTATGGCACCCCAAAACGATGGGCTGAGCCACGGTGACCGCGGATGCCCAGAGTCCACACGGCAGGGTCCTCCCGGGTGGTGGACGTGCTCTTGTTAATATTTCCTGCAGGATAAACTCGCATGCACACCTGTTCCTGTCTGGGTGGGTTATGTAGCTGTTGACCTTCCTGCCCAAGGGCCACGTACCCATTTTCTGGACGTGCGTCTTTACCACGCTCCGGGAAAGCGCTCGTTGAGCAGAGCTCATCCTGGTCTTCTTGCCCATCTTTGCGCACTGACTGGTCCAGTCTTCACCCTGCCACCCAGCCGCGTGGGCACTCAGCTGCGTGGGTGGTGATTCCTGAGCTCTGTGCGCAGGACGGAGAAGCTGCGTGAGGAGTGTGGGGAGTGCGACCCTGGAGCCCCGCTGCCTGGCTTCAAACCGCACATGGGTGACTCCATGTCCCAGGCTCAGTTTGCTGGAAGGCCAAATGTGAGTGCCTTGTAGGGTCACCTTGGGGATCAAGAGTGTGCATGTACGTGTTTAGAACCTGACCCAGCACAGAATAAACATGGACGTGTTGGCTGGTATTAACCTGATTGTTTTGAACAACGATGGCAAAGTGTGGTATAGACACGTTGACTGATTTACCCAGAATTGCGGTCAGAGATGCTTTTTGCTCCTGTGATGGTTTGAAACTTGGTCCCAAGATTCCTGGGCACTTCTGTTGTGGAGAGATGAGCTCTAAACTCCCTCGCCTTGAATGCGGGCCTTGCATCTGCTTGACCGGTAAGGTGATGCTGGGGGCAGTTCTGGGCCCAGGTGTGGGAAATGGCAGCCCCATTTCCTGTCTTTTGGCACACTTGCTCTGGAACCCACCCGCCAGGCCGAGCTGCCTGGGGAGAGTCCAGGAGGAGGGGAGCCTGGGCCCAGCCCCAGTCCCGGCCTGGCGGAGGCAGCTGCCCTGCACGTGTCAGCTCTGTGACAGAGCTGTTTGAAGGGAGTCCCATTCACACTCTGCATTTGTAAACGAAAGAAACGAGGTGGCTGTTGTTGCCACGCAGCCACGGTACTGGTAACACAGCCACGTGTCCCACGAGAGCCACTGAAGATTGCAAACAGACAAACCCAGCCTCAGTTTCCCCTCCCTCTAATCTGTCTGCCAGCCCCACCTGCTGGAGGAAGCATCTCTCTGGTGCTGAAGGCCACCGCCAGCTCCCCAAGCCCGTGCTGTGCTCCCCTTGTTCTTCTGCCTGCAGGGCTGCTCCCTGCTTCCGCCAGGGGCACATCTCTGCATCCAGCATGAGTCAACCCAGGCATCCCTGAGTTCATCAGGCACCTACCATGCACCAGTCACTGCTTGGGGCACCGAGAATGCAGGGTCCTGCACTCCCGCAGTCATCAATGACAAGCCCTCCCCCTTTTGTGTCTCTGCACCTTTCCCCATGAGGCCTGTTTCCCAGAATCCTGGCCCCTTCCCTTTGCCAGGTCCTATTCCTCCTCAGACCAAAAGGCACTCAGAGAAACCCTCCCTGATGCCCTGCAAGGGCCCATGCCTCTGGGCTGCTTGTGGGAATGCAGATGCCCAGGCCTTCTTCTGGGACACCTGCTGCTGGGATGGAGGTGGGGGAGCACTTCCCTGGGCAGAGTGGTCCCCTGGGTGCTCCAGGACCTGCACCTGGACGTCACGACCCCACTGCGGGCCTGGGGGTGGAGACCCTGTCCTACACCTTCACCTCGGCCCAGAGCACCTGCCCATCACGGGACAGCTGCCTTGCGCGTGTGGAGCTCCTGCGGTGCCCAGGGACTTCTGTTCCGACACGGCCTTGATTTCTGCCTCGCACGGCGGGGCTGCCTTGGGCTTTCCTGCCTCTGGTCTTCCCTTTTCAGAGAATCCTGAGTAGGTCTGTTCAAGTCTGCACGAGCTCCTCCGTGCTGTCCCGAGCACAAACGCATGCCCACAGTGTAACCCACTTTCCTGATTCAACTTCTTACATCTCACTGTTGATCCTAAGCTTTGACTTCCAGGGAAGAAGACTTGGGGGTCCCCCAGAACCTGCCAAAGTCGGGGTGCAGAGAGGAGGCCGAACCCCACAGAGAGGTTTCTGTGAGGAAGTAGGACGGGGGCAGGTGGATTCAGCTCATCTGCGGAGAGCGGCGTGGGCACTCACACCTCTCCGTGTGCACCTGACCACAGCCCGCGAGCCGGGCGGCCTGCAGGCTGTGGGGGGTGGGGGCAGGCTGGAGTCCCGCCAGGCCTGCAGGGCAGAGGGAAGGGCTGTGCCTTTCCATCTTTCTGAGCCCGCTAAGCTGATTGAACCCCTTTTTTGTTTCGAACGATGTATTCCTGTCTTCTCTTGGTAAGAGTGGTTCGTCAGGCAGTGGGCGGAGACGAACAGGGGCAGGCGTTACGAGGCCGGAAGAGTGGTATTTGGGCTCGAATGAGGACACACATCACCATCGTCGTCACCACCATCATCATCATCACAGTCTCTAAACACCGCTGGGTGCGCTCTCTGGGCTGGACATTATCCCAGGCGCCCCGGGCACCATCTCATTATCCCCACGACGACCCAACGAGGCGGGTTGTGCTGTCGCTCCCATTCCGCGGATGAGGACGCCTAGACCCGGCCAGGTTAAGCAGCCGCCAGGGCTGCACAGATTAAAGGCGGAGTCAGCGTGTGAATCCCAGCATGAGATTGCCAAGCACGCCGTCCTCCACGCAAATGTGAGCTGCTGTGCTCCAACCATGAGGAGTCGGTGCACGCGACGGGAAGAGGACGATGCCACGGAAGAACGCCGCAGGGGCGGCTCCCTCGTTCCCGTCAGCAGATAAAGAAAATTGACCGCAGTGGGGAGAAGGGACTTGCGCCCGGTCCCCCGGCCGTGGTGGCCGTGCCCGGCTGGCACCTGGGTGTCCTGGGTTCCACGCGGCCCCAACCAGGAAGATCCTGGCTCCCCATCTGGCGGTGTAGCGTCTGTTTGCTCTCAGAAAACTGCAGAGTAAGCAGCCACTGAGTTGTAATTAACTTTTCTTGGAGTAATTAAAAACTTGAACTATCCCAAATGGTTGCAATTTCCTCATTTGGGGTTTACGTTCAGTGTAGAGAGCGGTTGCAGTGAGGCTTTATCAGCAAATGCCTGCAGGGAGCAGGTGGGCCCGCTCAGCCAGGCGGGATCGGGTCCCCTCCTGCTGAAGGTTATCAAAGGAATCCCTCTCCCAAGACCGACGATGTTCACCTTCCCGCTCCTTTAGCCTTGGTGCCAGGGGCCCTAGGGGCCCTCGGGAGGTCTTCCTGAAAGGTCTAGAGGGACAACTTCTCACTCAGCGAGAGGTCAGCCTTGGCCCCCAAAGCCCCCGTCCACTAGCCTCTTCTCAAGGACTTGACACTGGGCCCATGCAGTAGGGTGGGGTGGGGTCTGGGCTTTTCCCTTAGGTCCCACAGATTTCTTTGCACAACGGGGGTCCCGCTGTATCTGGGGTCCTCAAAACCAGAGGTACAGAGAGCTTTGTGCAGTGGGGTGAATGGTGGCTCCCCCCAGAGATACATCCACATCCGAATTCCCGGAGCCTGTAATTGTTATATTTTTGGGAAAAGGATCTTCACAGATGCAGTTAAGCTGAGGGTCTTGAGATGAGCTCGTCCTGGGTTATCCCACTGAGACCTCCATGCAACGCCACGTGTCCTGTACGAGACCAGAAGAGGCGGAAGCCGTGGGCTGGAGCCCGGATGGGAGGGTGTGGCGCCCAGAGGGAGGGCGGCCGTCCTCCACGGCCGACTCCCAGCCTCCAGAACGACGAGCTGATACATTTCTGTGGTTTTAAGCCCCCAAATTTGCAGTCATTTTTACCACAAGTCCGAAAACAAATACGATCCATATGATTGGACGCGGCATGAGCGTTGCTCTGTGCACCTGTCGTTGGTCAACACGATACTCAGTTTCTTCTTAGAAAATATTTATTTTTGAGATAATTGTAGATTTACAAGCAGTTGTAAATTTAGTCCCATTGCCAACAGTAATATCGCTGTTAGCGTTTTATGTCTAACTTTCACCCGATTGGGATTTATTATTGTAATTTCAATGCCAGTGTTTGTTCAGATTTATCTACATTTTTAGTCTTTGCTCACCATTTTTCTTTGCCACCCCCAAGACCTTTGTTCTGGAACTGTTTTCCCCGGAAAACTCCTCGCGCGTCTTCTCCAGGGATGGTTCCCGTGTGGCGGACTCTGGTGGCTCCTCTTTGTTCTACGAGCCTCGTGCTCAGGGTGTGTGACTTCGGTGCAATGAGCCGTGGGACAAGCTACAGAGACTAGAGATGTCCCTTCCAAGTACTGTGCCCTGCGGATGGGCTAGGTGTTAAATGCACCGTGAACGCATGAAAGAACGGGTCTTCCTTCCCTCGAATTCTCTGTGTGGGCTTGACTGGCAGCAGAGAGGTCACTGGGTACCAGGCTCTGCCCTCCATAAATGGACGGGCCTGGGGTTGCCACGGAGACTGTGGTCTGGTCATCCCACGCAGGGTGGACCCCTCCACTCCCCTGGGTGCTTGGCTGAAATTTTCCCTCTTTTATATGTTCTGTTGCTGTCTTACTGTCTGCACCCTGGTACTGACTTCTTCCCCCATCCCGGGTCTTACTGACTAGCTCTGGGCATTCATCCTGTGTGCATTCCTGGGGCCTCGGTTCAAGTCCAGCCCTGCCTTTCCCGCTCCTGGTGACTGAGGGTACATTTTGCAGGCTTTCTGCCTCACTGGTCCGAGCGCAGAGGCCCGCTGGTGGTTTCTGGGCTCCCTTCCATTTCTGTTCCCCTGTGATGCTTACCAGNNNCTTCAGCAGGAAGCAGCTGATTGGCCCCGACCTCCTCCTGGGGGGTGTGGGGGGGCCACTGGCATCGGGGGCTCAGGAGGCTGGACCTCCCACCCTCCATGGACCTGCACAGCTGCTTCCTCTCCCCGAGCTTGAGTCTCATTTCCTCGCGGGTTGGAAAGACCACAGCAGGCCCTGAACCCTGGTTTCCATCATCTTTATCCCTCTTGAAGACTTCAGTAAATATGATGCAGAAATAAAATGAAAGAGCGGCTTGGGCTGTTTGAGTCCCTGTAATGTAACTGCCCGCCCCCGAGTGGACTGCCATTTTCTCTTACTTACAGAGGGCTGAGTCATGGAGTGTAAATTCATCGCTGATGAATGAGGTGGGCTGTTGTGGATAATTGCTGCATAGGAAAAGGACCATAGCCTCCTTTCGACCTCCCGGCAAGTCCCGCTGACCCAGGAGGATGAAGGGGAATTTAGAGACAACCGCGTGCATGGGAAGTCACTCGGCCAGCAACAGGCCAGAAGTCAAGCACCGAGGTGCTTCCTGGCCTTAACATCGACTCTCTGGGGCCAAGAGTCTAGGATTCCTGTGACAGCTCACAGGCTCTCATGAGCCACAAGAATGTCGCCCTCGAAATGGCTCTTTGGGGAGTGGGAACCCGGCCCCAGCCACCTGTATCCCCGGACCAGCCTTGGGAACGCAGGGCTTCATTCTGGTGCAAAGGGCCCGATTGTGCCCCTAGAGCCCCACGCCGGCCCTGCTCCAGGACCACAGCGGAGCCACTCCCTCTGAGCCTGAAGCCGCTGTTGAATACTCCTCCAGCCGTCTGCAGTAGGAATGCAGTTATTTTGTGATAGATTAAACCTTCCTGTTTGGGGAAACTGGGAAGGATACCTAGTGACGGATGAAAGAATCTGCCATCTGCGGGGCAGCTTGCCCGACGGAGTGCTCCGTGATTGTCACAACAGATGCTTGTAGCTGACATGTAACGGGAGCCGGCTCGAGCCCCAAGTGCTCAGCTGGCTGCAGGATCCCTTGCAAACACCTCTACGTAGCCACCTGGCACACGGAGAAATACCGTGTGTAGCGGTAGTGGGCCTGCAGTGATTTCTGTAAAATGGGTACGATGCCGCTTCTAGGTGGGTTCTTGCAAGCCTCAGATTAGGTGGGGTGTGCGTGGCGCTGAGGACATGGGTGCAAACACAGGGAGCCACATTGTTGTTCTCATGGCCAAGAGCGCGCGTGGACTCTCAATCCTGAACCACACAGAGACTGGGATTCACGTCTCCAGCTCCTCGTGCTCCAACAGGTCTGTCCGTAGCTGGAAGCCCGATTGGCCAGCGTCCCTGGAAGACTCTGGGGATACCCCCAGGACTCCTCGGCCAGCAGAGCCGTCAGAGCCATGAGCCACCCAGCCCCTTCTCCTGTGCTGCTTGGCCACGGAGGTCAGTGTGTCCTGGTGGATTCCCAAGCCGTTGCCGCCCTCCTGCCTCCCAGAACCCGTGGTAAGGAACGTGCAGAGAGCGATCGACGCTCACTCAGCCAGTGCCTCCCGCGGGAGGACAACAGTCAGTGACGCGGGGCGTGAGGCTAAGTCTGGTGGGGCAGCTACACCCCCGCCCCCCACAATGAGTCCCAAGGAGAACCGGAGGGAGGCCCAGCCTGTCCCGGGGCTCTGCCACCACCCTAGCTTCGGAGGACATGGCAGAGCCTTCGCTCCTTGGAGCACGGGCAAACTCAGAAGGTTCTGGAATGTCCGCGGTTTCATCCCCTCCTCCTGCCACAGCAGGCCTGCTCCATTATGTGTCCGGTGGGAATATCTTTCATTATCTTCCCTCTCAATTTAATTAATCCACATCCCGTAATGAACCTTGAAATTTCTATTAAACACATCATTACTAATCAGCACAGAGCTGGTGGTAGTTGGCGGCTTCTCACAGCCGGGCAGGCTGTTCGGCTCTGGGCTGGGGCACTGGCCCCGCCAGCGGGGCTCACACGTGGTCCTGGCGCCCTATCTCTTCTTGGTTATGTCGAGAGGGACCCGTGGGGCAGTTTGTTGGGGGTGCCGCCCCGGGCGTGATGCTCAGCGGTCAGTCTTGCCGTGGACGGACTCAGAGGACAGTGCAGGGGGGGAGGGAGATGGGGCGGAGCAGCCAGGGCAGCCCCCGGGATGACCACTGAGACGCAGCTGCTGGGCCTAATGGGACCGCTCTGCATCCTTAGAGGTCTCCCCCCACTCCCTACAAGGGCACCACGGACACGGATGTGGACTTCCACGGGCAGGGTCTCCCCGGGCCTGGGCCTCACCGGAGGACCCAGGAGGCGTTGGGCGGCCCGGGTCAGGTGGCCCGTGTGTCTCGTGGCTCCAGCCCCGCTCTGGGCTGGCCGCTGCCCCAGCTGTGGTTGTGTGGCCCGGTCAACAGCCGCTCCACGCACTCAATCCCACTTGGCCTGTTTCTCCCTCCTGGTGAGACCCTGACTCGGGACAGTCGGACGCCTCCTCTTCACCTGGCGTAGCTCAGACCCAGATGGCCCTGGGAGCTCTGCTGCTCATCCTTATCTGTGGGCTGCCGATTTCAGACTTTCTCCTTCCTCCCCACACCTTCCCCTCCCTCGGGTTCAGAGGGACTCACCTCTTCCACTGAAGACCTGAGAGCGTCCAGAAGCCCCTTCACGCCTCCTCTCCCAGACCCTCCCATCTGGGGGAGCAGAGGCTTGGCCCTGACAACCACGCCTCCCTCTGTCCTTGGAGCTGCGGCCTCTGCTTCTCAAGAGCTCTGCTCCTCCAGCCCCTCCTCCAGCCCTGCGGCTCCCAGCTCACGGGACTTTCCCGCGTGCGGCCACACCACCCTCCAGCCACGGCCCCGCTTCCCCGGCACCACTCCTCACTCCCATTCTGGGTCCGGGCCCTGCTCCCCGGGGCTTCTGTCCCACCTTCCTCGGCACGGCTCTGCTTGGGGATGCTGAGGACCCACAGGTGCAGAAGCCGACGGCTTCCCTGCCTGCCACCCGCCTGTCGGGACCCTCCTCCGGGGCCGGCCCCCGCCTCCTCGGCCCCTGCTTGTCCTCCTTGCTGACCGCTCACTCTGAACGGAGATCTCACGGAGCTGTCTCCCCCGCCCAGAGCCTGAGCACGCGGGGGGTGCAGAAGTCGAGGCGAGGCCCAGAGCAGGGCGGCAGCTCCGGCTGTTAGAAGCCTGTCCCTAACAGTGGAAGAGAGGCCTCTGTGGGTGCAGCTCGGACTTCTGGGCTCCACTTTCCCTTCTGAAAACAGGGCAGCCGATCTAGACGTTTCCGAGGTCCCTCTGAGTGCATGGGGCTGCGTTGTCCTACTGAAGCCGACGTGCGCGGGGACCGTGGTCTGCAGTGTGCCGCCTCTTATTTCCCAGGGAAATAGCATGGTCCCTCATCCCTCCCCTTTTGTCTTCTCCAACCAGCTTCCGGGGGCCACCCACTGGGTCCCTGGCCCTGTGCCCAGGGGTGGGACACAAGCATCGAAAGGGAGCTGGACATGGACCCTGCCCACGTGGAATCCCATTTGCATGGGGAGACCCACAGGCAGACACAGAATTTCAGTGAAATGCAGCAGGAGCCTTTGGGAGGCCCGGCAAAGGGCCATGAGGGGCCCCCGTTCATGCAGGGTGTGTGGGTGGGATGCGGTAAGGGTTCTGGGCCCGGGAGGGTGAGGAAGCGTGGCTGAGGCAGCAGAGATGGGCAAGGGCACTGGGGCAGGGAACTGCAGCCAGGAAGGTCCGATGTGGGGAAGCCGGCCGCGCCAGAGGAGGGGACGAGCTGGTCAGGGCGAGGCAGCAGAGAGGGGCCGTGTGCCTGTGCACAGCCCAGCAAGAGGGCAACTGAGCATGGCCGCCTCCATTTTGTTTTCTTAGCTTGGAGTGGCTGAGTCATTAGGGGTTCATACACAGCTTCTCCATAGATACCTGTTGCCTCGATCCCGGGGCCCTGTTAGGGCAAAGGTTCTGGGACCAGGGCTGTGCTGTTTATCTCCTTTGGAATTTTGAGTTCTCAGCCTGCACTCAGCGACCCTTGACCACGAGCTGGGTCCGGCTGACCGGCCACCCTGGGATTGGACAACCACAGGGCTGGCTTCTGCTTTGAGGCTTCGCATGGAGACACTGATTCGGGAGGGCTCTCCGCAGTGCCCCGGAACGCCGGGAGCAGCCCCACACCTCCAGCAACTCCAGGAAGCCCTGAGCCTTTGTGGCAGACGGTTTATGGTCTCAGTGAGGCACTGGGCAGAGTCAAACATGGCCTTCAAGGCATCTTTGTAGCCTAATGGGCTCCAGATTCTATTTGTTCCTGAGCCCAGGGCAAGTTCAGGGCCCTTTCCAGATGACTGTGCTGCGTGACGTGTGGCTGAGCGGTTGGGCGTCTGCACCAGCCAGGAGGAAAAGTGGGCACTTCCCTCTGTCCCCACGGATGGCAGTGACCCGAGGCCACCTTGTGATGGTCAGCCTCCACTTCGCTGGTTTACGAACGCTGGATCGGACACTCCTTGGCATATGCCAGACAGGGACATTTGCTAGTGTGTAATTGGCTGTCCCCTAATGACGTCCACACCCACACTTCTTGCTCATGGAGGTGGTGTGAGGTCCCAGAAAGACACCACGAAAAAATAAATAAGCTCTTGGAGTCTTTCGAAAGGAAGTCATGCGTAACAGCTAAATGCAACGTGAGCTCCTGGAACAGAAAAAGGACATTTGTGGAAAACAGATGAAACCCAAATAAGGTCTGTAACTTAACACTAATGCTAGCTTCCTGGTGCTGATGTCTTAAGGGCAAGCGTCATGCCATGGCTGTGCAGGGCGTCCGTCCCCGGGGAAACGGGTGAAGGGCATCCAGGAACTCTGGGCTCTTTTTGCAACTTTTTGAGAAGTCTAAAATTATTTCAAAGTAGAAAGATCAAAAAAGAAGTAATGGTATTGAAACTTAGGACGCGAAGGAACGTTCTCATCTGACCCTCACTCAGCCTGCGGGAATGGGCCTCTAGGAACCAGGCCGGTTAGTGGCCGGAACGTGGTAGAGATGTGTTCTGCAACAGGCAGAAGCTGGCCACCTGCCAACTCTGTCTGCCCTGGGAGGCACTGGGGGCTCATTCCCCGGTAGGGGCTGGGGTCAGAGCAGCCACCTGAGCCCCCAGGAGTGAGATCCCCCTGGCTCCCAGCCCTCCTTCATCTGCTGTTTATAATTACTGTTGTTATTCTTGTTTTTGTAACCCTGGGCCCATGCCTCACGCAACACAGGGTTTAGAAACTTCCTCCGAGAGTGTGCATGGAGAACAGGCCCACAGGAGTCCCCCGCCTCCCACTGCCTTGGGGGGACCCTCCCAGAAGGCCCAAGCAGGGCGTCATGCCATGCCACACCCCTCGGGGCTCTGCACCTGCCAGCCCAGGTCTCTGAAGGCCCAGAGCAGGTGGGAAATTACTCCCTGTGGATGTCATTCTCATCCGTGGTTATTTTGGATTTGGCCTTGAAAATGAGACTGCCGGCCACAGAGGAAAGAAAGGCAGAACATCACCTTGGGGGTGTCCTCATGCAGCAGACGTCCCCCAGGGACCCTCGAGGGCCTGTGTTCAAGCAGCTCTCAGTGGAGCCATGGTTCCCACAGAGTCCATAAGCCCCTCTATTTGATGCCTCTTCATCCAAATACCATGGGCACGGGAGGCAGGAGCCACTGTTCACTCCTGGGGGTGCGCAGGAGGGAGGGAGCGTCCTGCAAGCCCAGAGGAGAGGGCATCCCCCACTCCTGGGCCCTCGGACCAACTGGAGGGATCTGCCCTCTCCCCAGCTCCCCCTCCTTGTAGGAGAGTGCGGCCCCTCGGGGCCACCAGGACACTCAGCTGACTGCTAATGCTTAACCTCGCGATTTCACACTCGAGCGCCATCCCCGGAAAACAGCCCGGAGGACATTTACGTGTGGCCACTTTAGAGGGCAGCGGTCCCACAGGCGGTGACAGCAAGGGGGCAGAGCAGGGAGGAGGTCTCCATGGCCGAGGGCGTCCAGGCTGGGGCAATGGTCCTCAGGAGGCCCAGGAGCGACTGTGCTCGGGGCATCCACGCGGTGGTGGAGGGGGCTGCACTTACACGGTCCCTCCTCTGTATGTCCAGTCCCTCGATGTTGCTTGCTCCACGCTGGCAGGAAGGGAGGGGCAAGTCTGCCCACCTTGCTTTGCCCACGGAGGACTGGCCACAGGGTCCGAGGACACACGTGGCTAAGGACTCAGGGAAGCACGTTAGGGGAATCTGTTACCCCATCTACTTCGGACAGGGAACCTAATTCACACACTGACATGCTTCCGTATGTGGGAAGCTGCAAGTCAGAGGTCAGGCAACTTGCCCAGGGCTGCAGAATTAGGAAGTTGCAGGTGTGCCAACCCTCAGCATGGCCTCGAGGTAAACTCAGGGCGTGCTGACTCACGGAATGCTAGGGGTTGTCATGTTTCGGGCATTTCCCCACCGTGGATTCAGGCGAACACCTGCACCAGTCCGGCTCTAGAGTTTCACGGGATTTTATGAGTTCCAGATCCCAGTAAACCCCCAAACCTTCTCCTGCCTTTGCGTTGCCTGCCCATCCCACCAAGCAGGCAGCCGGCCTTCTGCTGCCACCTCTTCGTCCCAGCTCCTTGACCCCAGCCTGTCCTTGGGTGTGCCGGTCACCCAGTGAGCTTCTTGTGAATTGGTGAGCGGGGCGAGCCTGGGCTTTGTGAGTGATCTGGGGCTCTTGGCGAGTCTTGCAGATTCCAAGTTCCTATGCCAGGTGCAGAAACAGACCCCTACTTGTCCCACTTTCAGTCTTGCTCACAGGGCTTGGTGACTGACTGTCAGAGTGAAAGTCTGTGGCTGGACAGACCCCTACTTGTCCCACTTTCAGTCTTGCTCACAGGGCTTGGTGACTGACTGTCAGAGTGAAAGTCTGTGGCTGGGTGGTCTCACGTGGTCAGAACCAGGGGAAGCCTCAAGCTTGAAAAGGCCGTGAGGCTTGCAGCTCTCTGTCCAGATGACTGCCAGAGTGCTCCGTGGCCCACCATCTCGGGCTCACTGCAGTCAGCTCCCCGGAAGCCCGCCCATCTTCACCTCCCCACGACAGCAGCAATGAGAAACATGAGGCCAACCACAGAAGCTGAATGGTAGCCTGAGCAGCAATGGGAGAAAGAGAACTCTAGATCTCTACAGGTGAGTGGGACGCCGGAGCCAACAGCGTCCACCAGGTGGGAGATGTGCCAGTTGACACTGGGCCCTCTGTGCCCATGGAAGCGCATTTCCCCGTCTCCTTCCTTTTCTGCGTCATGAGGAACTGAGACAGGGAGGGAGGCAGAAGCGTACAGAAGGACGGGGCACTTGCAGAACATGTTCACTGTTTAAGTGCTTGAGGACCTCCTGAGATTCATGTTAGAGTCTGTGAGGTCAGAAATTATGAATGGGGGCCGCTCCAGCTAGCCCTGCGGAGCGGGTGACGAGTCTGCGCTGACGGTTCAGGCTTGGAGCAACGGTGGACGGAGAGAAGGACGTTTCTCTGCAATTCATCCGACCTAGGTGTCTGCTGGGAGGTGGTGTGGGGCAGTGAGCAGAGCTCAGGGGGAGAAAGCATGAGTTCTTTCTGCTGGTGAAGGACCAGGCTCGAGCACCCCTCTGTGCGTGTGCTGAGCTGGTGTCCTGAGCCACCCCACGGTCATTTCTCGGTAGATGGACGTTGGGGGTTTGCTTGGGCGGTGTGGCCAGGCTGAGAGCCACGTGGGCACGGTTGTGTGCAGGGAGGGCTGCCCAGAAATGAGAGGCAAGACTGGAGGGGGCACGTGGGGGCTGGCACAACATACCCTTTCTATAAGGGCAGAGTCACGGGGGCCAGCCCTGTCAGGTCTGCACAGAATTAAAATCCAGTGGGTTGGCGCAGGAATCGACTGACAGGCAGGATTCATAGATTAGGAAGCCCAGCAACAAACCCAAGTATCCTTAATAATTTACTCTATTATTAAGGTGATATTTCAAACCAGTCACACAAGGATTGATTGCTCAGTAAGTGCTACCATACCTCCCACCTGAGCCTTTGGGGAGCAAAACGAAGTTCGATTCTTTCCTCTACATTTTTCACCACGTATATTCCAGGTATGTTCATTCTCTCAGTCTAAATATTTAATATTCACATAATCTCAGGAGTGTGGGAAAACTTTCTGAGTGTTCAACAGACAGAAATGAGAACACTGACAGATTTGACCACATAAAGGTCTTCATCACATCCGAAGCGCTTGGAGGGTGGGCACCCAGGAGCCGTCCCGGCAGGAGATGAGCAGGCCACAGGTACTTGGGAAGCTCCACATGGGGGAAAGGAGGGAAGAGAAGCAGAGCTGGGCAGAGGGAGAAGGTGGGACCAATGCAGTCTCAGTGCAGCCCACAGCAGACCACCAGAGAGGTCAGAAGCAGGTGGCATTGCAGAAGTGCCCTATGTTGGGGCTGGGGCTGGGTTTCGTACCCCTACATCCACTTGTCATCAGGTGAGCCAGGAAGAAGGGAGGGCCTCATGGAAGCCATGGTTTCTGGCTGCTGAGGCAGTGCCCACCGAGGACTGACAATGGGGGCTCTCTGCCAGCGGTGCCTTAGCCAAGAGGGGCCCAGAGCAGCTACTATCTGACACAGCAGTCAGTCAGTATTAGCTGATACAACATTTTCAAATGCACCAGATAAAGAAATAAACCTTTAATACTTAGCAAGATTACAAAATATATGGCAAATTACTAAGAGAAACTGTGAGCATCCCAGTAGAAAAATGGGCAACAGACGCGAACAGGCAATTCATTAAGGAGGTAATACGAACATACCACAAAGAGATGAAAACACTGTTCAGCCTCACAAACCATGGAAAAGTTACTTGCGGTCAAATTAGGAAAGATTTAAAAACTGATCCTACGTGCTGACGATTAGGATTGTAATAGGCTCTTACCCCTACAGGAGGGTTATACATTCGTATAGCTTTTCCCAAAGGCAGTTCCCTCAAATGCGCACAGTATCTTTAAATACCTACTTAGATACGGACTCAACTCTGATTATGAAAAGAAAAGTCCTTTCTTCACTGAGTTGCTTGCGCATGTGTGTGTCTGTTTCCAGACTCTACTTTGTATGTACCATTGGTCAGTTTGTCCATCCCTGGGCCAACGTCACATTTGCTCAGTTACTAACTACAGCTTTATAATAAATCTTATTTATAATGTCTTGTGCTTCTTTTTCAAGATTACCTTGGACACTTAACGAGTATTTGAGTCAGCTTATAAACTTTTGCAAATAACTGCCAGGATTTTAATTGGGGCTCCCTTGAATTTATAGATCAGTTTGGGGAGAATTGTCCTCACCAAAGCAAAGCTTTCCATTTATTTAGAACTTAAAATTTCTCTCAGTGACATTTTGCAAATTTCTAGGAGAGGTTCTATACATCCTTTGTTGGATCTATCTTTATGTAGAACTTCTTCAGTTTCTCTCAATGTTTTGTGGTTTTCCGTGTAAAGTTTCTTTTTTTCTTTTTTCTTTTTAATAATTTTTTTTAAGATTTTATTTATTTATTCGACAGAGATAGAGACAGCCAGCGAGAAAGGGAACACAAGCAGGGGAAGTGGGAGAGGAAGAAGCAGGCTCATAGCAGAAGAGCCTGATGTGGGGCTCGATCCCATAATGCCGGGATCATGCCCTGAGCCGAAGGCAGGCGCTTAACCACTGTGCCACCTAGGCGCCCCTTCTTTTTTCTTTTTAAAAAGATTTTTAGTTATTTATTTGAGAGAGAGTGAAAGCGATAGAGATCTCAGAGGGAGAGGGAGAAGCAGACTCCCCACTGAGCAGGAAGCCCGATGCAGGGCCCATCCCAGGACCCTGAGATCATGACTTGAGCTGAAGGCAGACGCATAACCGACTGAGCCACCCGGGTGCCCCTGTGTAAAGTTTCTGTACACCTTTTGTTAGATTTTTTCCCCAGATAAATACTGTTTTTTGTGAATTTCTTTGTGTGTGTGTGTTACAAGGAAATACAGTTGATCTTTGCATACTGATTTTATATTAGGCAACTGTACCAAATTCATGTATGGATTATAATAATTTATCTTTAAATTGGTCAACTTTTTCTATGAGTGCTTTTTATGGCTTTATTGTTTAATCTGTAGTAAATCAAACTTGCCCTCTTTTCAAATACTTTTTTCAGCAACTTTAATGTATTTCTTTTTTTCTGCCTGAACTCTAGAATTATTTTGACAATGTAAACAAAAACTTTTCCTTTGGAATTTTTAATGGAGATTGCAATAGATCTTACTTAAGAATTATTGTCATTTTTATAACCTCAAATTTCCATCCATGTATGTTTGCAGAATGTGTGTGTATTTATTCATGTCTTCGGTCCATTCATCTTAATACGTTGTGGCTTTAAGAAGAGCGGAACAGTTATGTGCGGGAGGGAGCGCACGATGAGACGAATCTACGCTGGGGGATGGGCTCCTGAGAACTCATCATCCTGTCCTCTGTGCTCGGTGTATCTTTGACACTATCTGTGAAAATTAAAAACAAATCTACCTTTCCACTCACCTAGTCTTTTGCTTCATATAGGTTCTTCATCTTTCTTTCAAAGTCTGTTCTTTTTATTTATTGCAACTGTGACCAGGATTGCTCTCCATATGTATTTGATATTGTTGGTTTGCACTGTCTTTATAAACCATAAGCAGCAAAGCAGAGGTTGAATATAGCTCTCTGTTCATTGATTCGTATAAATGGAACACAAAATTCCTGAGTGCTTTTCAATAATTCATGCTTTTATAAACATGGAAATTCATTTCAATGTGTCTCGAGGAGAATGCTGCACTAAGGCCCCTGGGGCGTCAAGGTGCGGCTCTGGCGTCCTGGGTCTGAGGCACAGAGTGGGGAGACCAGGCACTGGGGGCTCTGGGGCTCATTCATGCTGGATCCTTGCTTGACCCCGAGAGATCATGGACCAGAAGCTGCATGGGAGCCCCACCTTAGGGGTGACCGAGGGGCATCCGGCAGAAGATTCTGATGCCTCTGACCCTCGGGTGGGTCCAGCAGCGAAGGCAGGGGCAGCTGGACATCCCACACAAAAGGCATTCTCCAGAGACTCTGATGCCACCCCTTGCACGGGCCGCAGAGCCACAGACCAGCCTTTACCTGCATTGGGGTCTTCCACCTGCTGTGTGGTCTTGGGCAAGAATCTGACATTTCAGAGTCCTGGTTTTTTGTATACAAAATTTCTATTCTAATATCTGCCTTTAGAGTGTTTGTGAGATGACACATACCCAAGAGACTTGTGCAGAATTTGCACATAACCTGTGAGGAGGGGCATTTCCTCTTCATCTGGCTTTGTTACTTTGCGTTGTGGAAACACTCTGTACCGGGAGTGGTTCAGAAGAGGGGTGACCAGGGGGACAGAGCACCTGCCCACTCGGATCATAGAGAGAGGAGATGGGCATCTCAGTATCTCTTCTCCTCTGTCAATTAAGCGTGAGGTTGTAAGAAACGGTCGCTTTCTTAATAAAAACATCACTTTCCTTAAAAAAATAGTACCTAAATGCCCTGAGTTTAGGAGCATTTCAGAGTTGGAAGTTTGGCTACGGCCCTAACTCTGTTTCTCTAGGTGGGACCTTCATCTTGGGTCCAGGGCCAAGGGTCACTTTCCCCATCACAGTGGCCTTTGGGGAAATGTTGACCTCCCTGAATTCTGACCTGTGGGTCAGTAACAGTCTTCTTGATTCTCCCATTGCTCTCAGCCTCAGGGAATGGGACAAGATTAGAATGTTGGTCACGTCCTCTAGGTTGGAACACACGCACGCACACACACAACTACAAATTGGGATTGTCCGGCCCTGCAGGCTGTGTCCTGGGAGCAAAGATCTTGCTGGGGTCTCTTACTATCACAACTCTGGGCAACCACTCCAACGAGAGCATATCACCACCACCAGCCCCGTCACCCGAGTGCCTCTAGGCACCCAGCCTTGGCGGGGTTTCCCAGTGCTGGGGGCTCCTCTGGACCCCACCGTGACCCAAGGGGGATGGAGCCCTCTCGTACGACCAACCCCAGGCCTCTGCCAAGGGGCCCCCCCGATCTTCCTTAACCATAGCTTCGGAACACAAATAGGATGGTGTTCACAAGTTTCTGGTATGAACGCTTTCCACGTTAGCCCTGCTCCTTCATGGGCTATCCGTCCGTGTGTGGGCTCTGTCCCTTATTCATCGGATGCCCATAGCTTTGGTGGCAATGAAAAGTCAAGTCATTTCATTTTGCAGATGAGACAGTCCAGGCTACATCTCCTGGCCTCAAACCACGGAGAGAAAAGTTCGAAACAAACTGAGAAGTAAAACAGTGGTATCACCGCCCTGAACACCTTGTGGCTCCAAACCAGGTTGGAGTCCCTAGAGCCGCTCTGGGCAGTTGTCCCTGTCATTTCACGGCCCTCCTGGGCAGGGTTGGTCCAGGAGTGCTGCTGGCTCAGGAGCACCGCTGCCCCGTGATCGGGTCGTGGGGAGTAGGTTGAGGGCTGGTCTCTTGCGCTTCCTGCCCTGCTCTGGCTCCAGCCCCAGCGGCTGGTCCTCCTACAGCAGGAGAGGAGAGGAGAGGAGAGGAGAGGAGAGGAGAGGAGGTCGGCCTGCCCGGGGTTGACTCATCTGTGGCCTGGGTGAGGATGCCCGGGTGGCTGACCTGGCGTTAGTGCTCTGCCCCTGCCCTGTGCTGTGTTCCAGGCCCTTCCCTCGCTGGCCTTTCGTTCTTTCCAATCACCTGCCTCCCTGGGCTAGCAGTGGCTCCCTTGACTGGCTCCCGCCCCCCCTTCCAGCCTGCTTGCCATGTGGAGGGCACACGGTGGCTTCAGCAGGGACCCCCACCAAGTCGCGATTTAGAATATTTCTGCTGCTTCAAATGGGTCTCCCATTTTGCCCTTTTCCCAACAAATTCTAATTTTTTTTTATTGAGATACACTCTTGGCAATTTTTAGATATTATATTTCAGTAGAAATTCAGAAACAAAAATTTTAACTTAACACTTCTAGGATATGAGCTGGGATTTAGAGACACTGACCCCTCGCCTGTCACGACCGTTAAGGACATCTGTCCTCATGTGTCGTTTCAACTCTGTTAACTCTTCAGGTGTTTAAACCATGTGTGGGGCTAAATCCGTCAGCGTGCTCCTTTACAAATTCTGGATTTCATACCCTGATCATGAAGGCCTTCTTTACCCCGGGATTATAAAAATGTATTTTCCTATATTTTCTTCTGCTTTTTTTTAAATATCTTTTTTATTATATTATGTGAGTCACCATACAGTACATCCCTGGTTTCTGATGTAAAGTTCGATGATTCATTAGTTGCGTATAACACCCAGTGCACCATGCAATACGTGCCCTCCTTACTACCCATCACCGGCCTATCCCGTTCCCCCACCTCCTCCCCTCTGAGGCCCTCAGTTTGTGTCTCATAGTCCATAGTCTCTCATGTTTCATTCCCCCTTCTGATTACCCCCCCTTTCTTTATCCCTTTCTTCCCCTACCGATCTTCCTAGTTCTTATGTTCCATAGATGAGAGAAATCATATGATAATTGTCTTTCTCTGCTTGACTTATTTCACTTCGCATTATCTCCTCCAGTGCCGTCCATGTTGCAGCAAATGTTGAGAACTCGTTCTTTCTGATAGCTGAGTAATATTCCATTGTATATATGGACCACAACTTCTTAATCCAGTCATCTGTTGCAGGGCATCTCGGCTCCTTCCACGATTTAGCTATTGTGGACAGAGCTGTCTTCTGCTTTTTTTTAAGTTAAAAACATGTGGCTATTTTCTTTTGTCAGGAACCTGTGTTGGAGTATAACGTGAATAAACATAAGAATCTGGTTTTCAGATGGAAACTTATTTCCAGCTGTATGTAGTGAGAAGTTTCCACACTGGATTGAAAGGCACGTACCTTATGCACGGTATTATAATACAACAGACAGTCACGCTGGAGTACGTTGGGCTGTCGTCCACCCCGTTGACCTGCTTGTGCGTTTCTGCACCAGCATCTAAGTGCTCTGGTTAATATTGCTCTGCAGTCCGATTTATTAAATGGCAAAGTCTCCCATGATAGTCTTAATTTTCATAAATTTCTTGGCAGATTGTACATATTTATGTACACTTCCAAGTAGAATTTTAGAATCAACATTTCAAGTAAAAAATTCCTTTGCCATGTCAGTTGGAGTTGGGTTGAATTTAATATTTAGTCTGGGAGGTTCCACATCCTTACCTAGCGCATTTTACACCCGGAAACAAGATGCGTCTTGGTTTTCACAAGCCCGTGTGTCCTTCAGGAAAGTTGTATCATTTCCATTACGTGGACTGTGCATGTGTTTTGTTAAATGTGTTGCCAAATATTTCCTGGCATTTCTTCCAAATGTGAACACAGTTTCTTCTGTGACATTCCGCATTCGTTAGTGGGGTGCGTCAGCCTTTCGTGCGTTCTGGGTCCTTGCCCCGGGGCACAGCCGGCCTGCACAGCGCCTCCGTGTCGATGGGCACAAGACGCTGGCCCCAAGGGACGCAGCTGCTAGCCCAGGACATGGCAGTGAGGGGCCCCCTTGCTCTGGGGACACAAAGTGTGAGCAGGGCTGGTTCCGCCCGAGGCCCCTCTCTTCGGTGTGTAGATGGCCACCTTCTCCCTGTGTCCTCACAAAGTCGTCCTGCTGTGTCTGTGTCCTGATCCCCTCTTACAGGGACACCGGCCATACTGGCTCAGGGGCACCCACACAACCTCATTTAACTCACTCCTTTGCAGGGCTTCTCTGAGGTACTGGCGTTTGCATCTTCAACCAATGAATGTGGGGGGACCGAGTCAGCCCATAGACGCTCTACAGGCTTCTCTGTGACACCCTCAGACTGTCTACATACAAACAATATCATCTGCAAATAAAGTACCTTCATCTCCCTTTGCCACTATTCTGCTAAGATGAATTATTGTTAGAAACCTTGGAAATAAAGCAGAAGGGTGTCTTACTGATCTTTCCATGTCATTCTTGAACAGTATCTAAGGGGGCCGCCTGGAGATGACTTGACTCTTGAGGGGAATGCATCTATGTTTGGCACATGTACTGAGCAGGGCCAATACTGGGTGAAATTCCACATGAACTTGCAGATTTTTGTTAGCGGGAATGCAAATGACTCCTGACTCTTGGGAACTACGAACCCTTCGGTGCTGTTGCCTTACAGGACCTGACGGTTTTACCGCTGACCTGGCAACCTTGGGTCAACATTCTTTTCCCATTGCTTGTAAATATCCATTTCCTGAAATGCTCTCTGTGGCTTAGCCATCTTGGTGGTCCTCTCATTAAGGAGTTACAGAAATCACCGACACCTTTGTTTTTAGGAGTCTTTCGATCACACTCGGACAGATTGGACATGCATACTGTGTGCAAGGCTGACCCAAGGTAGCCCCACTGTCTCTGAAATAATTTCCTTTAAGCCTTATAATAAGCCATCACGGTCTATTTATTATACGTGCTCCCCGAGCTCTGAGTGCTCCTCTATACTTTCCTCCAAAGGGAGCAGCACACTTTTGCCCAGTGAGCATGGATTTGTCCATATATGGTGACGGGACATGAACAAGCCCTTGCTGCCTTTTGCTCTGAGCTGAGCGAATTCTGCAATATGGCGGGGCTGATGGAGTTCACCTGATGGCTCTGAACCCTCCTCCTTCCACCTTGTGCATTTTGTGGCATGTGTTCTTGACCCTTGCTGGCTGGTAAAAGGTGTGCAGGTGATGGTGTTAGATCCAGTGCGGAGAAACACAGTGTTGTGCTCTGCACATGGAAACGCAAACTGAAGGAGACTCTGCAGCATTGAAGAGAAGTTGGGGGATCCCGAGGGTGGGGACGAGCAGGTGATAAGAAGATGGGGAACAGAAGGCCTCATAGTCATCAGGGACCAAGCGTGTCGTCCACACCACAGACCCCCAGGCAGATCCAGATCTTGGGACGGAAGAGGTCAGCTCTCCTGCGATGGGCACGTGGCCATCGTGCGGGGCTGTGAACACCCAGGATGCACCTTTCTGTCCCTCCCCAGTGCCAAAGGTCATAGGTTATTCTTCTCGTTGCTCCCCTCCCTGCATGTCCCCTGTCCCCCGTCTGTCCGTGCCCTGTCCACTCTGTCCTGCTGTGTGGGCCATGACCTAAAAACAGAGATGAAGAGCAACAAAGGTGAAAGTAGGTGCTGACCGATGGGAGCACCTCGGGGCTCCGGCCTGAAGTGCGGCGTGCGCGGCTGGTCTCTGAGCGCTGCTCGTTGTAGGGCGAGTGTCTAGACATTGTTTGTTTGCTGTGCTTTGCTGTCTTTGCTCTTGTGGACTCCCCGGTAAAAAGGACAGGCAGTATTTTCAGGGGCTGTCTTTCTACCCCTTCTTCTCCAGAACTGGACAGGATTTTCTCTGTCCCCACAGAGACTAACAGACCTGCAGGGAGACAGCAGGCTTCCTCGAGGATGCAGGGGAGGGGGCGGCGGGCACCCGATCTGGGGGATGGGGGAGGCTGTCACCAGTGGACAGGGGATGGAGCCACGCGTTGGCACCTGCCCTGGTCACTCTCTTTCCCGGATGCCCCCCACAAGACGCTGATGTATCAGGGCCACATGCCCAGGTGGGAAGGGTCAGCCCAGGACAACGAAGGCTGGACAGCCTGTCTTCTTCTAGAACAAGCCTCCAGGCCTGGATCCCGCAACAGACGGCTGTGTCCCTTCCCTCTTGCAGTTGCAATCCCGATGCAGTAGCCCATTTTCCCCTCCTTTCAGCCCCCAAAGGGCCATCTTTCCTCCCTCACTGTGTGCTCCTTGTACCCTTCCTAGAGAGCTCCGAGGGCCCACAGACGGTCTCCCCTTGGCTGCCCCTCGTCACCCTGAGGAAGTGGGGCAGTTATCGCCCAGACTCCTGAAGGATCCACAGAACGGCCACTTCTCCGGGTGCAGGGCTGAGCCAGCATCCAGCCTGGGCCCCCACTGCCCGAGGTCTCTCTGGAGCTCTCTGCCCAATTTCCCAGGAAATACCATCCGCGTCCCCTCTCCTGCTTCTCGCAGCAGAAGTTATGTCTGTCCTGTCCGTCTAGTCACATATCTAACTTGAATTTCCCATTATTTAGGTTAAAAATTTTCTCCCTTTTGCTTGTCCTCTGCTTCACATCAGTCACGGCCCTCCTAGGCATTTGCCTTTTGATTACACAGTTCACCAAACATCTATTGGTTGTCTGCAGGGTGTTTGCCAGTCGTCCCTGGGGACCTGGGCTGTGTTTGTTCTGCAGGCGGAGCAGGAGGGGACAGAAGGGGAGAGCAGGGTTGCAAGAAGGAGAAGGAGTGGAAGAGAGCTTTCCGTGTCCCTGGGGAGCCTCCTCCCTGTGGGTGGTCCCATCCTGCCAAGCCAGCACCTTACGCACCCTAGGATTTTCTGTCCATGTGAAGAAGCCAGAGACAAAACAGAGAACACGAAGCTCACATCCACGGTGCTCTTCCTGGGGTGCGGGCTCCCTTGGGGCTCACACCTGCTGGAGGCGCTGGTTACAGCGGCGCTCAGTTTGCATGTTAACGAAAGCACCTGTAAGCCAGGCTCCAATTCTGTAGGAATCCAAAGCTCCCGTGAGAAGCAGAGTGTGGACGGGGTGGTTGAGGGGTCCCCGTTCCCGGGGGATGCTGTGGGGGCTGTGGGGACCGAGGGGACCGAGGGGAAGGACCTCGCTGACATGTAGCATCTAGATTTGGACCAGTCATGCTTTTTGCCATCCCTACGTGCACGTGCAGATACGTATGCGTTTTTAACCTTAGTGATTGCTGTTTCGGAATTCTTCATTCATTTATTCTTTAACAAATATTCACTGAGCACCTACTGAATTCCAGGCACTCTGCTGGATTCTGCAGACAGCGGTGAGTGGTGGCCTTCTGCCCTCACAGTTAGCCTATGAAAGGAGAGCGAAACACACAGGTGTGCGTTTTCTGCCTCGACTACAGCAAATTGCCAGAATTGTGCTGGCTTACACAGCAAGAGTTAGATTATAACACAGTTCCAGAGGTCAGAGTTCTGACGTGAGTGTCCCCGGGATGACATCCAGGTGAGGGCAGGGCTGCTTCCCTCTGGAGGCTCCAGGGCTGTTTTCCACCTTTTCTAGCTTCTGGAGGCACCCACACTTCTTGGCTCAGGGTCCCTCCTCTGTCTGCAAAGCCAGCAGCCCGGCATCCCTCCAGCCCTGCTTCCACAGCCACATTTCCCCGGACTCTCCCTTCCTGCCTCCCGCTTCCTCTCTAAGGACACCGCAATTACACAGGGCAACCCCAGATAATCCAGGACACTCTCTCTGTTTTAGGGTCAACCAGTGGACAAACCGACTCCTCCTTGGCTTGGTAACCAAACGCAATCACAGGCTCTGGGGATGCGGATGCGGATGTGGACATCTCCGAAGGGCCGTTATGCGGCCGCCATGCAGACAGAATATCACATGCTTAATTGGGACAGGTGCTACGAAACGACAAAATGCTGCATGACGGGAAGCCGCAGACAGGATGGCTGGAGAAGGGACACTGTGACACTTCAGTCAGGATGGAGAAGAGGCAGTTAGGCAAGGAAAAGGACCAGAAGGCATCCAAGTTGGGAAGGAGGAAGTAAAACTACCTCTGTCTGCAGGTGATGCGACCTCACCTGCAGGAGGCCTGTAAGACTTGTCGGAGCACCTGCTAGAGCTAATAAATGAATCCAGTCACGTTGCAAGATACAGAATAAAAATACAGTCTGCTGTTTTTGCACAACAACAATGGACCATCTGAAAAGGCAGTAAGGAGAGCAACAAAAACACTAAAAGACTTAGGAACTGAGGAGGTGAAACTTAGACACCAGAACTACAAAATGTTGGTGAAAGAAATTTAAAAAGATACAAGCAAATGGAAACACATCTTGTGTTTGTGGACTGGAAAACGTGGTATTGCTAAAATGTGGTCTTCCAGATTCAACGCAATCCTTTGCAAAATCCTAGCAGCATTTTATATGGAAATAGAAACCCATCCGAAAATTCATACAGAAGCACAGAAGACCACGGGTAGCACAACCACCTTGAGAAAGAAGAACAAGGCTGGAGGCATCACGCTTTCTGATTTCAAAATATATCACAGCCCTACAGTAATTAAAACAGCATGATACTAGCATAAACACAGACATAGAGACGGATGGCATGGAACAGAATCCAGAAAGGCATCCACGCACATGTGGTCACCTGGTCTTTGACAAGGTTGCCAGGAATACACAATTGAGAAAAGATGGTCTCTTCAACAGGTGGTGCTGGGAAAACAAGCTGGACAGCCACATGCAGAAAAACGAAGCTGGACCCCTATCTCACACCATACACAGAACTCAACTCACAATGAAATAAAGACTTACATGTAAGACCTGAAACTGTAAAAATCCTAGAAGAAAGCATAGGGGGAAGCTTTCGTCATTGCTTTTGGCTGTAGTTTCCTAGATATGATATTGAAAGCACAGGCAACAAAAGCAAAAGTAGATAAATGGGACTCCATCAAACTAAAAACTTCTGCACAGCAGAGGGACCCATCAATAGTGTGAGAAGGCAACCTACAGAGTGGGAGAAAATATTTGAAAACTATGTATCTGATAAGGAGTTAATATCCAAAATATGTAAGGAATTCATACAACTCAATAGCAAAAAATCAAAGAACTAAATTTAACAATGGACAAAGAATTTGAAGAGACATATTGCCAGAGAAGACATACAAATAGGCAAGAAGTCCATGAAAAGAGGCTCCACATCACTGAGCATCAGGAAAATGCAAATCAAAACCACAATGAGATAACACTGCCTACCTGTTGGGCTGGTTTTTCTCAACCAACTGAGGGTGAGTGTTGATGGGGACGCAGAACGCCTGCAACCCTCGTGCTCTGTGGGTGGGAATGCAATGGTGCAGCCTCTATGGAGAACATGCTGGAGGCTTCTCAGAAAATTAACAATAGAATTACCATGTGACCCAGCAATCCTGCTTCTGGGTAGTTATCAAAAAGAACTGAAATCACGATCTCTAGAAGATACGTCATGCTGGCGTGCAATGCCACATTACTCAAGTGGCTGCCACATGAAACCAGCCTGAATGTGCACTGGAAGATGGGTGCAGAAGATAATATGGTGTGCACGCACTACGGAATGTGACTCACCTCTCAGGAGAAAGAGAACCTGTGATGCGTGACGGCACGGATGACGCTTGAGGACGCGATGCTGAGTGAAATAAGCCGGTCACAGAGGGACAATATTGTATAGTTTTGCCTGTGTGAGGCACCTAGAATTGTGGGACGGGGGAAGCAGAGAGCAGACAGTGGCTGCTGGGGGCTGGGGGCAGGAGGGTTGGGGGGCGCTCCTCAGTTACAGGTGTGAAGATTCCAGTCCAGGTGAGTGAGTTCTAGGGACTGCTGCCCAGCACGGAGCCTAGAGTTAACAGTCCCGCATTGTGCACTGGAACCTCTGATGGATGGCAAGCCTCACACTGCGTGTTCTCACGGTACACGCGGAAAGACAGAGCAGAGGATGAGCAGGGACCAGCGTCTTCCTCTATGTGGAGGGAGCTCTGAGGCTGCCCGGAGCTGGTGTTCAAGGGTGTGTCCAAAGCATTGGGATGTCGGGGAAGTAGCTGGGGTGGCGCTGTGAGCAGCCTCGAGTGTGGATCTCTTTCTGCGTATAAGTGAGAGTCCACTGGACAGTGTTCAACAGGAGAGGAATTGGTCCAGTTTTCATTCTTCAGTGGCTGTGGGTGGAGAACGGATTGATAGGGACAAAGACAGGGCACATGATGCCGCGAAAGCTTGTAGTAAGCCACGGACTTGGCCTGGTCACCGGGGCTGGGAAAAGCTTTGCAGAGGACACTCGGACGCACAGTTGATTAGGTGAACGTGGGAGGTCAGATGGCCGTGAGGCTAAAAGGCAAAGGCGTGTAGAAGCCTGTCGAAGGTGGGTGAGGGAAGGGCCACGGGGTTGGGATGGAGGGTGGGAGCGTGGCACGAAAGGAGGCTGGAGACCCCTCGGAGACTGTGGACAGGTCAGGTGGGCTCCTGTCCCTCATGGGAGGTGTGGTGGGAGAAGCGGACGTCATGAACTTGGGATTTGAGATCACGTGGGCGACAGTGTGGAGAACAGATGGAGGGGGTAGGGGAGCTCCAGGCCGTTGCTGATGTCAAGGGATAGAGGACGGGAGCGTGTGTTGAGGTTGGCAGTGGAGAGGAAGAGAAACAGAAACAAGAGGAAAAATGAGGAACTTCAAGGAACATGGTTTGGTGTGGGATTAGATATGCGGTGTCGGTGGGTATGTGTATGTGTTGGGGGAGGACACTCCCGAGACCCTGGTCTGTAGTACTGGGCAGATGGCGGAGCCCTCCACCCCGACGGGGACCCAGACAGAGGACCACGTCCGGGAGATGCCCGGGTTGGGCTATCGGGAGCTTGTGTGGACTTCTCTCCTGTGAGCTGGCTTTGCAACAGTCGCACGCTGGTATCCGGCTGGTGGTGCAGTAGTGGGGTCTGGATCGCAAAGGGAGAGCCGGGACCAAACGTACAAATCTGTGGGTCCCACGCGTGTAGGTGGTGACTGAAGGCCCAGGCGGACCCTTGAGGAACCGCTACATTGGCCCCCACAAGGAAGAGCTTTGTCAGGGGACACAGCAGTGGCCAGAGGGGAAGGGGACTTGGTTCGCGTGTGGCCCTGGCAGAGAAGGGAGGCTAGTGTTCCCAGAAGGCATGGTCCCAGGGCTCGAGACGAGGACCGAGGTGAGGACGGAAGTTGTCTTTGCACAGCGATACTTGGGGAGACCAGAGGAGCCGCCCTGAGGAGCAACCTCGGGGAAGGGAAGAGGAAGGAAGCACAGGGGGAGCGTTCTTTCTAGAAGTTTCTTAGGTGAACCGAGAGCGCGCATGGTGCCTGGGGGGGAGTGTGGGGCGAAAGGCGGATTTCCCTCAGAAGCTGAAGGCTGTTGCTGCATTTTCGAGGTGAGAGCCATCACTGGCCGACTGGAAGTGTGGGGTCACCGCTTCCCGAGGTGCCCTGAGCTCTTGGCAGACAGCTCGGGCAGAAGCGAAGCCCACCGTTCTGTAACTTCTGCCGCGGGCTCTTCTCTGCCTCGCTCACACGGACCTGCCTCCCTTCGCCTCCAGGATGTGGACGCGAGGTCCTCTCCACCGTTCTCTGCACTGTTTTGTCTGTGCCTTTCTCTTTTTAAAGTGTTTTTCTTAGTATTTTAAATTTTCAGATCATTTTTTTTTCCTGATAGAGATTTGTTCCTTCTTCAACCAGAATTTCTAGTCGCGACACCATTCTCCAGGGGAGGGGCTACATACATGAGGTTTGATTAATTGATCTCAATCATCTTGGTTCTGAATAAATTGTTGGCCTTCGGCATGCTTATGCATAAGTCCTTGATAGCCACCTCAAATAGCAAATTTCCACAGCAATTACATTTCTAGAGCACCTCCCTGATAAAATTCACATCGCGTTTACGTGTGCGCGAAAACCGAGCCTGGGAAAAGCCGGACCAACAGGTCAGACCCGTTTGACAGAACAAGAGGGCATGGAGGGATTTCTCAAAGCTGGGGCTGGATGTCTTGGAGTCTTAACCCCGCGGACCATCACGGGGGCTGGTGAGTTCGGAGACAGTCTAGACTAACGCTCAGGAGCCGGAGCTGGAGTGCCACTCTCCACGGTAACGTCCACGCGGACTGGGAGTGGCCCCCGGGCTTCTCTAACAACCATGAGCCCCGAAGACCACATCCCTGCAGCCCTCAGCTGTGGTTTCCCGAGGCTTCTGAACTGGGCAGGTGACTCTCTGGGAAGCAGGGCCCCTGACACAGTGCTCGCTGCCTCTTTCTGGGGCCTTGGACGCGCCCCATCCGAGACACATCCTAACTGCTCATGGAACATCATTGGATGAATATCTCGTGCACATTTCCCAGCCGTAGATGGACTGTATTTTTAAAACCATCTGCTCAGAACGAACGGTGCTCCCAATGACCCCTAACCAGTGTGCCAAGAATTCCTCGGATGTCCCAGCTCTGATAATCGGGACGAACGTGGAGGAGCGCCCCGTAAGACCGTCCTAATGCCCTTGACGCTTCCTACTGGCATATCAAGGTCACGGATTCATTTAAAGAATCCCAAAGGGCATTTGACCTCAATTTTTATAATTTCCTCACTGAAATTCAAGAGAAACTTCCTAGCTGTTCCCCATTATCCCTTTGTTGCTCAGAAAAGTGAAAGTTTAAATGGCAATTCTCTTTAGAATTTGATATCTCTTCCCAAACATTCTGGGTTTAATTGCTAACGGATTCTTAGAAAATTGAATCACTACATTACATTGTTTACACGCACCAGTGGCCTGGGAGAAGTCGGCAGAGGCCCCCGCGAAAGTTAACAGTGTCTGTATATCAAGCTGTGAGCACTTTATTAGAAAAGTTTCTATCTGGGAGTTTCCTTCTTTTAAATTTTTTTTTTCTTGTCATGTTTATGCCCAAAAGTCTTGAATCAGATCACTGTACATTAAACCAGGATTTTAGTTTCTTGGTTTCTCCTCGACTGCCCTCCTCATTGCTGCTATTCACCTTTTCCAAGGCGTCAAGAAGCACGCCGGACTATTTGAGTGAAGCTGCGGTGCTTGGTCGTGGCCCAAGACCCAGGCTCCAGGTCCGTTCTTCCCACGGGGACACCTGGTCCTGGAGCAGCCCCTCCCTGCCTGGCCTCCAGGTCCCGTCTGCAGAGAAGGGGGTGTGTCTACAGACTGTTGGCATGTACACTCTGGACCATTACTTCCAGGAGAAAGATGCCTGCAGGTGACAGACCCCGGAGCGAGAAGAAACAGCAGAATAGCTCAGGGTTCTCACTCACATACACAGCAGACGCGAGTCGACTGGCTCATTTCTTTCCTGAAAACAACTATGCTGTCGTCCCATTCCAGTGAAGACCCCCAATGACTATCCGCCCCCATAGGTGCTGTAGTCTGAGTGTGGTGCATTGGAAAAATGCCGAGATTCCCCATCCCTCCTTGCACTGTGACTTACGGCTCCTGCCATGAAGAGGGGAGCTGGCGCCCATCCCCTGAATCGAGGCAGACCCCGTGGCTGGTCTGGGCCCACACAGTGCAGGGCAAGTGGGGCGTGCCGGTGCGGAGCAGAGGCCGCAGTGCCCCGAAGCTTCTCTTCCCCCTCCACATACCTCTGCCTCCACCACGAGAACAAGCTGGGGGAGCCTCCTGGAGGGTCACAGACCACCTGGATGGGTGGAGCCCCGTGAGACAGCCCCCCACCAGCCAGACGCCTGCCACGCTCAGTAGGAGCCTGGCAGAGATGAGAGGATGGGCCCAGAGCACGGAGCTCTCTGTCCAGTGTGCCTGCAGACGTGTCAGACGTGACCACCACGAGGCTTGGGGATGTTTCTCATAAGGCAGTAGCTGACCAATACACCTAGTGTAACACACAGGGGCCTCGACGATCTGGCTCCGCCTTCCGGTTTCTTCCCAGGCCAAACCTTTCCCCATTTCTTCTTCACTCCACAGAATAAACAAGTCATGCTCCCTAGTGCCCTGTCTGATGTCCCTGCTCTGTCATCGAGCAGCCCCCAATCTCTGAAACACCCCCTTCCTACTCACTTTAGGATCCAGCGACTGCAGTGGGCATACAGCAGGTGCTCAATGCTTGTGGGGCTGTCTGGGCTTCTGGTAGTGCAGATGCCCATGCCCAGAGTTTCTTCTACAGCAGTGATTGTCCTGGGCCCTCCTCCCATTTCTGGGCGAGCCTCTGCTTTTGAGCCACTGGGGGCTGGTGCAGCAGGAAGGACACCGAGTGTTAATACACTGGGGCTGTCCTCCATTTCTGAGACTGCTCCACACACCACTTCACTTCTCTGGACCTCAGTTTCCTCCACGGTTGTGTGGGTTTCCCTGCACCCACCTTGTGGTTTTACTGCAGCTTGTGCTGTCAACCATCCACACAGGTGTCACCGGGCCGTCCCTCGCGTCATCGTTTCTGTGCCAGTTCACACTGTCGTGCGACCAACACCACCACCCACCTCTAGAAATTTCCCTCTTCCCCAACAGAAGCTCTGTCCCCATGAAACACCAGCTCCCACCCCTCCCCAGCCCCTGGCACCCACGCTCCTGCTCTCTGTCTCCATGACTTTGATGAGTGCAGGGACCTCCCGAAGTGGATCCTACAGCATTTATCCTTTCATATCTGGCTTATTTGGTGTGTCTTCAAATCTCATCCACATTGTAATACATCAGAATGACCTCTCGTTTTAAGGCTGAATCATCTCTCTTGTGTGGACAGACCACACTTATCCATTCTTCCATCGACGGACACTGCATTGCTTCCGTGTTTCAGCCACTGTGAAGAGTCTGCTCTGAACATGGGTGTGCAGATCTCTCTCCGGTACTAGGCTTTCGGTACTCAGCTATACCCAGGAGTGGAATTGCTGGATCATATGCAAAATCTATGTTTATTTTTTGAGAAGTGTTCATCCTGTTTTCCACGGCTTAAATATGCTTTTTAAAATTGGGAGCAGGAGCACTGACTGTGTTCCTTGGGGGATTTTGATCAGCATGCGCGGTAAGCATGGGCATTCCTGCATATTTTTAATGCAAAAAGAATGATCTATATTTTTCAGCTCTTGAAGAGCAAGCCCCTCGAGGTTATGGTGTTTGCCGTCTGATATTACAGATGGAGTTGGCGGGAATCGTCTCTGAACTCTTCCTTTTAGGGAAGAGAGGCCCATGGAAAGGAGATGGATTTGCGAATGGGGGATGATAGAAAACATGGCCTTCTCTTTAGAAGACTTAACCTTTTTAAAATCAAATTAATTTTTAATAAGTAATAATTCACTGGGAATAAAATTCAGAAGAATAAAAACAGAATGAAAAGAAGCATCTTTCTCCCAGCCCCACCCTCAGCCATCCAGAAGTCCCCCTCCCCAGGGGCGTGGGAGTGTTGGCCTCCGTGACCGGGGCACGCAATCACCGACATACATCGTCTTTCTTCCTGTATTTTCTTCTCTTTCTTTTTTTTTTTTTTTAAAGATTTTATTTATTTATTCGACAGAGAGAGAGACAGCCAGTGAGAGAGGGAACACAAGCAGGGGGAGTGGGAGAGGAAGAAGCAGGCTCATAGCAGAGGAGCCTGATGTGGGGCTTGATCCCATAACGCCGGGATCACGCCCTGAGCCGAAGGCAGACGCTTAACCTCTGTGCCACCCAGGCGCCCCTCTTCCTGTATTTTCTCAAGTAACACCGAGCGCCCCTGATTACAGAGCTGACGCGGTACCCTAACGGTGTGTTTTGAAGATTTGTTTATATCAGTTCGTAAAGAGCTGTCACGTTCTCTGTAAAAGCGCTCCATTACTTACAAATCATCTTAAAGAGAAATTACTCCTTAAATATTGTGTTTCTGATGTAAATGAGGAGTGGGGTTCTGGTCGCCTGAAGCCCCCAGGAAGGAGTCAAACGGCTCAAAAGCAATTGCTAGGAAGGCCTTTCTCGGGAAAATTGCCTTGAAATGTAGTTTTTTTTTTTTTTTAAAGTGTTCTGGGGTGCCTGGGTGGCACAGCGGTTAAGCGTCTGCCTTCGGCTCAGGGCATGATCCCGGCGTTCTGGGATCGAGCCCCACATCAGGCTCCTCCACTATGAGCCTGCTTCTTCCTCTCCCACTCCCCCTGCTTGTGTCCCTCTCTTGCTGGCTGTCTCTATCTCTGTCAAATAAATAAATAAAATCTTTAAAAATAAATAAATAAATAAAAATAAAAAAAGTGTTCTATTGAAATCTAATTTAATACAGAAAAGCGGACGTATTATAAGTGTATAGCTCCGGAACTTTTATGGACGTAACACACTGTGAACGCAGCCTTCATATAGAAGACAGGACATGGTCAGCACCCCAAAGGGAGGTATTTTTTTAGGCAAAGGAGGTTTCTGTGTTGAGGTTTATAATTGAAAAATCTGAAATTTCAATCAAGGCAGCTTGTTTGGTTCACACGGTATCTGGGGACCCGTATGTCAGTCGGATCTGGATCTCCCTGCGGGAAGGACTCTGACCCCCGACCCCAGCTATGTCAGTCTGGGGCAGGACAGGGTGCGGGGAGGAGGGGGTCCTGGTGTCTGTGACCCCGTATGCCCCTCCCCCCCCCGTGACGGAGAGCACAGGCCCAGGCTCGGAACTTGCCAGCTCTGCCATCTTGAGACCCTTACTTACCTGCACCAGGCCTCCACTCTCTCAACTGTGAAATGGGGCTGCTGAATGACTGTGTTGTGTTGCAGAGCTGGGGACACACTGTGATGTCACCTGGAAGCTGTCCCAACAGCGCTGAGGCTTGATGCTATCAAACCGAGTCCTCCTTCTCTAGGCCCCCACAGTAGTGAGAAAGGGGATCTTCCTACAGACACAGAGGAAACCAGTGTACCTGTGTTGGCTGGTGCTGCAGGGAGGGGTCGGGCCTGCCTGCCTGAGAGCAGGGGCGAGGGCTGGGACCTGCACAGGTAGCATCCAGGACCCCAGAGAGCCTCCTGACAACTCCCTCCTTGGGGTACTCCTGAACAAGCCCAGACAGGGGGAGCAATGGATACCCCAGGAGGCTCTGCAGTCTGTGGCCCACAGCCCTCCATCCCTGCAGGGCAGTGCCGGGAGCAGGTGGGGCTCACTGCAGGAGAGGCCTGCTGGGTCAGGGTCTCGGGCCCCTCTACAGGGCGCAGACTTTCAGTCTGCTCATACCACGCCCTCCTTGTCTCCAACCCGCCCCCGTCCTGCTCTTCCCACACGCTCTGTCTTGTCCCCGCTAGGGGACAGTGATGCCCCAACTGCTCCCCATCCGCCCTTTCCTCTGCAGACCCAGGGGAGCCCATATGTGGCTCTTATCTCCTGGGGAAGTGGGGGCTGTGAACTCCCCAGAGACTGCTAAAGAAACATCAAAGTGCACTTTGGGCTCTGGTCAACATCTGGCTGGGCGGCCGTCAGCTAAAGTTGCAAAAGAGACTGGGGGCTTGGCTGGGACTGGCCTGGAGGCTCTGTGCATGCCCGAGCTGTTCTCTGGAGCAGAAACGTTGACTGAGGGCTGCGGGGGTGGGGCTGGGGGAGAAGCCCTGTGGTCCTTCCGTGTGGCTCTCAGTGCTGGGTGCAGACTTCAGTGTGTGTGTGGGGGGGATTGGGGGGTCCCTGGGCTGAGCCGCTCAGACTCATGGTGGGGGGCAGGGGTATCGTGCAGATTTCAACATCAGAGCTGTAAGCAGGAGGTAGGGTGCTGGGGCCCAACCCCAAGCGCCAGGCTGTGGGGCACAGGACCGATGTCCCAAGTTCCTCATGGGGGGAGACCAAAAAGAGCACAGTGACTCTTGGCAGGAACTCTCCCCCAGCCCCCTTCAGAGAGGTCACAACGGTGGGGAAGAAATGTCCAGGTCGGATGAGGCCCCAGGGGACGTGATGTGGACGGCAAAGCTGCGAGTGCCTGGGAGAGTCACAGCTGGGTGATGAGGCCCTTTGATGCCCTCAGGAGGGGAGGGTGAGCTGAGTGCCCCCAAAGGGCTGTGCGGTCAGCCGACAGTGTGCACACATTGCTGCTGTCCCCGCGTGTGACCCCCGGTGTTGGGGGGTGTTCTGCCGTCGGCGCAGAGACCCCCAAGAGCAGGGTATGCTGGCTGACAGCGTGGGTCGTGCTGAAAGGTCACTGGAGCAGGGGTCCTGCTGGTGCCCGGCGTCCTCCAGCTCCCCTACCAGAGAAGCAGGGCCCCTTGACGTCTCTGGTTTGTGCGGCCTGCGAGCACGAGGTCAGTCCCCCTGCACGCCTCCGCGGACTCTCCCGCCTTCCTGGGGGTTTCCGCGGTGTGGCTCCCATTGCATTTTGGGGTCTGAGCCACAGCCCAGAGCGGGTCTGCCCGTTCTTTGGAAGGATGCGGCTGCATAGTGGGTGTGGGCACGGGCGTTTGGGTGCTCACGCCACGGAGCCCCCGTCCCCCTCCTCGGTCCCACTCACGTCTCCAGCGGCACAGAGGGCCCGCAATCGCAGATGGAGGGGTGGAGAATTTAGCCTACCGCTCGATCACATGCTCAGCAAGGGGAAACTGGTCCCAGAGCCACGTGCCCGTCCCTGGGACGCCTCTTCCCGCCCAGGAGAGCGGGTGTTAGCGCCCCCTCATCTCTGTGACGTGAGGGCAGGAGGCACCGGGGAGAGAGCCTTGCTGGGTGCTGATGAGCACCTTTGGCCTTGGCAGAGTTTGACGGTGTGCAAGGTTTCCGTCGGTGAGGCTTGGTCGGCCGTGGCCCGGGGAAGGGGCTTTGAGCTGCAGCTGTGCCATCCTGTGACCCTGGTGACCTTGATGACCTTGATGACCATAACTGCACCCCCAGGCAACGGACAGCCCAGAGAGGCCGCTGCACACACCGGGTGCACCAGCTGGCGACGAGCCCGCCTCTGCAGGGGGGAGGCCGGCTATGCTGGACTTGGAGGAAGGCCTGCAAGGCGCCTCAGCAAGCCGCCCTGGCCTCCGCCGTCCTGTAGCCTCCCTGACCCGCAGGGGCCTCTTTTCCAGGGAGATGTGGCTGCAGAAAAGCTTCAATCGCAGGGAAAGGCTTCCTGGGCCTTTGAGCCCTTTCTTACGTGGAGGGAGGACTGTTTCCTGCTTTCACTCAACGTTTCTAAGTCCGCAGGCAGAGGTTTCGAGCCCCGAGGCAGCCGAGTCCTCAGAGAACCAGGAGAGGCAGGGGGTAGGTGGCTGGCGCCAGGGCTGCCCGGAATGAACCTTCTGCACCCAAGGACCGCAGGGAGCCGCGGAGAGAGTGGCCTTCGTGTCCTGCGGTTTGTCCCTCGGCTGCAGGACCCGCTAGATCGAAGGTCGCGTTTCACTCTGGACTTGTTTGCGGCACCCGCTCTGCCCGAGTCCACGGGTCGGAGAGGTGGGAGGGCGGCTTCGTCCGCGGAAGGCGGAAGGCTGGACTCTCAGGAGCGCACAGCAGGACTGTGGGGGAGCGTGTGGGCCTGCTCTTCCGCCCTGCGACGCTCTCCATAGTTGGCCACGTGCAGCCAGGTCGTGAGACATGCAAAATACTTCATAAACGTGGCGGGGGTCGCGATCCAGTGGGTGAGAGTCTGAAGACCGGAGAAGGAACAGTGAGCTGAGACCGGAAAGGTGGACGACAGGGCAGCAGAAGCGGAGCGTGCCCTGGGGCACGTGTCCACGCAGGAGCCCGGCGTGGAGCCCCTGAGAGGCAGGCCTCTGGCGTGAGGCCCGTGGGTCCCCACGCATCCCCGCGCATCAGAATCCTCGCGCATCAGTACAAGCCTGGGCGTGCGCAAAGACACGACCTACAGTGAGCTGAAGAAGAGAAGGCCAACAGAAAACCCAGTGATTTGCACGGCGAGGGTAACTATGTGTCAGATGCCTGAAAAATAAACACAGCTAAAGAGAGAGAAATCATTAGAGGTGCTCAGAGGCAATCGGGTCAGTTTGAGAAAGAACCAGATGGAGCACGGCCCACGGCCACGGGTCCCGGGACCAGGGCCCGATTCTGCCCCTGAGGCCAGGGCGCTGTCTTCTCTGTGTCCTGGGAACTGGGCGGCTGGGCAGCCCCCGCAGGGGGTGTGGTTGGACCCGAGCTGCGGGACACAGCTGCTGGGCCCACCCCTCCATGCCGCCTCTACCTTGCCCGTGTCAGGGTCGGGGACGTGGCTTCTGCCGGGAACCACCTCGAGGCTAGAGGTGTGTGGGCTGCTCCTTGCTGTTCTTTCCGGTGCCTTCGTCCAGCCATGACCCCCTGCTGGCACTGGCTCGGCAACTGGACCACGGCTTCCCTGGTTACGGACCCCACGACTCCTCGGGGCGCTTTGCCGTCTTGATGAAGTGGAGGCACGCAGGCCCTGGGCTAGGTTTGGGAGGGGCCCTGCTCTGCTCGCCAGAGTGTGCTAACCAGCTGGGCACCTGCTCCCCCCCACCACCCAAGCCACCTTATTCACATCTGCTCCTCGTCCTCGTCATCAGACTCTTCTCCCCAGGGACCTTTCTGATCTCATCCCTGAGGACAGCAGCCAGCTGCTCCCATGGAGAATTCTGCACATTCTTCTCCCTTTTCAGTTATCCTGAGGAGGAGCACCCAGGGTTTCCACACTGGCTGCTGGGGAAGTTGGGGTGGCTTCTGAGCAGAGCATGGAGTAAGATGGGGAGCAGGGAGCAGAGCAAGTGCCACCCCTCAGCACGGGACTGATCCCTCCTGGGGCGGCCATGGGACATGGATGGTTGCCCATGTGGTGCACTGTGTGGATGTTTAGGATAGTCTTGTGAATTCTGCCGTCTTCTGCTGGTGAAAGGGAGGGAAAGCAATGCTAGGTGTTTATCAAGCTACAGGTGTTTATCAAGCAACAGGTAGAAATTCTACCTGTTAGCTTGATAACCGATGAGAAAGTATTCCGTGTTCCCTCTGGGGCAGGTTTTACCACCAATCTGCAGAGAGGGCTCTGGATGGTGGTTTTCCTTGTTTTTCCTCGGTTACCAGAGCTGTGAAGAGAAGTGTGTGTACTTCCTGTTTTTCCCAGCCACTGGGAACAGGGTAATTTGTATGACAGAAACATTAAAGGAATTTTAACGATGGCTGTCAACTTTCACAATCGATTTCACATTAATGACCATGTCCTCTGGTTTTATTTCCGCAGATTATAAAATTAATGTATATTTTGTAGTAAGTTCATTAAGTACAGAAAATTTAAACAGAAGCAGGAAAAGCATCATTTCCACTCATCTTCAGCAGGAAACCCTGATAGTGCAACACATTTTTCTTTCTGTGCCTTTTCTCGGTGTTATGGAGCTCTTTTCTCTCCATGGTTGACTTCGTGATACAAATGCAATTGGGTTCATGACCTTCAGCTTCTTTTTAATACTGTAGACATGTTTTCCCACATCACTGAAAGCTTCCTTTTAATACTGGAAATAGGGGCCCCTGGGTGGCTCCGTCGGTTAAGCGTCTGACTCTTGATTTTGGCTCAGGATGTGATCTCAGGGTCGTGAGATCGAGCCCCATGTTGGGCTCTGCCCTGGGTGTGGAGCCGCCCTGAGATTCTCTCTCTCTCTCCCTCTGCTCCTCCCTGCCTCTCTCTCTCTCTTTCTCTCTAAAAAAATTAAAAAGAAATCCCACGTAACAGGGTCTGTGGGTTCCTGCACCGGTTTAGTGGCTCCCAGATGGAGGGACTGCCAAGTGATGCTCCCTCGTTCCACTGCTATAAATCCCATGGTGTAAGTGTCCCTCTGAATACAGCCAGGTGGGCATTCCGGATTCTTCCCTGAGGTTGTGCCGTGTGGACGTGTTCGAGGCTCTTCTGGAAATAACGAGCCAGCTGCATGTGTGGGGCCCTCTCACCCCTTGGGCGCTGGTGGCCTAGCAGTTTTGGGAGCAATTTGGTTACAGTAAGTGGACAGTTGACCTTTCCAAGGAACCAGTGTCCCTGCGAAGGGGTCCTTGGGCAGCTGATTCCGCGTCCTGGTCCATGCCTTTTCCAGAGCGCGGTGAGATGGGTCAGGTTCCTGGGCCGGGAGCCTTCATGTCTGGTCGGCCACGTGGCTGGCGTCTGCCTTCAGCTCAGGTCGTGGTCGCGGAGTCCTGGGATCCAGTCCCGCATCGGGGTCCCTGCTCAGTGGGGAGTCTGCTTCTCCCTCTGCCACTCCCCCTGCTTATGCTCTCTCTCTCTCTGTGTCAAATAAATAAATAAAATCTTTTTTTAAAAAAAGCTAACTGTTGTTAGATTAATTCAGGCTGGACAAATCAAATCCTTTGCTCTATTTACAAACTTAGCTCATTTACACATTTAAAACTGCATTTCTAAACTAAATACGTTTGAGCTTCAAATAGTCAGTAGGGCAACGACAGAAACCCGAGAAGGAAAAACCTTCCCAAGTTCTTGCAAATGAAAGAAAGAATGGTCCTACTTTTCACAAACACGCAGACCCCAATTTCCCTGAACCGTCACGTTCCCGTGGAAGGTGGGGTGTGCGTGGGGCGCCCTGCCCGTGGGAGCAGCCTGCTGGACGCCTGTCGGCTTGGCCTCAGCACCGGTGGCCCCACCTAACTCGCCGTCGGGCCGGTGACGCCGGGAGCACTTCCTCCGTCTTACCAGGAAGTGGAAGTCAAAGGCAGGGCCTAGGCCATAGCAGATTCAGGGGCGGCCGGAGGAGAAGGAGGCAGTGAAGAAAAGTCTAGAAGGGCCAGTCTGGCGGGGGGGGGAGGGGGCAGGAGAGCGAGCCCCCCCCCCCGCCCCGGGGTCTTCACATCAGCTGCAGCAGAAGGAGTGCAGGGTGGCTGGGGGCACGCAGGACCCCGGTGCTGGCGCTCAGGAGGTGGGGCTGACGTTCCAGCACCTTCACGACCACCAGGACCAGAGAAGGAGACTCTCCTCAGCCAACTGCCTTTTCTAGCATTTTCTCTGCTGCTCAGCCATGAGCGCCCACCACCACCTCTGCCTCATTCTTTCTGCTGTTATCCCCCCCTTCTTGACCCCCACCCACTGCTTTCTGGTAAAATGTTCTGTTTCTTTTCACAAGAAGAAACATGACATTCATTTAGCTTCTTCGTAACATTTCGGGAACTGACCCAGCTGCGCTCCACGTCCTATAATTAGGTCCTGGGCCGTTTTAGAGAAGAAACAACCACTTTTCTCCAAACACCTTACAGAATTTCCTGGGAAAATGTGACCGTGTTTCTTTGGGAAGCCAGCGTACCCAGCCCCACATGAGAGTCGGTACAGGGGGAGGGGGGCCTTCCCATGTCACTTCCCCCGCCTGCTGTGACAGGGGCCTCCCCCTGCTGGGCCACAGGGGGTGCCCGGGCTCGCATGTGGGGCATGGGTGTGCTCACAGCAGCGGGGTTCCTGTGGGGCGGCAGGCGGGGGGTGGGAGAAGCCCCAGGGAAGGGTCGGGGTGACACCGTGTTGCATCGCCCTGTTTCACCACATCTCTGCATCTCCCCCAGACGGGGAGCAGCAAGCCATTGAAGTGGGACCCTCCCCCCCCGTCCTGGTGGTCTCTGTTGTGCCATCTCCCTGGGCGTAGCCGGCTTCCAGCCAGGCGGGAGGAGACCCCTCGTTCTCCAGGTTGATGCAGCTGTGCCCACGTGCAGCCCCAGGCTCAGAGCTGAGAAGGCCCTAGGAGCCATCCTCAGAGGGGCCGGGTCCCCACGGCGCACCCCTCCAGCTTCCGTTCAGCAGCACAGGCATGACCCCCGCTAGCCACAGAGCAGACCAGTCATCGGATCACCCCCGGCACCTCAGGAGTGGTGAAGGTCTGATTGTCCTGCAAAGCTCAGCCCCTGGAGCCTGGGGCAGGTGGCTCCCAGCCCTGGACTGGGACTGGGGTCCCGAGGTCTCAGGGTCTCCAGCCACCGGGGCCTCCCCTGGAGTTTCAGTGGCCCAGCACCCAGCCTTGCAGAGCTACCTCTGACCAGACGCTGACAGCCCCAGGCCACGGCCGAGCGGGGACAGCTTGCCTTCGGCAGACTGGAGATGTTTTGGTTTTGGAGGTTTGGTGCTGAACTCGAGGAAGGCCCTGCTGGGGGCTCCGTTTGGCTCTGGTGTGAGACAGTTTTTGACTGTGGGGTCCTCCACGCTGTGACAGCGATGGGTAGCCGTGGAAGAGCAGCCTGTCCTTCTGCTCCCTGGGAGAGGCGCAGGCTGAGGACACCTGCAGAAAGCACACGGGTCACCCCTGCCGCAGCGGGGAGCACACATGGCCGCAGGCAAAGGCAAACTTGGCGTCAGAGGCACGAACAGGTGGGGGCTTCTTTCCACCTCCTACCGAGTCCTGAAGGGTGGCAGCTAGTGTGGATCAGCGCCTCAGGGAGAAAGGAGGAGGGGGCGGGAAGGGCGGCATCAGAGGTGCGAGGGTCTCTGGCAGACCTGTGTCCCCACCTCACTGGCGGAAGCTTTCCCACAACACCAACCCCGCTCTGAGGTAGTGGTGGAGGCTGGGACGAGTGTGCAGCTGGGCCTCGGCTGCCGGAACACAACCAGGTCCGAGAGGCAAGCACGAGGGTGCGCGGGGGTACCGGGCAGGGGGCCGATCGCATCTGCCCCACGTCTGATCCCTCGGAACATGCTGGAGAATGTCACTCGCGGTGGCCCTGTGACAATGGCAACACGGAATCATTGCAGTTTTGGCAGATGAGGTTGCTGGGACTCAGGGAGGCAAAGCTCCCGGGCCAGGGCCACCAGCGGGAGGACTGGAGGTTGGGTCCAGTTGGTCTGACTCTGTTCTGTGTTCTTCCAAGCACGCCATGCTCTTCTCCGTGCCACTGCACGGTGACACACGGCAGACACACGTATGTACACACATGCAGACACACACGCGTGTATACACAAGCACACGCAGAAACACACAGGCATATGCACACACATACACATGCAACACACGCAGAAGGACATACATGTGCACACGTATCACACAGCCACACACGTGTGTGTGCACATGCACAGATTGGCATATGTATGCACACACATGCAGGCGCACACATTATGCACGCAACACGAACGCACACAAGCACGCAGACACACAAGCACATGTATGCACACACACACGTGCACACGCACGCACGCACCCCTCACTTGAGCCAAGCTCCTCTGGGCCCGTCCCTTCACACAGGTTGTCGCGGCTGCCCCGAGAGCTGCCCTCCCCTCCCCCAGCACATCTTGACAGCCAGGCGGCTGTCCCCATCATGGCCACTTCTGCATGTTTTGTTTCCAGCACTTACGGGAGGTGATTACTTATTTATGGACTTATTTATTCCCACTCGTGCTCCCCGAAGGCAGGGACCACAGAGTTACATATGAAGAGACATCAGCCATGGGGCAGGGGCTGAGGGTCAAGGCCGTGAGGTCGGAGGCCTGGCCACACAGAGGATGCTGCAGACAGGCTTGGGGGGTGAATCCCACATCTGCCACTTACTCACCACAATGACTAAATGTGCCCCCCCCACCGCCGCTCACGGGTTGGAATCGTTAGGCCCACTGTGATGGTGTCAGGAGAGGGTCTTTGGAGATTTGCAGGTCATGAGGGTGGAGCCCCCAGGATAGGATTAGTGCCCTTTTAAGAGAGACTGCACGGAGCTCCCAGCCCCTCCCACCGTGTGAGGACACGGGGAAGCGGGACGTCACCGGACACTGCCCCTGCCAGGGCCTTGACCTTGGACTTCAGTCTCCAGGACCTTGAGAGATCAGTGTCTGTTATTTAAACCCCAGTCAGTGCTGCAGAACAGAGTAACACACTCGCTATGTGACCTTGGACGACCATTCGATCTTTCTTCCGCCTCTCTTCGTCTGAAAAGTGGAAATTCACGCGTCCCTCAGCAAGCATCTACTGAGCACCTGTCACGTGTGAGGCACCACGTGCTGGCCACGACAGTGATCTCCCCAGATCTTGGGGAGGAAGGGACCCAGGCGTGTGGCAAGTTCACGGGTGTGTGTCTGAGTGTGGAGCAGAGACACTCGGACCAGGGCTCGTGGGCCCTAAAATTGTGCAATTTCGGTGAAACTTATTTGTAAGCCGGTATAGAGATGACGAGCCTCGATTTGCAGGGACTTCTGTTTTGTGCACTGAGCACACTGTGTCCCTGGCATCTTAGCCCTGTCCCCCGTGAGGGAGGACGCCTTCCCCCTGTTTCTGCTCACCTGGAAGGATGGATGCGTTCGGCCAACAGACCAGTGCTCACAGAACTTCTCTGGCTGGGCTTCCTGGCTGAAGCAGAGGCTCAGGGTGGGATCCTTGCCCCCAGGGAGGCCCTGCCTGGCTACTGAGATGAGCCAGCCCCGCATGAATGGCCTGACCGCAAATCCCCCTCCTCGTCTGTCCCGCGGGTAAGGCTGCCCGGCGGGCAGTCCTCCTCATCCAGGCACCAGCCGCAATGCCTGCTTCCCCCAAGGAGTGCCCTTGTTCCCTGCCGGCCCCCGGAATTATTCACCCGTGCGAAGCCCACCCTCCTGGGGGAACCAGGGACACCTCACCCTCTCGTCGCCACAAAGCCTGCCTCGCCCCGGGCTATGAGTACGTGTGACTGATCACGTGCCCAGTGTCGTGTGTTGCAAGCTTGGCTATCCCCTTAACCCTAGGGGGGGACCCCCCTCACCCACAGGTGGAAGACGAGGTGATAAAACAGGTGCGCTGATGGGGCTTTGCTAATCCCGGCACCTGGGAGTGAGCTGCGGGCCACGCACCCTTTGGTGCGTCCTTCAGAACCACACGGTAAGTGTGTAAGTCGGGTTCGCCCCCGCTGCACGGACGAACGTGTTTCTTCACCCCCAGCAACTGTTCTCAAGAAAGCTCATGTAGCGAGTCAGCAGCAGACACAGGAGCAGAGCTCGGGTCTGGACCCACCTCGGCACCTGCAGCGGGACGCTGGTCGCACAGCTGACACGGTCTCACTACCTGCGCGTGAGGCGAGGACCAGCGCCCGTGAGCAAAAGGAGGGGCTTGGGGAGCGGTTTCCTGCCTCCGCCCTGTGTTCCAGCCCGACTGGCGGCTTTCGTAACAGTGTTTCTGTTGTAAATTGAATTCTGCAGCAATGTGTGTAAAATTTAGGAAACGAGGTCTTGACGAGAAAAATCGGCAATAAACCACGGGCGTGGGGTGAGCTCGGGATTGCACCAGGCTGTTGCCGCTCAGCGAGAGGATGAGTCCAGACCCCTGCTGCTGGTCCACGTGACGTGGTTGAGGCGGTGGCGAGGGTGACCAGGGTTGGGCCTGACGGAGGAACCGGTGGAGCGAGGCCTCGCACTGACCACGGGCTAGCCTGCGTCTCCCTCCTGCGTCTCCCAATGGGAGCTCCCCAGCCCCTGCTGGCTGCCTGGCCTCCTCTCGTGATCCTGGAGCCCAAGGGACCCCAGGAGCCCTGGAGACTGTCCTGGGGAGGATCCAGGCACCTCGGAGCCACCCTTGCTGAGAATCTGCTGAGAGAAGGCACAGCTCAGACGATACAGGTCTTTTCAAAGGACTTGACCAAAAGGTGCAGGGGGCTTTGCCAAGACTGGTCTACATTCTGCCCAGTTTGTCACCTCTGACCCGAGGCACAGGACACCTGCCCCATACTCCCATGTCAAGCCAAGCACTCCCGCTTCCCTGGGCCTCTGAACCTGCTTCGGCCGCTCCCTCTGCTTCAAATACTCTCTCCCCTGCTCACTTCTGCACCCGGCTCAGAGGCCCCGTCCCCGAAGTGGGGTCTGTGGCCTGGTCCACCTGTGCCGTGCGGCGAGGCCACATGTTCACTGTGATGCTTTGTCTTCCCAATGGGCCGCTCCTTTCCCAGGAGGACATGGGGCTGAGATCCAGGGCGGACGCTCAGCGCCTCGCTCGCTGAGCCGTGTATTCTCCCAACAGATGAACGAGCGAGGGGCGGGATCTGAGGGTCCTGACAGCTCTTTCCCAGCCGCGAGTATTTCCACGCCACCTCCCAGCTCCCAGGGTGCCCTGCAACCTCCCGAATTGACCCGTTTCAGCGTGACAGAGCCCTGCGATTTGGAAAAACCTCTTTCCCAAGAGGTGGACGTGTCTGTTTAAGAGCTGTTTGTTTAGAAGCCCTTGGGTTGAGGGTGACGAAGACCACCTCCATCGTGGGCACTTGCTCGCCTCCCACGCCGCTCTGCACGCTGCCAGAGCCCGGGGCGGGGGTGCCCCACGTGCCGCCACATGAAGCTTTCCGCAGCTGGAAGACAAGGTGATCGTATGACACCTGTCCCGAGAAGTACCTGTTTCCCTTCCCCGGGCGTTTCTGCCGCCAAGTTTAGCTGGAAACCGCCAGCAGCATCACCACTTTGTTGACAATTCAAAACACAGGCTCTGTAGGTGGCCAGGAACGTTCACAGATGGTGTTACCCACTGGATGGTTCCGGCAGGCGGGCCTATGAGTCCAGCGGCCCCACCTGCTGCCGGCAGCACGGTCCTGAGATGCTCTGGGCGGGGCTCCATGGGGAGAGGGAGGAGGCGCGGGGCGTCTGGCTCCAGCTCCACGGGCTCACTGTCCTGTGGGCCCAAATGGTCAAGTTACAAAGGAAGGTGCCTCTCGAGATGGGGCAGGACTTCCAGATGAGGGTTAAGAGCATCTTGGAGTGTTCTTGCCGACTCCCCCAGCTCAGCAAGCCAGGAAGTGGCCCCTGGGACCCACTCCTGCTTCTGGAGAGGAGGGGATCAGGGACGCAGTGAGGGCACCTGCCGGGGGGCTCCTGGGGGCTGGCCAAGACAAACCAGGGGGAAGAAGAGAGAAAAGAGAGAATGAGTTTTTTCTGAGGTGGTGGTTTTTTTCTCCCTTTCCAGGTGATTGAGGAGGGGCAATGAGGTGTGGCCCCCCAGGTGAGGCTGGGAGAGGTGACCTCACAGTGGGGACAGGGACCTCCTGCAGCTGAGACGGCCGAGGGTCAAGAGGACATAGCAGTCACCAAGCCGGCCTGTCCTGGGTCGGCTGATGGCAGACCCTCTCCCAGGGGAGGGGCAGGCCATGAATGGTGGGGAGCGTCCTCCTTCTCTCCCTCTCGCCTTTACTGACAGACATGCCCCTATGCCCCCCACTGCCCTCCAGGGCCCCTGAGTGGACAAGGGCCAGCCATTGCTCCTGGCTCAGCCCCTGGCCACTTTGCTGCCAGAGCATAGGGACCCTAGGCTGGGGTGGAGTCCCGTTGACCCGCTGCTTGCAAAGCCTTTCTCTCAACCTTGAACTGGGTTTCTTTTAAAGATGCACGTGGATTTTTGTATTTACCATAATCTCTTGTGTGTTTTAGTATAAAATATATTTTTTCAATATTTCAATTCTTAAGCAAACCTGACTCCCCTGCCCTGGGGTCATCACCCCCAGGGTCCCTGGTCACCTACATCAACACAGGTCCTGGCAGCTGGGGAGCGTGGGGTGAGGCTGGTGACAGGTGAGCTTCCTCACCTCCCAGATGCCGTTTCCTCAGCCATGAAGGGGGGAGAGGGACATGAAGATTCGGTGCAATTAGGTCATGAAACCTTGCAAATGTGCTAGACGCAGGCTGACTACTAGTGAGACCCAAATGCTGCCTGTGTGCCTCCCGCAGAGCCCACCCACCCTCCAGGCCCCCTCCCCATGCCAGGACCAAGCAAACCGGAGAATCCCGTTTCTGCCATCAGGCACATGGAGGCAGGTTCTGAGGGCCGGGACCCTGGTCTCGGTTTCTGGCCTGTCTCTCAGGGGCTCCCGAGCCTGTCTGGGTCAGGCTCTCTGTCCCCCCTCGTTCTGCCCAGCATCTGAGGGGCCAGCTGTCTCTTCATGCACACAGGCCAGTCTTTCGAAAGGGGACGTGCCAGGACACCTGGGGGGCTCAGTCAGTTAAGCGTCTGACTCTTGGTTTCGGCTCGGGTTGTGATCTCAGGGTTGTGAGATCGAGCCCCGTGTCAGACTCCCTGCTGAGGGGAGAGTCTGCTTGAGGTTCTCTCTCCCTCTCCCTCTGCCACTATGGTTCACGTGTGCTCTCTCTCGCCCTCTTTCTCTAAAATAAATCAATAAATCTAAAAAACAGTGCCACCTCCTCCTGGGAACCACCCTGTCTCGGTCCTCGTTCAGCGAGATTTTCACAACATCTGGCCCCGGTGTGCCCGGCGGGGGGCTGTGCTGGGGCAGACAGACCGCGGCTCAGTGGCGTCGCTGCCTTCCCATCTCCGTGCTTGGAAACGCCATGGCAGGCCGTGCACCATCTCAGGGCTCTCCCATAGGGGAAACGGGATGCCGGCCTCGCCCCTTGCAGGGTGTTGCTGGATGGATGCCAGCTTCTATTCCTATGCCGGGATTTCTCTAGTTGCTCCAAAGCTTCGGAACCAGCCCCAGCCAGCAGGACGCCCTCAGGTGGACAACCCAGACATTGAGCCGGGTGGGAGGGCCCCAGACCCCCACCGGTGGCTCTCTGCTGTCCGCTCCCCTGACACCTCTCTACTCCTTCCGCCCGGGCTCTGTGTCCTGGCTCTTTGTGTCTGTGACCTTGGGGGAGACACTGGATGTCCTGGGCATCCTGCCCCATGCCATGTGATGAGGGCACATATTTCAGGGTCTTGAAAGATGAAGATGAGAAAATGGGTGGACAACCCCCTAGGTGGGTAAAGCCCGCTCCTGCTTCCCTTCCCAGCCCCGTCAGTCTCCCCGCCCCAGGTCCTGAGACTCTTCCCAGGTTGCTTCCCAAATCAGCGTGTTGAGTGTGCCTCTGCTTCCTGTTGCCAGTCACCGTGCAGACGCATGCGCCCTGGAGTGGGGGCCCAGTGTGCTCCGTGGCCAACGGATGGCGTTAATGAGGCGTTTCCATGTCTGGGTAGCGGAGCTTCCTTAGGGGCGCGGAAAGAAGCTCTTGTATAGACTCACTCACTCATCCCTTCATTCCTTCATCCCGAAGTGTTCACGGAGCGCCTACCATGCCCGGTCCTGCTCCGGGCCCTGGGATACAGCAGCAAACCATGCAGCTAAAATTCACGCCAGGCAGTTAACAAACGGCAGAGTGGTATAGCTCAGGTCACGAGACGTGTCCTGAAGGGAGGAAAGCAAGACCACGCTCACGGACGTCTAGTTCGGGCAGCAGCATCACGGAGGACCTTGGCCAGAGGGGAAGCGATAGCGTGAACCACCCCGAAGCCTGCACAGATCAGTCTGGGCCTAGGTCACAGCAGGTGCCAAGGCCCTGAGGCAGGGACATGTGTGTCTGGCAAGGCCCACGGCCCTGGATGAAGGGCAGCACGGCTGCAGAGAAGGCACTGTGGGGAGAGGGAACGGGGGCTTTGGAACCAGGCCCAGGCCACAGGACCCAGGAGACCTTAGAGAATAGTGGGGCTGTTGCTGCAAGTGGAAGGACAGGCTCTGCCGAGAGCACGGCTTGATGGGACTCATGTTCCACAGAGACCCCCCGGCCACCGTGTGCAGGACAGACGGCTGCGGCCAGGACCTCCTCCCTCCTGTCTGTGCATTCTTCTCACGGGAAGGGGGTTCGACATACCAGAAGCCTCATGGAAATAAACACGTCTGTCCGGGCAAATCTGGTCTTTGAAGCATTGGGACCAAACTGGCTTCTTGTCTTCCAAGGCACCAGGAGATCTATCCAGACGTGAGCTAGTCTAGACGGAACCTTCCCTTCGGTGGCTAACTGCGCTTCCGGGGTCCTCGTAGATGTTGGCCATCTGCTCCCCGTGATCACAAAGGGGCTGCTCTCGCAGGGAGCACGCTAGCCTTAGCAGCGCGAGCTCAGACCGCCGCACCAGGCCCACCGGCGACAAACCCGCCTCGAGTCCAGATGCTTGCTTTTCTGTTTTCTGCTCTTCCTAAAGGAAGACTCTGTTGATGAAGGAAGCCGTGTGCGGTCTCCCTCCGGTCTTAGCTCCTGAAGTTAAGTACCTGCTCCCCATTGGTCCGCAGCGCAATCCTTCCCGCTTTTATACAGTTTAGGGCTGGCTGTGCGTGCTGGACAGGAGCCGAACAAACTTCTTCCTGTTCAGGTCACGTACATGCTCGAAGCACTGCCCATTTGTGACGTCTGTGTTTTTGTAAAACGTTAGTGCAAAACGGCTCTGTTGGCTCCATTTGGGCTGTGGGTTGGGCTTCCATCTCACAGGCCAGTTCCCGAATATATGGCGCTCTGGTGTCCCTGGAAAGGTACCTGCCCCGTCTCCGCGTGGACTCTGCCAGCATTCCTGGCCCAGCATCTGCGACGCGGTCCCTCCCCGGCCCCGCGGTGATCTAACCGGGGGCGCCCTACACGCGGCTCTGCGGGAAACTCACGGAGCACTCAGGTCTGTAAAATATTGAGCGTCTGCTTCTCCTAGATTTTTATTGTAATACTTACTCTTTCAAAGAACACATTTTGGTTTTGAGTTTCTTTACGTCTGGTCTGTAAACCCCACGTAGGTTCTGACAGTTTCATCTGCCTCTTCAGCTCCTGCTACGTCGCCAGGAGCCCCGTACGCGGTGTTAGCCCTTCCCCGTCGTCACCTGTGGCTGCAACACGGAGCTCCGCGGCAGCCTCAGGGCTCCAGGGACCCCGCTCCACACCCTCTTGTGTCACTGCTGTGGCAACACTTGGCTCAGGGTCATTCGGCCCACTTGTGCTGCATTGCGAAAGACCGCACCTTGTTGCAATCGCTCCGGCAGGCCTAAAAATAATGCACATTTCACTTCCCTAATTTAGCTTATGAATAATGGTAAAGTGTACATTTTTAAAAAGGCCTAATTAAATTTAAAGCAATCGTAAAAGCAACAGATTATAACAATAATTACATACTCGTATTTTCTCAGATTTTTATATACTTTGGAGTACTGTTGGTGAAGTAACCTTGAAATACTAATGGTTGTGCTGTGGACATTGTACCTGTGATAGCCACAGAGCACCCTGCAGGGGACTCCACTGTGCAAGGTCAGTCACATCCTGATGGCCTGTACCTGCGCCGTGAGGGGTCCAACCAGCACAGGCTTGCATGGGGTGGGGGCGTTTGGACAGAACTGGCCGAGGAGTGTGGGGGAGGGGATGGTCTAGAAGTGTGGGGGAGGGGTGGCTGAGGAGTGTGGAGGAGGGGATGGTCTGTGAGTGTGGGGGAGGGGATGGTCGAGGAGTGTGGGGGAAGGGATGGTCTAGGAGTGTGGGGGAGGGGATGGTCAAGGAGTATAGGGACGGGTGGTACAGGGATATGGGGGAGGGTGGTGCAGGGGCGTGTGGAGGAGGAGCGGTCCATCCAATAGGGTGAGGGAGTGAGGGCAAGGTTGGTGAGTGTGTATGTGCGGTCAGAACTGGAACGGTGAATGATGACAAGTAATTTGGCAGAAGGGAAGGAGGGAGGGCCAAGGGCAGGGAGACGGCGGTGAGACCAGGATGTGCCGGATCAGCATGAGGAGGGGCAAGGTGGGTCAGGAGGTGCTGGGAATCCATCGTGGAGCACGCCATGTGCTGGCAGGGATGACTTTCAGGGTCCTGGAGGCGATAGTCCCCCGGCGTCATGGGAGCGCGGCCAGGGCCAAGAGGAAAGATGCCTAAGCCTCAGAGCTCCTGGAAGGGTGGTGTTGTTTACATGCGTGTGTATCTGCTCCCCCACCCTCCCCTTTCTCCCCTCTCCTTCTCCTCTTCCTCCCTCCCCTTCCTCCCTCCCCTTCCTCCCTCCCTCCTCCTTTTACCTTCCTCCCATCCCTCTCCCTCTTCCTTCCTTCCCCCTTCCCTTTTCTCCCCTCCCCTTCCTCACCTCTCCCCTCCCCTTCCCTTTGTCTCTCCCCTCCCTCCCCCCACCTCTTCACTCCCCTCCCCTCCTCTTTGTGTCTTTCCCCAAAGTTCAGCTGATGGTGTTTTCACATCAGGGCTCCTGGCAATGAATGAGTCACTATTAATAAGTATTATTATTAAATAATAACACAAACTAATTTGTAAATGTTAACAGTGGAGGGTAACAGAGAGATGGTGATTACTTACCAAAATACGTATATTTGAGAATTTGCTTACCTCACCTCTTTGAAATTGACCTTAGAATTCTGATACATGAGATTTCCGCCTGTCGGTTATTTGGAATACAATGAAATAGGCACTGTAGAAACTGCCATTTGAGTATTTATTGTCTCATTTCTATTTAATCAAAAATTCAGAAGTGTCGAGATGTGCGGGCCGTGTCTGAGAGCTCTGATAGACCGAGGGATAAACATTAATTATACATCAGGGGAGGTGATAAATGGGCCGTGACGCTGAGATGAAGCCCCACCACCCCGAAGAGGAGGCCAGCCTGGAAGGAGAGGGTGCTTGGAGGTGGAGAAGCTGAGAAAGTCTGCGGGCCGGCCGCGGGGCCTCAGCAAGGTGCACGCAGGGCGGGACAGGGTGGAGACCTGCTGTGCCAGCGGCATCTCGCACGACCACGGTCCACGCGGGGCCGGCAGACATGAGCACGCGGATGAGCAACAGGCAGGGGCGCATCTGTGGGCGCCCACTCGCCCCGCCAGTGACCGTCTATGCCGTTTCTCACGCCCGCCACCGAAATCCGACCTGCTGCGAGCTTATTAGGAACCCTCTGCTTAGCTCATGGAATGAGCTTTGCTGGCGCATGGAATGCTGAGCTGGTTATTACATATCGATGCCGCTGTCCAGTAGTTACAGCAAATGATGGGTCAAATGGGGGGCACGAGAGGAAGCAACAAGCACGGTTCCCAAGGGCCCAGCTGTCCTGGTGTCATCCCAGGGTCCAGCACCGTGCTGGCGCACGGCAGGAATGTAGTCGGAAGCCTGGGGAGTGAAGGAAAGCAGGCAGGCAGGCCAGCAGGCCAGCAGGCGACTCTTAGCAGTCAAATCGTGGGGAAGGGCGCTAAGAGGAAGGGAGCTGTAGAAAGGCCGCGGGAGGCATGGAGCCCAGCTCAGCCGGCCTCCCTCCAGTGGGGCCTTCCAGCAGGAGTTTGGGGCTGATCTGCTCCTAGAGTGACTGCATGCAACCCAGATCACCACACCGAGAACCATCCACCTCGGCCTCTGCTCAGGCAAAAACACGCCCATTTCCCTTGGACCTGAACCCCGATGCCAGACAGTGTCCTGTTTGTCCTGGCCGCGGCAGAGCCACACAGGTGCCGGAGCCCGCCCAGGACACGATTTTCCCAGGATGGGAGTCTCGGATTTCTTGTGTTCAGTGACAGCCCCATGCCCAGTGTTCAGGTAGCTCAGCCTGGGGCCCTGTCACCGTTCGTGCGTAAAGCCAGGAGACAGCGGTGTGGACGAGAAGCCTCAGAGACGGTTGTTGGCACAAATGACGTTCTTGTGATAGCTCTGCCTGGTTTCTAGACACGGGTCGGATGGAGGTCTGGGCCCAGCTCACGTGTTGCTCGGCAGGCACCGAGGTGCTCAGTGGGTACTGGGCCATTCCCGGCACAACCCACAGGGCCACGGATTCCTCAGGTGCCCTGGCAGGTGCGGGGATGCGAGGGTTTGAACAAAGACAGGAGCATGTAAGGGTGGTGGGCCCTCCCGAAGGGTAATGAAGGACTGCGGGCCATTGGTAAGAGTTGGCGGCTGTGCCTCGGAGCCCGCGGCCAGCCCCGGTCTCCAGCAGTGGCAGGGCAGACTCCGCTTCACTGACTGAGCCACCCCGGCGCCCCATAGCAGTGGCTTGTTCTCTGCTCATGACATGGTATTCCACTGCATAAATATACTCTATTTATTCAACCTGTTACTGGAGGACATCTGGAATGAAGGAAAACATTCCGTGTTCAGCTGTTAAAATACTGTTGCTGTGACTATTTTGGTAAACACGTGTGTCTATCCTCTGGGTACACACTTACTTTTTAAAAAGACCTTATTTATTTATTTGACAGAGAGAGAGCACAAGCAGAGGGAACAGCAGAGGGAGAGGGAGAAGCAGACTCCCCGCTGAGCAGGGAGCCCGACGCAGGTCTCCATCCCAGGACTCCGTTATCATGACCTGAGCCGAAGGCAGACGCTTCACCGACTGAGCCGCCCAGGCGGCCCTGGTCTACACGTACGAAGGAATCATTGGATTATAGAGTATGTGTACGCATAGTTTTTATAAATACTGCCGAGAGTTTTCCAAAGTGACTGTGCCCATCACACTCATAGAGCAGAGTGTCAGGCTTCTCTCTGTCCCACGTTTTCTCCAACACTTAGCGTGTGCATATATATATTTAAACTTCTAGGCATTTTGGTGAATGAGTAGTGGAACTTCACTGTGGTTTTAATTTCCCTGATGACTAATTATATTGTGCACCTTTCACATGCTTGTTTCCTTTTGTATATCTTTATTATGAAAAATACATCTAATATTTTTCTAATTTTTTGGTGGGGTCTTCTTATTGGCTGGATAAAGTTCTTTTTATGTTCTGGATATAAGTTCTGTCTTGGTTCTTACAAACATCCTCTCCCACGTTACAGCTGGACTTCATTCTCCTTTTTGTGTGTTTTGATTAATCGGCGTTATTCACCTTAATGAAGTAAAATTTGTAAATCTTTTCCTCTTAGCTATTCGTTTTTATGTCTTCTTTAAGAAATCCTCACTGAGATCAAGGTCATGAAAATATTTTATTTTTTCCCGGGAACTTATTTTTTACTGTTCACTTTGAGACTTGTGGCTTTTTGGAGTTGAATTTTGTGTATGGTGTGAGATAGGAGTCAAAGTTTATTTTTATTATGTTGAATATCAGTCAGGAACACCACCATCGGCTTAAATCACCGCTTTTCTCCACTGCATTGTGGTGATGTTTGTCATAAACCACGTGGATCCGTTTCTGGGCTTTTGATTCTGTTATTCTGGCTATTTGTCATCCTCGCTTCCTTTTTTGTTTATTTACACTTAAAAATAAATCCTTTTATCAGATAGTACGTGTCCTTCACTGGGACGGCTCAGCAATGCCATAGATACGTTGACATTTCTCTCCTCAGTCCTGGCGGGTTCAGCGGCTTCTGGACCAAATGAAGTGGTTTCAGTGATTCTGGGCTGATTTGCAGGCAGGAACTCAGAGGTCCTGAGACTAGCGATGAGTCCCATCTGCTCTATCCTTCAGCTGTTCAAGTCTTCCCACACGGGGTTCCGGGCACTGGGAGCAAAGGTATGTGATTCCCGTCAGGCCTTGGCCCCAAACAAATAATTGTTGTTTTGAGCCCCTGAGTTTTGGAGGAGTTTGTTGAGCCGCAATCGATAACTGGGTCACCCAATTTTAATCTTCTTCAAAATCATCTTGCCTATTCTTGATGTTTCACATTTTGTTATAAATTTTAGAATTGGCTTGTCAGTTTTTACCAGAAAGGTTGCTGGGATTTTGATGAGAATTGCCTGGACTCTGTAGATTTATTGAAAAGAATTGACATCTCCAGACCTTTAACTCTAGAGAACAAACTGATGGTTACCAGAAGGGAGGTGGGCAGGGGCGGGGGTTAAATAGGTGATGGGGATTAAGGAGCGCACCTGTCGTTGGACGAGGACCAGGTACACTATGGAATTGTTGAATCACCATATCGTATACCTGAAACTAATATAACGCTGTATGTTAACTAACTGGAAATAAAAACAAAACAAAACAAAACAAAAGGAATAGACATCTTAACAATATTGAGGCTTTCAGTCAATGAACGTGATCTGTCATTGTGTTTATTTAAAGTGTCTTTGATTTCTCCCAGAAATGATTGCAGTTTTCTGTATACAGGAATATGTAACAATATAACATGGGGATAATATAATAAAAATATAATATTGTCATTATTCTCAGATACACAGTGTTTAGGGATGCTATTCTATTTTATACAATATAGTTTTAACTTTTCATTTTCTAATCCTTCGTGGGTTGTATATAGTGTATATTCTTTGTAGCTGGAGAAGATGCCCTGTATGATTTCAATCTTTGACACTTAGTGAGAATTATTTTATTGCCCAGCATATGGTCTAGGTTGAAGCTGTCCCACTCGAGGGCAGCCACATTCTGTTGTGGCTGCTGCAATGTTCTATATGCGTCAACTCAGTAACTGTTCTTCAGTTTGTTCAACTATTCTATGTCATTACTGACTTTTGATCTGCTTGTTTCATCAGCAGAGAGAAGCAAGTTAAAACTTCAGCTATAATTGCGGATTAGTCTTTCTCTCCAGTCTTTTCTGTTACTTTTTGCCTTTATATTTTGAAGCTATTTTTTAGTTATGTGCAAATTTAGAGTTTGACCTTGTAGATTCACCAATTTTTCATTGTGAAATATTTTCTTTTACTGCTACTTACCCTAAAGTCTACTTTGTCTGATATTAGTATAACATCACCAGTTTTCTTTTAATTAGCCTTTTCTTTTGTTAGTCTCTGCTGTTATAGTTACGGTGTGCCTCATGTATTTAGTTTATAGTTATTTTTTAAATTTGATCTCACAGTTTTTGCATTTTATTTATTTTTTTTAAAGATTTTATTTATTTATTTGAGAGAAAGAGCAAGAGAGAGAGCATAAGCTGGGGGGGGAGGGGCAGAGAGAGAGGGAGAAGCAGACTCCCCACTGAGCAGGGAGCCCACTGTGGGGCCCCATTCCAGGACCCTGAGATCATGACCTGACCTGAAGGCAGCTGCTTAACTGACTGAGCCACCCAGGTGCCCCATCTTTGCATTTTAAGTAAAGGGTGTAGTCCATTTACATTTAATGTCATTGCTGCTATTTTAGGTTTAAATCTACCATCTTGCTATTGGAATTTTATTAATGCATTTTGTTCCTTATCTTTTTTTCCCTTATTACCTTCTTTTAAATTGATGCATCATTTTTATTATTCTATTTTTTGGATCAATTAACATTTTAGTAATTTATACTTTTTTATTTTCCTTCAGTTGTTTCCCTAGAGATTACAGCATGCATCCTTGACATATCATTATTAGATTCACCCATAAATTAGAAGATTTATCATTTTGTGGACAATGTGAGGACTTTGCAATGCTTTAATCCTACTTACCCCTCTCGACTTTGGTACTATTGTTATAAGGAAATTTAATTCAACACATATTCTTAAACCCTTTCTATTATTGTTTTAAACACCCAATGATCCTTTAGGTTTAATCTTAATTTTAGCACTTTCCAGTTTCTTCTGGCATTGCCATATTTCCACCTGGCATTATTCTCCTTCTCCCTGAACAACCTCCTACAGTTTATTTGAGGGTCTGCTGGTAATCAATTCTCTGTTTTTGTTTCTCTGAAAAGTTTTTAATATACCTTTTTAAGGGATGTTGACATAGATATAGAATTTTTGTTGGTAGTATTTTTTTTAAATCATTTTAAAGATGTTATTCCTCATCACATTCTGGTTTCAATAATGTCTGTGGAAAAGTACTCTCAGTGTTATTGCTTCTATGACAGTAACGTATCTTTTTTACTCTGGCTGTTTTTTTTTTCCCTTTTGTTTTTGTTTCTCTGCAGTTTTACTATGATGCATGGTGTATTCTTCCTTTTGTGTGTGTGTGTGTGTGTGTGTGTGTGTGTGTGTTTTCTCTGTTTAGGGTAATTTATCACTTTTGTAAAACTCTCAGTAGGTGCATTTTCAAATATTGCTCTTGCCCCAATATCCCTGTTATAGCTCCTTCTGGAAATTCAATTACATACATGGTAGACTTTTTCACCATGTCCTATATGACTTATTTTCTTTCCTTGTGTTTCCAACCACTTTTTTTCTATGCTTCAATCTGAAGTATTTTCCTGTGACCTCTCTTCTGATTTACTGATCTTCTCTTCTGCTATATCTAATTTGCTTTTAAATTAATCTATGAAATTGCTACTTCTGTTATTATATTATTATTTTTGTTGTTCTAATATTTCCAACTGAGTATTTTTATAGAATTCAACTTCTCTGATGAAATTAATTTTTCATCTGTTTTCTTGAACATCTTAATCATACATATTTAAATTCTGTGCTAAATAACTCAAATGCCTGGATTATCTGTAGCATTGTTCTCGTGGCCTATATTTTTCTCTTTTTTTTCTGTCGTTTGGCACTATTTCCTGGCATGCTTGTAATTTTTGACTGAATGTGAACTATTACATGTGAAGAATCGTAACCTCCTGAATGATGTTATTGTTTTCCAGAGACAAATTACTGTTCTTCTTCTTCTTTTTTTTTTTTTTCAGACAGATGAGTTTGGGAGGATCACCATTACCCACATAAGGTGTTCTATTTGCAGTTTGCCCATACTTCCGGGGGCTCAACTGAAGCCTGGTGGACCTGAACAATTTTTGTCATTCCAGTTCCATAAGGCTGTTGTAATCCCAGCTCAATCCTCTAACCTCACAGAAGCTGCTCTCTGACTTATCTTTCTTTCTTTCTTCCTTCCTTCCTCCCTCCCTCCCTTCCTCCCTCCCTCCCTCCCTCCCTCTCTCTCTCTTTTTCTTTCTTTCTTTCTTTCTTTCTTTCTTTCTTTCTTTCTTTCTTTCTTTCTTTCTTTCCCCCCCTTTCTTCCCTCTCTTCCTCCCCCCCTTCCTTCCTTCCTTTTCTCTGACTGGTTTCTTCAGGTCTCACCCCGAGTCATGCATCTTAGGCTTTGGGAAATGTCTCGAGGGAAATTGCAGAGTTCTAGGCTCACTTCTTTGTGATTCTTTTTTCCTCTGGATCTTGTGCTCACGCCGTGGCTGCTTTGGTAGCCCCAAACTCCAATTTAGTTTCTAAACTGCTGCAAGCTCCAGCCCACTCTTTCCTCTGTGTGTCCTGTGCTGCCAACCAGCAATCATACCCGAGAGGGAAGGGGTTTCACCGTGGGCTCACCTCTGTGCACTTCCCTTCCTTCCAGGACCTTGACTCCTGATGTCCTGGCTGCCTCGGTTGGTCTCTAGGAACTTCCAACAGCTGCTTGCATGCATGTGTTGGCCTCTGTAAATCAGGAGGATTAGACTGAAACCAGCTCTGTCACAGCCAGAAGTTGGCTTTTGAGTTCACATTTCCTGTGCTGGCTTGTGTTTTATTGGCTTAAGAAATTGCTAAAACTGATGTCAGTTTTCCATGAGGCTCATTTATCTTTCTGTCAACTCCAGAGCATATGATACTTGGCTGTCCAGGAGTGAAATGACGTCAAAGGAGGCTTTACAGCAGAGATCACCCAGAACACCAGGCCCCTGGGACTCACACCTTCGATATGTTTAGTTTAGTGGAGACTCTAATTGCATGTCTATATTTAGTACCTAAGGCTTCCCATCCATGATACTTCTTCCTCACTATTAAAAACTATTAGAATCTGCTATTTACCACCTTGCCAACTCCTCCCCAGGCAACACCAGGAAGATCACACTTCCTCTCTGGGCCTCAGTTTCCCCTTCTATAAGGTGAGCAGGGGGTTTAGAGTATCTGAGGTGTATTTTCTTGACCCACTGTCTCCTAGTTTTATTTGGCTTTAGCCATTGCAGTGGGATCTACTCAAAGGGCTTGTTGATTTGATGCAGGCACCGGACATGAGTGAGTAATCTTTTGAGGCTTACTGTTCTTGGCTAAAGGACAGAACATGTGTCCACCATGGTTTGGCATCCACCTTGACTAATATTGGCAATGTGATTACAATTTAATGTTTGCTTAATTAAAGCGTTTGCTCCATTTTTGTTGAGTACATGGTGGAGAGGATTTCCCCACCCCACTGTTGTCTACTAGCATTTGGATGTGCAATGCTAGCATATAGGTTTCTGGAGCCAGTCAAAAATAATTCTTTGCTCATGCTTAGGTTTTCTATAGTGGAACCAGTTGGTTTTGCTTCTACAGCTGACTGCTTACACCTTGTAGAATTATGAGTTTGGGTCATGTCTCCTCCTATTAAAGTCTGCCAATGGCTTCCCATATCTTAGAATAAAATCTCAGAGCCTTGGCATGGTCTTCTTGCTCTTCCTCATCTGCACAATCTCTTCATGATGCCCTAGCTCCCCAGACCTCTTCCAGATCCTCCACTTCAGGGACTTGGCCTGTACTGTCCCCCCTTCCTTGGGATGTGCCTTCCTTCCTTCCTTCAGCTCTTGGGCTCCATGTGACTCCTTAGAGGACTTCCCTGTTCCCTGATGGAAGGAGGGCACCTTGTCATTCTCTCTCACATCCTATTCTTTTCCTTTGTAGCTCCCATCATAATGTGACATTAGGTAAGCATTTGTGGGAATATTTGTCAATTCGTTTTTCAGTTTAAATATTGAATTGATACAAAAGAATAGTTAACATCTATGTGCAAGGAATAATTGTAATATGTTACATGCGTGTGAATCACCCCCAGATTAAGTTCTGGAGCCCCTCTATGTGCAGGTGCAGGGATCTTCCCACCCCCATCCTGGATGTGATTGTCACCCTGAGTTCAGTATAATCCCCTTTGTGTTTCATTTTGTTTTACTACATTATTTATATGCCCCTAGACAGCGTGTGTTTAGTTTTGTGCATTCTAAAACTTCATATAAATAAAACCACACTGAACATATGCTTTCTGACTATGCATAATGTCCTAGATATCCATCCACACTGGCGCATTTAGTTGGAATTAACGCTGGGAGATAACATTCTGACATTTGAGCTGATCACAGGTAACGTATCTTTTCTATTCTGGATGGACATTTACATTGTTCCGAATGTTTTGGTCTTGGAGGACAGCTGGTGGGTGCCTTCTTCCCCTCACATCTAGAGTGGCCATCTCTGATGCCAAAGCACTTTCAAAGGGTTGTCCTCAATCTTGGGCTTTCTGGCCAGCTCCATGGCATGTGGGGCAGGGCTGGTCTCCCCACCATCTTCTCTATGTAATGGATTCTCTTTAAATACTAACTGAGAGAACAGGGATAAGTGGATGACAAAACAATTCTGGTGGTCTCATCAAGCCCAGGCTTTCAATGAGTTTAAAATGCTGGTGACACACTTTCTACATCACTTGCCTAACCTTGTTCTGTGTTAGCCTGAGTGATGTCCCCATGTCCCCGACCCTCAACCTGGCTCAACTGTAGTCACCATTTTCACCACCTCCTGAATCTCACACCATGTCTTTCCAACATGGGAGTCATTCTTGGCCCTCTTTCTTACCACCCTCCCCAAACATTTCTGAACCAGACCTTGCAGATCACCCCAAGTATTCAACTTGGTTTATGTTCCCACCTCCTTCCTGCCACTACAGTGTGGTGTTGGCTGATTCAGTGCCTGGATGGTGTCTCTTTCATACACATGAACCCCAGAAGTGGTCAGGGTTTGTTTGGAGCAGGCAGGGGAGTGTGGATGGGAGAGGGTTGGACCCCCTCCACCCCTGTCCGCATGGCTGGTTTTTCCATTTTTCAGCCGTTTTGTGTCTCTGGGACTTACACACACTTCCCCCTGCCTGGCACTCCCACTAACCACACCCACCTTCCCTTTGCTGTCAGCTCAAACACCATCTCCTCTGGGGATGCCAGCCTGTCCTCAGCTGCTCTGAGCCCCCACAACTCCTGGCTTCCCTCTGCCTGGCTCTGTCTCCCACACTTGGTTTTGCATCCCAGTCATGGGCTGAATTATGTCTCCCCAAATCCATATGTTGGTGTCCTTATGCCCAATACCTCAGAATGTGACCTTATTTGGGGATAATTATTTGGCAAGGTAATCAAGTAAAAGCGAGGGCACTGGAGTGGGGTCCAATCCAACATGACTGGTGTCCTTATAAGAAGAGGAAATGAGGACACTGGGAGAAGATGGCCATCTACAAGCGAAGGAGAAGGGCCTGGAACAGATTCTCCTCGACATCTTCAGACGGAACCAACCCTGTCAGCACCCTGACCTCTGGCCTCCAGAACTGACAGAACTGTAAATTTCTGTTGTTAGAGCTGCTCAGTGTGTGGTACTTGTTACAGTAGCCACAGGGAACAGAAACAATCCCTTAGAAGGGGGTCCCGTCTCAGCATCCTTGTTTGCCCAGCACAGGTGGACTCATTAAACAATCTCTGTTGAATCAATGAGTAAAGTGTCTGAAGACAACACACAAGACCTTTGAGGTGTCTTCCATTCCAGTGCCTGGTGTGTTCAGACCCTCCTGGTGTGTGAAAATCCTCCTGGTGTTTACAGACCCCGGTGTATGCAGACCTTCCTGGAGGGAAGAAACCCTCCTGCTGGTGCCTCTGACTTTCCCCAGAACTTGGTACCTGGGAAGCTCCAAATGCACATTTCTTTCCACGGTATTCTGATAAATGACTTCTCAACACTGGTTGAATCTCCTGGGTGAACCACAACTACTTCTATTTGTCCTTGATAGTTTTCACAGCCCTTGGATATAAATTGTCTACCCATTTCTCATGACAAGCATTTGGAGTAATTATTATTATCATGTTCACTTTAATGATGGGGACACTGGGTCAGTTGAAAGAAGGAAGGACCTGTTGTCCAGCCATCCCAAGTTCAAGGTCCAAGGTCAAGGAAATGACCCCAGTGGGCTGTGGTTTCCATGGCAGAGTCTTCCCATTGAGGTAACAACTCAAATTACCATGAAGGAGATGCTCTGGGAGGCCCTGCTGTGATGGACAATGGGGGTCACTGTTGATATTTATAGAGAGGTGGACAGGATGCCAACCTCCCAGGCCCTGTTCTAAAAGCCCAGTGGCTGTGCCCAGGATGAGGTCTGGGCTCCTGTTTGAGCAGGCACACCCCAGCTCACTGTGTGATGATGTCTTTATCAGACAAACCCACCGTGACAGGTAGGTTCTATGCTTGCTGCCCCAGAAGCTCTTAAATTGAGAAAGACAGCACTGCAGGGGGCAACCCCTAGGAGAGGGGGCATGAGGGAAAACTGTGATTGGGTGGCCCTAGAGGGTCCCAAGTGGAGAGAGCTGGGACAAGCATTCTATGTGGAGGTAGGCGGGACACACAGTTTCGGGAGTGGATGAGTGATATTAAGTGGTTAGGCGTGGTCTGGGTGGGAGTCAGGAGATTGTGCCTTCACGGGTTCAGGAAGCTTCACTCAATTCTCGGCTAGTTCCCACCAATGCAGTGCAGCTCCAATGCCCCGAGGCTGGAGTTCACGGAGGCTGGCATTGCTGTAGCACTTTGCTTGGATGCTTGTCCACCTTGTGGACATCACCCTCTACAGTCCTTACCTGTACGTGTTGCTTTCCCCAAGAGGCAGACTAGACCCCTAAGCTTGGTTGTCTGAGGACCCAGTGGCCATCAATGAATGAAAACCTAAGATCCTACTCTGGCCTTTACCCTCCAGAGACTCCTCACGTGGCCTTCAGAAATCCACAGAGCACCTGTCCTGGTGGCAACCTTTCCTGCCTGGTGGGTGATGGTAGCATTTGTGCTCACTTTTACAAGGAGATGGCACATCCTGAGAATCCCAAGATGGCCATGCTGTTTGGAACTGCCCATGTTGGCAGTGGGCATTCGTGGCATGGAAAACTAACTCTCAGAATGGTGACATTTACCGAAATGTCTGAAAATCCTTTGATCATGCATGCGAGCTGGCAGGTGGCTATGCTGTCTGTTGGGTTTCTGGGAGTGCTGATGGTGGGGAACCACCTGGTCAGGCAGCTCGGGGCTGGTCTTCTTGTCTCGTCTCCACGTCGTGCAGGCAAGTCTTGAAACCACATTATGAAAAGAGAAGTATGTCTGTGCCACAGTGTTCAGCTGAGCGAACTGATACAGGCAATAAAGGACAGACACGACTCGTCTTGGTTCTGGGTTGATGTTCAGTACTCCACCAGGAACTGTGAAGCCTTCCTGGGAACATCTCCTGCGGGGTCTGGAGTCTCTTCTCAGGTCTTGCCTGTCTGCCCGCCCCTCTGTGTCCACTGGCTGTCCTGCCCAGCGTTATGTAGGAATGGTCTCCTTATGTATTGAATTAGGAACACAAATTTCTTTTTTTTTTTAAAGATTTTATTTATTTATTTGACAGAGAGAGAGACAGCCAGTGAGAGAGAAACACAAGCAGGGGGAGCAGGAGAGGAAGAAGCAGGCTCCCAGGGGAGGAGCCTGATGTGGGGCTCGATCCCAGAACACTGGGATCACGCCGTGAGCCGAAGGCCGATGCTTAACGACTAAACCACCCAGGCGCCCCAGGAGCACAAATTTCTTATTTCCACCTCAGGGTCTTTGCATTAACTCAGCCCTCCATCCGGGATGCTCTTATTTCCTCTTTGCGTGCCCTGTTCCCATCGTCATTCAGATCAGGCTGCACTTTCTCCAGTGGTTTTATCTGGCTCCTTCCTATAATAGCTGGGAAGCACTGCAGTATTTTCATTATCTGATTTTGCTGTTTATTCATAGATCTCTTTTCAGCTTCTCTTTCTCTCTTATAGGTATCTATCTATCTATTATCTATCTATCTATCTATCTATCTATCTATCTATCTATCATCTATGTATCTATCATCTGTCTACCAACTATGTACGTACATGTGTATGTATCCAATCATCCATCATCTATTTGTATATCCATCTATTATCTATCTGTCCATCTATCTACCATCTATCTGGTATGTATGTGTGTGACATCCATTTATCATCTATCTTTCTACCTATATGCCTATCTATCCATCTGGCTTGCTATCACCCAATTTACCATCCTTTCCAAGGATCTTGCTCACTTTATCCATACTATGTCCCTAGCATTTGCAATCCCTTCTGCAACACCATGGGCACTGAATGCCCATCTGATGGATAAATCAATGAATGGCAGGTAAGTCTGTCTTTCCTCTTCTAGTTGCTCAGAGTTCAGATTTTAGGTGAGGGTGTTGGTCAGCTGCAACTCCACAGATCCATTTAGCTCGGTTCTTAATCATGAAGACCTTATGGTGTGTCCTGCTTCCAGCACCCTCAGGACAAGGATGGCCCCAGTGGCTGCTGAGCGGGGCCTCTCTTCATTGACAGGTGGTGGCTCTGTCCTGCTCTGAGAGGTCATTGACAGGTGTTTGTGTGGTGAGGGGCACTGGAGGCGGAGGGAGGAGAGGAGACTCGCCTCGTGCGGAAGTCGTTGGTGGAAGTCACGTAGTGTCTGCACATCATTATTACACGTGTCCGGTGGTCAGGACAGCTCAGATATTTGTGTCCTATGCTCAGCAGAGGGGACTGGAGAGGGAACAGTTTCTGGAGACTGCCCTGGCGTCCCACATCCTGCAGGCTGCAACCCGGTGACACATTTGATTGACTGGTTGATTGATTAATTAATTAACCCACCCAAGCCCTAATGAGTTCTTCTATCCAAGATACATCATGGGGATGGGAAGTACAGTGGTGGACAAACTAGAGAGAATTAATTTTGCAGTTTAACAGCAAATTATTTTACTAAGTAAAAGTAAGAAAAAAAGTAACTTGGAGCAAGATTTAAAAAGAACGATCCCGCAGCAGGAAGTGAGTCTCTCTCTCATAGCCAATGCCTTGGAGGTGGTGGTGTGGCTCCAAATTCCTGCTCTACCTCCTACTGGCCACGTGACTCTGGCCACTCAGCTAACCTGGTTCCCTTTTCTCATCCATGAAATGGGTACATGTCTGCCATCGCAGCATCATTCTTGGCCATAGTAATATACATAAAACCTACGCACATCGCTTGGTACGAGAGAAGAGCGAGTGTTAGAATTATTGAGTTGCTCCTCTTGTTTAACTTCCGAGTTTACCTCCCAGATTGTGAGGAAACTCTGCCACTAGCCCAGAACATTCTGTCTGAAACGCTGGGAACACTCCAGAGCGTGAGCGTCCTGGGCAAGGCCAGCATGGCACCAGGGCTCCCATGAGCTGGCCAAACACCAGCCGTCTGCCTCAAGGGTGCCCGGCTCTCCCCGGCACCTGAGCTGTCTCCACCTGCAAGTCAGAGCAGACGTAGTGCCCCCCCTCCCCTGACAGCTGCCCTCACGCGGACACGCCTCCGTGGGCCATCCTGACCAGGGTTCACCAACACAACTTGGCAGTTTCTCTTATTTTTCTCCTCAAAGTTGTCTTCTTAAAAAAGGGCTTTACCCTTTTCCTCTCATGAATGCACATGTTAGCATGTTAAAAGAATAAGAGAGCTGTTTTGGGGGCAGAGTTGCACGGCCGGCTCAGTCGATGGGGCCTGTGGCTCTTGATCTTGGGGTTGTGGCTTCGAGCCCCACGTTGGATATAGAGATTGCTTAAAAATTAAATATTAAAAAAAAAATAACAGAGCACTTTTTTAAAAACCAGTTCCTCAGAGGGCTTTTCCACGCCGAATCATGTTTCATCTTTTCCTTGGCCCACCGTGAGGGCCGGTTGGCGTAAGACGGCCAAGGGAGTGAAGTCCCCGGCCGCCCACACGGAGCCTGGGGAGGAGAGAAGAGAGTTCCTCGGGCAGCTCAGGAAGCGGGTGTTCCGGAGAGGCCAGCAGAGAGGAGGCACCTGGGAAACCAAACAGTCTGTTCCCCCAGGACCAGGGAGAAGTTAGACCCTATGGGTCCAAGACACCCGGCCTCAGGAAGCAGGTCACCAGCAACGCTGGCGCTTGGAACTTTGCTGAGAAAAGGTGTCCACAAGCAGAGCAAGACTCCAACAATTCAGTTGAGCAGAAGTTACGCTGTTTTATACAGCACTTACTTGATTTTCCTTTGGCAATGCATATTTTTAAAACTTTGTATATTTTTCTGCTGCCTCGACATCCCCACACACGTGCGATGGGCTCCCCGCCCAAGTGGCGGGGTGCCCCAGTGTGGTGAGGCTGCCCTGCCACAAGTTCCCCTTCTTGCCCCCCGCCCATCAACTGTGGCCTAGTGACATTCCCGCGCACCGAGGAGACCTCACGCCGCTTCCTGCGTACTGCACCCTGACCCCGAGAAGGCGCTGGCCGCCCACGACCTCGGGTTCTCCAGGGTCCCCAGCACCTGCTGAGCCTGCTCTCTGGGCCCTCCTCCCATGTGGTCCCCTGCCTCCCGTCTCCATGTGGTCCCTGCCTCCCGTCTCCGGGACCTTTGATGTCAGGCTTCCCCAAGAGTCATTTCTAATTTAAACCAGCAGAGTGGACACTGTAGGCTGCAGCTGAGACCCACGGCAAATCCGGTCACTTGACTAATCTCAGTCACAGCCCCTCAGAACGGCGACTCGCCTTCTGTTTCAGATGAGGGAACGGTGGGCCGACGCAGGCAGTTTCGTGGCATCAGCAGACGTTTAATATACCAGAGCTTGTGCTCACAGTATTATTTTAAATAACTTTCTGTTCCGTGAAAGGCTGGCTTTGCGGGCTCATCGAGTGACCCTAAGAGGCCCTCCACCATCAGCACCTGCTCTGGAGACATGCCCGTGACCCACGAGCAGCAGCTCTGAGCTCCTGCCGGGCCTGCGTTTGCCCGGCAAACACGAATGTGACGCCTACTGCGTGGGAACTGGAAATACCTCGGGGCTTACTCTGGGGTGCGCCTGGAGAATTACCGACTGGCACTGTTAGAACGCCTATCATCCCGGCTCCTGGTTGATGCTTTATCCGTTGAAGACTTCATTCTGCTTTTTAACAGAAAAGCACTTCCCACCAAATGTAGACTTTGATTTGTAAGAAGCCATTCTAACTGACAGCTCCTCCATCTTCCCGAGGAGGGGAGGGGTGCAGGAGCATAGAAGCACTTTGTCCTCAGGGCACGTGGTTGCGGGCACTGTAACCTGGTCTGCTGCGTCCCGGCAGTGACGTAAGCCTGGAAAAAGGAACTGGCATTCGTGGTGTGCATATTCATGGTAAGAAAGCCACTGAATTTCCCAAGAAGCCAACCTGTGTAGTGACCACCACCCTGGGGGAGCTGGCGTCCACCTGCAGGGCCCACCAGGGAGAGAACCCCTGTGCAGGTCATTCCGGGCTGGAGCCGGGAGGGGTGGGTGCCAGCCGCGGCGGCGGGCGTGGGGGGCGGGCAGGCTCTGGCTCGCGGTGGGACTCACTGCCCGTGGCAGCAGTGCCTCTGAAAGGTGGCATTCCACCATGGGACTCAAGCAAAGTGTGGAGGACCGTTTCTACCTGAATTTTGGCAGGAACCAGTGTGCGGACAGCGGGGATCTGGTGAAGACATTTGTGACATTAATTTTGGGTTTCAAACGCTTGTTTTGTCAACGTAGTGAATATCCACTAACGATGCCTGGAGCTGGGGAGCAGAGGTGAATGAGAGCTGTCCGTGGACACCGGGGAGGCGGGACACTACCGGGAAGCCATCACCATGTCCCTGTGAAGGCAGGAAGACTTAGCTAAGGTGGCCCTGACGTTCCGGAGGAACTGTGACTGGTTTGAGGAAGCCGCCCAGCCCTGGTGTCCTCGGGGTGTCTTCCCAGGGTGCCCTCTGCCCCTCCCCCCTGCTCACTGGAGGAGACGGGTCCCTACTCCACCCACCTGTGAACCTCTCTGCCCTGGGAAGCTCTCACTGACCAGCCCACCCAGCCCCACGCCCACCCCTGGAATCCCAGATGGAAAGAGCGGAGCCCTGGGGCAGCCCTGGAGCACGTCAGCCTGCGCTTCTGTGTCCCCGAGGTCCGACGAACCCCCACATAGAATGTGCTTGGTGAGCGTAATGCACACGGCAGCTGAAAACCTCAGAAAGATGGGGCCCATTGTTAGGAGTGATTGAGCCTCCTATTGTCTCATCCGCTCCCAAACGCACGGACAGATCCATTTGGAACTTGTTTCTCTTTGTTGTTGTTTAATAAAGCAGCAATCATATACCGTGTGAGATAATGGAATGGTTGAATGCAGACTTGAATTATATTATTTTATGGAGTCTTAATTAGATTTGTAATGCAGAGCTCCCAAGTACCAAATGTTTGCTTAGATTTAATGAGACCTGTTATGGAGACTTAGAGAATTGTAATTCTCCTATTAGCTCGACAATGCCATGCGCTGCAAAGGGGACCATCAATCAAGCCGCAGAGCTGCTCCTGACACAGCGGAGGACCTGGTCCTCATTTTCCACGCCGTTGCCCCTTGGTTTTCTTGGCGTGACCCCTGGAGAAGAGCCTCTCATCTTAAAGTTTCTTTATTAAACTTTCAACAGTTTGCCATCCTGCCTGAGCCGCGACTGTGGTGGCAGTCCCTGCTGGGTCACGTGGGAGGCTCTCGGCCCAAAGGCCATGTCTTCAGTGCACGCCATGTCCCACCTTCCACGGGTCACGCGCTGCCACAGGGTCAGGACACTTGTGGGTCAAAACCAGCGGGGAGGTGCGTTCTGTAAATGGCTTATACCAAGAATATCTAAGGACTAGGTTTGTGAATAATTCGTTAAAAACGGAGCCCGAGCAGTCATCCCTCCAGGAACACCAGCCCAAGTCTCCTGAATCCCCATCCAGCGTTCAGAGTAGTGGGAATAGGGGGAAGCTGGTGCCCCAGGGAAGCGTTTCAACATGAAACGGCGAGACAGTCGGGGACCCAGGACACTAGGGAGGCAGTAAAGACGGTGGCAGCGCCCCTGATACCCCACGCCCAACCCCCCGCCCCAGGTCAAGGGGCTCTTGTGTGGCACCTCACGCATGTCAGCGGGAGCACGTCCTTCTCCCACCTGTGAGGCCTCCAACCTCGGCTACACAGCTCCCGCCTCACCGTCCCCATGGTGAACTTCTGGCTGCGGCTCCGCTCAGCGACAGCACTGCCTGAGCTGGGCACGGGGCGTGTCCTAGCCAGGCGCCCCAGAAGGAGAGCCCAGGTGAGGAACGGTGAGTGTGGCTTTTCTAGGAAGCGCGGGGACACGGGCAGGGGCTTGAGAAGGGGCAGCAACCCTTGAGGGGAGATTAGAGAGCACAGAGGGCAACAGGACCCAGTCCCGGGGCGGAGTCCTGGGAAACAGAAGTGCACCAGCCAGGAGCTGAGGGGCTGGGGCATTTACACCCCACACCTGTCGTCTGGGCCACGTGAAGATGCTTCATCAAGCCCCGAACTGGACAAAGCCGGTGAGGCAAAGATGCGGGAGCTTGTCACCAGGAGCCAGGTTTGCAGGACACGGGGGATCTAGGAGAATATGGGAGACACCACCTGCTGACTTTGGGGCCCCTCACCCCTCCTGTGGGGGCCATAGGGCCACCAGATAAAATACAGGATGTCCAGTTAGGTGTTAGCTTCAGTGTTTAGTAAATATGTCCTATGCACCTTTTCTTGATCCAGAATTAACCTTAACTGAGGGTCCTGTACTGTTATTTTGCTTGATCTTTCCCTCCGTCCTACCCTCTTTCCTTCNNNCTCCGTTCTTTCCTTCCATGATTCCCTCAGGGAATGACAAAAGGCCCTGAGTGCTGATAACTAAGAAAATCTGACACTTGGAGCCAAGCAGCACCCAGAACTCCCCAGCAGCAGCCAGAACCCCCCACAAGCACCCAGTAGCACCTGGAACCCCGGGAGCACCTAGACTTCTCCAAATAGCACCCAGTACCCCACAGCAGCACCCACCCCTCCAGCAGCACCTAGAACCCCCCAGCTGCACCTAAACTTCTCCAAACAGCACCTAGAATCCTCGATAGCACCCAGCACCTCTCGGCAGCACCAACACCCCCCAGCCACACCCAGCACCCCTAGCTGCACCCAGAAGCCCCCACAAGCACCCAGAACCCCCAGCAGCACCCAGAACCCTCTCAGCAGCACCCAGTGCTCCCTAAAAGTACCCAGCACCCCTCTCAGCAGCACCCAGCACCTCTCAGCAGCACCCAGAACCCCCCACAAGCACCCATGCCCCCCAACAGCACCCAGTACCCCTAGCAGCACTAAGAACCCCACAGCAGCACCCGGCACCCCTCTCAGCAGCAACCAGTGTTCCCTAAAAGTACCCAGCACCCCTCTCCGCAGCACCCAGCACCTCTCCACAGCACCCAGCACCCCCCAGCAGCACTGAGCCCATGTCTCCTAAAGGAGTTACTCAGTTTTCCAGTGGGTGGAATAGAGGCTCCCTACTTTGTCAGCCAGCAAACAGATGGGTGTAGCTGGCAGAGAGCCTGGCCCGCGGCCGGTGCTCAAACGTTCCCACGCCGCTCTTGGAACTTCCCAGTTTCTTTCCTTTGTCCTGAGTGTAATCTCAGAGCACCTCTAAAGTGGAAGTGAAGAATCAGACATGACAACCTCCTTCTGGGCCAGGGTCTGTCCTAAAATGGCCTCAAACTGTTGCATTCCTATAAAACAGTCTTGGAATATGCTTTGTCTTAGTTTTAATGGACGAACCTGTAGTGAGGGCTGTGGTGTTGTTTACCGGACACAGAAAGACAATGAAAACCAGGAGCTCAGATCAAAAGGACTTTCTAACATTTTCTTTGTCCCCTCGTGAATCATCCTCCCAGCACTTTGGGGGCCCACTCCTGCCTCGGAGGCCCTCAGGTTCCCCGCTCCTGGGGCTCCCTTACCCTCCACCCTATCCACACTGTTTCCGAGGCCTGTCTTCTCTTTCGCTTCAGTCCCAGAGGGCAGACGTTGTAAAGACCCTCCCAGCTTTGGCGAAGGTGGGCCTCACCTCTGCACGCCTTCTGCCCCCCAGGTGCAGGGGAGGGTCTGCAGCACCAGGGCTGGGACGCCCCTGGTCCCCTAACCCTCTCTCCCAGGGCCTCCCTTGCCTGTGAGTTCAGTGGAAAGACGTTGGCAATCTTCAAATGCACTTTCCTGAAGATGTGGGTCAAGGGAAGATAAGCCCATGGAAAGGACACCTACTGGTCATGTTGGTGGAGAGATTTCTCCTCTGAGAGAGCCAGCGGCTGGGAGATGGACCCGGGATGTGGGAAAAGCCCTATGCCCCATACGCGATTCCCCCCCTCTGAGATTGAGCCCCACATCCTTAAATGCAGGTGACCTTGGTGCCTATCCCAGAGGCTATGGGGATGCGTGGATGAATGTGCAAGGCTGAGCACAGGTCCCTGGCAGGAGGTCAGCCAGCGCCCCCTTAACTTTGTCTGGTCTTCACGCCAATCTGCCTCACTGCTCCTGGGGCCTGGGCACCCCCGTTAACCTTCTGGACTGCCTGTGCCGGTGGCAGGCTGGGCAGCCTGATGCGGAGATCCCCGCCCACTGACACCTGTGGCTCTGTAATTCTGGGTACGCTGACGGCAGCCCTCTTTTCCTCACCCAGGGGCCTTCCTGGAAACCAGTCAGCCCCTGAAGCCCCATGCTTCTGGGGTCTGGGATGGGAGCTTCTCTTTGGGGAATCCCACCAGGCCAGAGAGATACCCTCTGGTTGCTCTGCAACAGGACCCTGGATCCACTTCTCTGGTCCTTCTCTTTGTCAGGTACAGAAACTCCCATGCCTGCACCAAGATCTCAGCCCACATATGAAGCCAAGAGGAAGGAGAGGTCTGGAGCATGGTCCCCACTCAAGCCCCACCTGGCTCAGTTCCCACTTGGGTTGGAGCCTCAGTGTGTGTGAAGGGTCCTCACCCCATCTTCCAGTTTACAGCGTGCCTGCCAGTGAGGTGTCTGCAATTGCCACTGAGAGTCCTGAGCGACGCAGAGCTCCTGGGGATCCGTTGCTGGACCCCACTGCCCTTTCTAATAGACGTGATGTAAGGCCCACCTCACTTTGCTGGGGGGATGAGCCGTCAGCATGACCCCCACTTGTGCTGCATGGAAATGATATAATGCATAGTACGTAATTATCTTAGCTATACTTTGACTTCTGAGCTACCAACACTTTACAAATTCAGCAGGAGGGGACCTGTGGTTGTCTGCCTCCCAAAGGGTCCCTGGGTACCCGACCCCAACTCAGTCTCCTCCCCAGTCTCCTCTCAGTGTGCCAGAGTGTGTCTGAGTGACTGGGAGTGATGGCATGTCACTTCCAAGGTTAGATGTTAAGGCCCCGAGGCTTCCATTCAGATGTTCTCTCTCGCCTCCTTGAGCCGTTGCTCTGGGGAAGCCAACAGGACCAGGCAGTGCCCCCTCCTGTGGACAACCATGAGCGTGAGCTTGGAAGCGGAAGCTTCAGGCCCATCTGAGCCTTCAGATGAGACCTTGGCTCCAGCTGTCAGCCTGATCGAAAGCCATGAGAGACCCTGACCCCGAACCACCCAGCTGGGCTGCTCCAAGGTTTCTAACCCTCAGAAACTCTGTGAGATAATAAATATTTGCTGTCTCGAGCTGTTTGGTTTTTAAGAAATGTGTTAGGATCCGGCTGGTAACTGCTACCCGGCCCCGGCAATGATGGAATGCAGCCAGAGCGCCCTGCGTCAGAGTCAGTCTACTAGAGGGCCAAGGACCACAGGGCGCGTCATACAGCCTGTCTCTTCCGGCAGCGTCTCCCCACCCCAGCTACATCCCCTAAGCTTTGTTTTCCTATCTGCACCGTGAGTACAAAAGCGCTGCCCCCTCCGTGGGCTTGGGAAAGAATGATCTGAGTTGGGGCTTAGACCATTGCCTGGGCAACAGGAGAGACCCACTCGGGATCTGCCCAGTGACCCGCCTCCTACTGTATTTCTGCGGTCTGCAGGGGAGGGGGTGGCTCCAACAGACGCCGTTTTTAGGGGCCGGGAATGAAGCCTGAGACCCCTCGGGGTAACCTGGGTGCTCAGGGAGAGGCAGACAGGTGCATAGCCATGGTAAGGGTCGAGGGTGACCAAGGTCGATAACACTTGCCCTCCTGGCTCTGCTTCCACGGCTCGCTCTGAAGCAGATGGATGCCCTCCTTCTTCACAGCTGGTGCCAGCAAGTCCAAGTGAATGAGGACAACGAGTGGCAGAAGAATACGGCTCTGTCCTCTCTGGGATCCCAGGGGTCCCACGCCCTCCTTCCAGAACACTAGCCGGAGGAGCTACAGGCAGCCAGATGAAGCAATGACATGTTTTAAGCAGTGGAAGTAACCGGGTTGCCTGTAAATGTTAGAGACGAGCTTATATAAAAAGTCGGTGCAAGAACTATAATCAAATGATTACAAGGTATAACAAGAAGACAAAAGAAGTAGAGCCAGAAATTAAGGACATTAAACAAAGAAGCCAACAGCTAACCAGTGACTGCAAATGGTATGGTTCAGAGCCTGTGTCTCAACAGTGTCGGCCTTGGGAAAAAATTGCTGGATGTCTGGTGGGAAAGGCTGTTGCTAGAATGTGCTTAACCCAAAGGAAACAGAAATGTTCTCCCCACAGAGAGAGGGTGGGAAAGTTAAATGAGGAGCTGTTTGTCTGCCTGGATTGCTGGCCAAGCCACTCCGAATGACCCGAAATACAAGCAGGAAGTGTTGGCAGGTCATGCTGCCTCTCCGTGCCTGGCGGGACACACCGCATGAGGCACCGGGGATGGGAGGTGTGGGCGCCCTCGCCCGGCTGTCTCATCAACACAGAGGAGGCCCCCAGCCCACGTTGGAACCGTGGTTCCACGCCCAGTTCCCCACCCCCAAACCCACTCAGGAAAAGACCCTCCACCTGGCGCAGGTGCAAAGAATCCAGCATGCAGACGGAGAAGGCGCCCCAGCTGCGGCCCGAGCCCTAAGCACCGCACTGTGCGACAGCCGAGTCGCTGCCCGTCTAGGCCTTGGCTGCCGTGTCTGCAGACGGGGGACTGGCTGCATCAGCTTGGTTCCCACTCCTCTGCGGCCCAGAGCCTGAGAGTGCCGCCCGCTGCGGCCTCTCCTGCGAGCAGAGCACTCTAAGCCCCACCCCGATGGGATGAAGGTGACTTCAGCCCTGAGTGTGCTCTGAAGAAAACATATTTCTCTCCCTCAAATTGCAGATCTAATTACATACCATGAAACATCGTCCTCGGGGCAGTCACCTGAAATGCTGTAATTTGTTATTTTAAAATGCCTTATGCATGAGGTCCGTTGACTTTCACTGTGGTCTCCCTCCCTCTCAGCAGCTGTGGGTTAGGGAAAGTGAAAGTGCAGACGAGAGGCATAAGGCTGGTGACAGGGGGTGACCTGGTCCTGGGAGCAGAGCCCCTAGGGCACTCAGTGCCAGGCTGCAGACTGGCGACAGCGCCACACCCCCGTTGACAGCTCCCACTTCAGAAGGTAAAGGGGCTCAGACCCATTCCAGGCAGTGGAGAGTTGGGGCACGTGCCCCTTCAGCCACGCAGGCCCCTCCTGCCCCGCTGCTCTGCTCCGGGCCTTGCGCCCAGCTCCGGCACTCCCTGCGGGCTTCAGGAGACCCTGTGCCCTGTAGAAGCAGACCCTGGGATGCACAGGGTGCGTGAGTGCAGCAGGGTGCAGGGGTGAGTGGAGAACGCGCTGTCTGGAGAAGCCAGCAATTGGAGGGGCAGGGAGGAGGGGCTAGGCGGTGTTCAGGTGGAGGCCCAGCCTGTGTAGATCCCGCAGGGAGCTCTGCAGTGTGACTTACCACCGAGCCCTCAGGGTCCAGACTCTATAACCCCGCCCCGGACAGTCCTTGGCCCACCGCTGTGTAGGCTCCCGACAGGCTGTGCCTGGAGGCCGGCTGCAGCTCCCACCCGAAGCGAAGTGCACAGAAGCCCAGGTGCACGCCCCACGCCAGCAGATGGGGGATGGGGCATCTTGGTGGCAAACCCTGAGCACCTGCCCCCCTGGATTTCACTCCGGGCTGCTGACTGTTTTGTCCACATGGTCCCTCTTCCTCCCACAGGCCCTTCATTTACCTCACAAACATTTATAACCCAACACTCCCAGAGACCCTCAATGGTAATTAGAAGCAGCTTTTCTTTCGAGCTGGTTAGGAACCCCAAAACTGCAGATGGGGGAAAGACTAGAGAGTCATAGAAAATGTTCCAAAAGGCAAATAATCACACGATTTTTGTTTTCCATCCACAAATACGGCTTCCCATGGCCGTATTCCTAGCACAGTGCCCGCAAATAGGCCTCCAGCTCTCTCTTCTTTGCCAGTTTTGCAAAAGCATTCCTCCAACTGATGTCAGACATGACTGTGGAGCGTGGTGCGTATTTCAGGAACTCAGGGTGACGGTGGCAGGGACACTGTCTGAGAGCCAACCACGAACCAGAGGAAGCAGGAGCTGGGTCCAACCCTTCCCAACCGACTGGGCCCCTTCCTTTCCTGGAGACAGACAACCAGACGCTGCAGAACTTTGACCTTGAACTTCAACCCAGCTCTTGTCAGGCCAGACACCTCCATCATCCTGATGCTCCCCTGGGAGCATCCAGGAACCTGGGGTCAGGGCAGCCCTGTTCCATCCCTTGTCTCCTGTGTGAACCATGGTGTGGGAATCCTGGAGGGCTTTCTGCAGCGGGGGGCATTCGAACTCGGCCATGAGGTGCAGCCTTTGCTGGAGGATGCAGGAAGTGAGTTCCGGGGGCACGGGCCAGGCTACGGAGCAGGGAGCGTAGGACCTGATTCTCTGTGTGGCTGGAGCGTAGGGGAAGGTGAGCCCTGCGCTAAGCCGAGGGGGCTCCGTGCTGCCGGAAAGAGGAGGCCACGCAGTTTTTGAGGAAAAGAGTAAAGCAGTGTGACCAATAGAGGAGAGAAGTGATTATGGACGCACCTCCAGCTATAAGTGCAACGTGAAATGCTGACAATAATTATGTTAATGATATCATGGGCTACATAATAGCTCCCAAATGTTCCGAGAAGAAATTACACATCCAGACAGGTTCAAGCCCTTAAAAGTTAATTATACCAAATCTGAGATCCTCAATATAGGGCCTTCCCATGTTTAGAGAGGGTAATAGCAAACTCAGAAAGATTTTTAATCTAACATACACCCATCCTTCAAATTATGATATCTGAGAGACGCTGCAGATCCCCGCCGTAAACAGTTCTGAGGTTAACGACTCTCCAGTGAGGAGGCAACGAGAGGACGCGTTCTCTCATCTCCTTGCTCAACATAAGCAGATTAAACAAACGCTTCAGACCCCAGCCGGAACTGGGTTTGCAAAGTAAAATACTAGTCTCCCTCATTTTTGGTTTAAAAAAATCATCAGGATGTACTGTATGGTGACTAACATAAAATAGTTAAAAAAAAAAAAAAAGAAGGATCTAAAAAGGATCTAAAAAAAAAAAATCATCAGGATATCGACGCGCCATGGGGAGCCGGGTCGCTGAACGATGTGGGGCCTTTGTGAAGCACAGGGAGCCTGGCGGGGCCCTCGTCCCGCACTAGCCTGACCCTCGTGTCCCCCTGCCTGCCTCCTGCTCCACGTCTGTGGCTTTCTGTCCCCCGAGCCGCCTGAGCCACAGCCCCCCATCCTCTCTGTTCCCTCCATAACCTCTCCAACAACTCCTTAACCTCACTGCTTTGTGGGAATTCTGCGCCTTCTCCCGCCGGGCTGGCGTCTGGGAGCTGACGCACCGCCTGCTCCTGCGGGGCCATCGCGGTCGCGCACCTGCTGTTGCCGCATGCCCTTGACCCACAGCCACGTGTGCAGGTTTCTTAGCTCTGGGATCAGGCTGGACTTAGTTTGCAATGAAGCAGGAAGCCTTTGCTTTTGAGGAAAGAGTGAGGCCCACTGACCGTCACAGGACAGTGATAAGGAGGCCTGGGCGGTACACGTGTGTGTGTGTGTGTGTGTGGTGCATGTGTGTGGCGTGTGACGTGTGGCATGCGTGTGGTGGGGCGCGATGCGTGTAGATGTGTGGGTGCGCGTCTCTGCACAAGCACATCCCGGTCTCAGGTTTTTTGTGCCCGGCTCTGTGCTCTCAGGTGAGGGGGGCTCGGAGAACAGGCAGCCCCCGTCTACATGGATTTCTAATTTCCATCAATTTGCAGATCCTACAGCTTTGTAACATGTTGGAAGATCTGCTCGTCGGTAACAACTGTAACAGCTTTATCAGAGAACAGACATACAGGTTTAAAGCGTACAGTTTGAGGCATTCGACACAGGCACGTGTGCACACATGTGCTCACACACTTGCAACCATCACTGGAAGCAAGCCCGGGCTTTCCTGGTGCCCCTTGGTGAGCCCTCTGTCCTGCCTGTGCTGCCCCTCCTCCCACAGCAATAACTGACCTGTTCTCACACATGACAGACCCACTTTGTTCTCTAGAAATGTCCATAAATGGAAATGCGGCATAGACTCTGTGTTTTTTAATTTAAAAATGGTCACACCGAAAGACACTTCCCTTCTGGTGTTAGTCTGTGAGGACTAACAGGTTATTGGATTCGTGGGACCACTACGACGTCTCCTGAGCTCTTTTCTGGGGTGCAGGAGAGCTATAAGACAAGTTTGGTCCTTCGGGTCTTGGTCCGGGGTGCAGGGTGGGGTGTGCGCAGCATTTAATCTGGGGTGAATGATTGCCAGGATTCTACTCGGTGCCCAGGAATGGGGAGGACCTCCACCTGGCTGGTGGGAACGGAACCCTCCCTCCCTCTCTGTGCAGCCGGTATTATTTCTCTCCAGTTCTTTTGGGTGGTTCTCAGGGCAACAGTTTCCCACGCACAGGCCTAGTGGGTACTTTGCTCCAGCTCAAGGGGGTGGCCTCTGCATATTTGCCTATTCTCCGGAACATTCTCTGTGTGCGGCCTTCTCCTCTCTGTGCTCTGCTGGGCAGGCCAGGGTTCACCGCCTTTGCATCCGCTCTTAGGGAGCACTCCCCTGCCTGACCCACCGTCCAGTGTCCTGAACACACACACTTTGTCCCAGTGCTTAGTGATTTCGGGAGGATAAACCCGCCCCCGTTACTCCCTGGTGGTGGGAAGGGCAGTTTCCAGCTCAGAACAATTAACCCTTCATTTCTCTGCGTTTTATGGTCCTCCTGGCTGTAATCCTGTTTATTTTTCTATACAAACTCTAGAATTAGCTTGTCAAGTTCCTGCTGTTATTTTATTAGGATCACATTAAGGTTTCTGAAAGTCACTAATGCACCAATTCTTCTGAAAATTGAGTTCTTGCCCACAATTAAGATCCACCTCTCTATGTATTCGAGTCTTCTTTTCTGTACCTCAGTAGGGTGTTAAACTTTTCTTAATACAGTTTTGCAGCTTTCTTGTTAAATTTGTTCCTAGGTATTTTCTTTTTCTTCCTTCATAGTTTTAACAGATTCTATTTTGTGTAAGAGCTTGCTGTATTAATTTTGGGACCAGCTTTGTGTTAAGTGTTTAAAGTTTCTCAGTATTTTCAATTACGTTCCCAGCTCTGTCTGCAAGTGGAAAGCAAATAATCAGACGTTGCTTCTCTTATTCAGTTCTATTTTCTTGTCGTGTTGAATAGCACTTCTAGAAAAGTGATGTGGTACTTTGGGATGTCCTTGCTTGCTCTCAACATTAAACAGAGCATTTATTTTTCTCTGACTATTGTGGGTGATTCTGGCTTTTTGTGTGGGATAAGTATTCTGATGCTCCTAAGGAATGATCCAAGCATTTTTAGTTTACTTTGTTAGTTTATTAAGCCTTTGAAGCCAGATGGATATTGAATTTTACAGTGTGACTTTCAAAATCTAAGGAGTGAAGTACCCCCATTCCTCCCGGGTTCCCACTCTTACAGCAAAAAATCTCTGATATATACAAACCCACAGGCACAGGGAAGAAGGAAAAGGGGAAGGAAGGAGGTGGGCCACCAAGGGAACTCAGGACTCGGGAGAACTGACTCCCAGGAAGTCCCTGGGCTCCCTTGTTGCTTCCAGCCCTAAACTAACAGCAGGCACAGACAAAAAAGGCTTTGAGATCAGTGTGTTCTTCCAGCCAAGGGCAGCTCAATAGCCGCAAACTGGGAATACCTGCCCTACTCCAGCCCAACACCAAGTGGAGATATGCACGCCAACGGGACTTGACTCTTCTGTCCCAGCCCTGCCCTCCCCACCTTGCTTCTCAGAAGCAGGCAGCCTGTCCAGGTTCCCCTGCCCGAGGTCAGGAGGGTGATACATTACCCGTAGGGAAAACTAGCTTGGCTGATGGTAGACTTCTCGTCTGAAATCATGGGAGCCAGTAGCAAGTGGCACCCATTTCTGAAGTCCTGGAGGAAAAGACTTGCCTCTGTTTCTACATCTGTTGAAAACACCCTTCTGGGATAAAGCGGGAAGAAAGACATCCTCACATTCTCACTGTCTAAGAAAATTTGTTGCTAGCAAATCTACCCCCTAAAGAATGGTTGAAAAAAGGTCTATAAACAGAAAGGAAATGATAACAGAAGAAAGCTTGAAATTTCAGAAATGGAAGAACATTAGACTTGATAAAATAGGGGTGAATCTATTAGATAACACTTTTTCTCACAAGTTTCTTAAATGTACTTTATGGTGGAAGCAAAAATCACAACATTGTTAGATGTGTGCTCACTGTACTTGAGAAAATATTTAGGGCCGAGAGCAGGGGAAGGTGTTTCAATGGAAACAAGACTTGTATACTTCACTCAAAGGAGCAAAACCCTGATACCAGGAGAGTGCAAATTATGTGTGTATATCGTAACACCTAGAGCAATCTCTAAGAACACAAGAAACAGACTCAAAAATGCTACAAACAAGCCAAGATGGGATTCTAAAAATAGTTCAATAACCCATAGGAAGGTAAGAAAAGGAGAATGGAAGAAGCATACACAGAGGGAAAAGGCAGACTGAAGCCCTAACTTATCCACCATGACCCTAAACATAAATGATCCACAAACACCAAAAAAATAAAAAGAAAAGACAAAGAGTGAGAGTGGATTAAAAAACACACACACCATGATCCAACAACAGTGTGTCTATAAGGAACTCACTTCAGATATAACCGTGTAGGTTGGTTGACAGTGAGAGGACTAGAAAACATACTCCATGCAAACATTAATGAAGAAAAAAAGCAGGAGCAGCTCTAACTGTCAGATAAAGTAGACTTCGGAGATTACTAGAGACAAAGAGAGATGTTATATAAGAAAAGACTTGGTCCACCAGGGAGACGTAGCCATCCCCAAAGTGTACACACCAAACACAGAGCCTTGAAATACATGAAGCCCAAACTGATAGAACTTAACTGAGAAGTAACACACCCACAGTTGCTGTTGTGCTCTTCAGTACCTGCTTTCAGCAGAAAGAACTTAGGCAGAAAACCAGCAATGTGGTAGAAAAACCAAACAACACAATCAACCACTGGCGTCTAGTTGATACACAGAGAAAACTCTGCAGGTAGCAGCAGAATATACATTACTTTTTTAAGCAACCGTGGAACATTCACTGAGAGAGATCATAACCATGGCCTCAACAAGTATTTTAAGATTTAAATCTTGCACTATGTTTTCTCTGACCATAAGGGAATCAAATAGAAGTCAATACAGAAAGATTAACAGGAAAATCTCTAAACACTTAGAAATGAAACTAGACATTTCAAAATAACCCATGGGTCAAAGATCAATTTTCAAAGGAAATAAAACAAATACATAGAACTGAATGAAAATGAACATGTGACAAATCAAAACATGTGGGATACATTGAAAGAGGATTTTGTAAGTTTATAAATGTTTATCTTAGAAGAGAGGGAAAATCTCAAATCAGTATTCTAAGTTTCTACCTCAAGAAACTAGAAAAGAAAGAGTAAAATGAGTCCAAAGCAACCAGAAAAAAAGAACTAGTAGGGGCAGAAATCAATGAAACTGAAAACAGGAAAGCAATTGGGAAAATCAATGAAACAAAAAGCTGGTTCTTTGAAAAAAGTCAGTAAAATTGATAAATCTCTAACAAGATTGACTAAGATTAAAAAAAGAAAAGATACAAATCATCAGTATCAGGAATGATATATCAGGGATGATATCAGAAGCTTTCACTACTGCCAAAACTACAGGGATGAAAAGGGATACTACAAACAACTTTGTGCTCCTAAATTTGACAACTTAGAAAAAATGGACCAACTTTTCAAAAACTAAAAACTGCCAAAACTCAACCAAGATGAAATAGACAATCTGATTAATCATAAAACCATTGAAGGAGTTGAATTTGTAATTTAAAAGCTCAACAGTCAGTGATTATTGACAAAGGTACATAAGCAACTGAGTGGAAGAAGGTAGACTTTTCAACACGTGGTGTTGGAGCCATTGAACATCCGTGGGCAAAACACTGGTCAAACCAACCCAACCAACCCAACCCAACTAACCAACCAACCCAACAAACTGAACCAAACCAACTAATCCAACCAACCAACCCAACCAACCCAATGAAACCAACCAAGCCAACCAACCAAACCATCCAGACAACCAATTCAACAACCCAACCCAACCAATTAACCCAACCAACACAATGAGACCAACCAACCAAAACAACCCAGACAACCAATCCAACCAAACCAACCAGCCCAACAAAACCCCTTCAACCTAAACTTCAGACTTTATTAAAAAAAAAAAAAACACCTCAAATTGAATCATGGGCTTAAATATAAAATTACAAATCTTTCAGAAAAACATAAGATAAGATCTTGGGACCCAGGGTGAGGTGAGGAGGTGTTAGATTTGACACCAAAAGCAAAAAAGGAAAATTTGATAAATTGAACTTCATCAAAATGAAAACCGTTTGCTCTCTGAAGAGGGTAAAAAGACAAGCCACTGAATGGGAGAAAATATCAGCAAACCACGTTATCTGACAAAAGATATGCATTGAGAACATATAAAGGACTCTAAAAATTTAACAGTAAAAATAGACAAATTAGAAAATGAGCAGAAACTTTGACACTAAAGATGGCAAACACACACCTGAAAAGATACTCCATATCCTTAGCCATAAGGGGAATGGAAACATGATGAGATATTAATGCACAATGGGCAGAATGGCTAACACAGAAAGTGACAACACCCAACACCAACAGAGACGCAGAGTTATGGCGTCACTCATGCACCACCAGTGGGAAGTGAAATGGCACAGCCACTCTGGGGAAGAGGTTTGCACTTTCTTGTAAAACTAAACGTGCATCTACTATACGGTCCAGCAATGGCACACTTCGGAATTTCTCCCAGAGAAGTGAAAACTAATGCTTACTGTACATGGATATTCATAGTGGTTTAATTCTTGAGAGTCAAAAACTGGGAACAATTCAGATGCCCTAAAGAAGTGAAATAAATACTCAGAAGTAAAAGGGAACCAACAATCGACACACACAACTTGATGGATCTCCAGAGAATTATGCAGTGAATAGAATCGCACCCTGAAAGTTATGCATATAATTCCATTCACGTAACATTCTTGAAAGATCAAGTTTACAGGAATGGACTACAGGTTAGCAATTTCCAAGAGGCAGGGGCAGGTGTCATGATTGAAGGCAACATAAGGCAAATCTGTGCTGACAGATATGTCCTGTACCTGTAAATATCCTGGGTGTGATATTGTGCTGTAGTTTCCCAGGACGTTCCCATTGGGGGAAACTGAGTAAAGTGTAAAGGGAGTCTTGGTATCATTTCTTGCGATTGCATGTGAATCTACAATTACCTAAAAATAAAAAAATCTAATTAAAAAAATTTAAGCGGCCAGCCACATGGCTTTTTTCCAATGACCTGCTTGTGGGTGGATTATGTAATTCCTTTCCTTCTATTGATTAATCTTTATTCTTCAGATAAACTCTGACTGTCATGCAGTATGTTCTTAATGCTCTGTTCCATTCCACCTGTTCATGTTTTTTCCATTAATATTTATGAAGGAGACTGTGCTCAAGTTTTTCCTTCTGTGTATTCTGTTAGCTCTGGGAGCTACTGTTATGCTGACTTGACACAAAGTATCTGGATATCTACCTTTCCTACCTCTTCTCTGGAACCTTTTGGAAAGCCTTAGGATGACATGTTTCTTGAAGGCCTGGTATATTCCTCTTCGCATTTCTTGCCTTTTTTGCTTTAAACGTTTTCATGGCACATTATCTGGCACAGAAAACATTTGACCCCTCTTCACTGTAGATTGTTCTGTTTTGTTTTATTTTTCTTGTCATTGCTGCTTTTCCCACCATCTTTCCCTCTCCTCCTCCCAAGTCCCTGGGTTTAGATGCAGCTCTTACAGTAGGGATCTCAGTTAGGATTGGGTTTTAAGACCAGGATCTTTTTCTTCCCTATTAATGGGTGTGTTTTATCTGTGTATGTTTAATGATATGACAAATATTTTTTTCTACTTCTTTCATCTTAGTTATCTTTTGGAAGAGTTTTGTTTACTATAAGCTATATGATTCATGTCGCTTGATTGTGGTTTTGCACATATGTACATGTGCTTGTGTGTGTGTTATTTCTAGTAGTTTGGATACTTACTACCTGTTTATGGTCTGTGGTTACTGACAACTTTTAGAAATAGGTTAAAACCCCTATTCTTGATGAAAAGTGTTAGCATCTCATCTCTTCTAACCCCATGGAACTTACTCCTGTATCCCTTCTCCTAGCTTGTTCCCCTCTCTTCCACCTCCCACCTTAGCTTATACCATATTTTAAATTTCTTGTGATTACATGGTTGTGTGGAATTTCTAGTGCTTGATCTATCAGCTTTACATTCCCCCCTCCATTTCCTGATTTTGTCATTAGATACTTATTTCTTCATTGGCACATTTATAAATTAATTCTGCCCTCTAAGAAAAATTCACAGAGAAGTTCAGTGGAAGCTCTGCACTTCAATGTGGGGCATCGTCAGTTACACTGACATCTTCCCTCATCTCTTGCTGGATTACACACAGTTGTTTTTCACACTGAGCCCGAGCCTTTGCATGTTTGAAAATGTCTATATGTTTTCTTATATGTGAGCAACAATTTGTCTGGGGTGGGAGGTTCTCCATAGACATGGAGGAAATCTTAGCGAATCCTCTGGTGGCCAATTCACGTTTATTTTTTTTCTTCTTAGAGGCTCACAGGATTCTTTATTCTAGAAACCTACTCATCTTACTGGAATCTGTTCTGTTTAAATGTTTCTAGGGACATAGTATGCCCCTTCAATGAGCAGATCCAAGTCTTTAATTTCTCCTTTCTTCTATTATATCTTTGAATCTTTACAATTTTGGCTCTATTTTTTTCTATTCACTTCCTCAGAAACATCAACTTGAGTGTGTTCTGTCCTTTTCTGTCTGTCTTCTAGATCTGTTATTTTCTCTCTAATCATTTTAAGATTGTTTTTCCATTGTATTCTGCTTTCATATTCTTTATTTTTTATCAAAATGTACTCTTGGTTGTTCTACTTCTATGGTGGCTTTTATTTCTCTATATTTAAAAATTTATCTTTCATTTCTTTGTCTGAACTCTAGCAGCTTAATATTATCTCTTGTGACCTATCATTCTTTGTATCTCTTCCTTCAGTTTTTGTTTCCAAGACACTGTGTTTTAAATTCTCTTTGACATCAGGGAGATTTTTTTTACTTGAAATATTTTTATTTTCCTAACACACTTCTTTGGAAATGTGTTCCCCTTACCCTTTGATGACAATGCTCTTTGTTTTCTGTATTTTTCTGAGAATGTCTATAAAGGACATGTGTGCATGTTTGGGTTGGAATTTAAATAGGAATGGGATGCTTTCCTTTGGTGAGCATCTTGCTGAAGAATACTGTGAGAAATGGGCAGGATTTTTAATCCTGAGATTAAATGTTTAAATGTCCTCTGAGAGCAATTTTTAAAAACCAGCTCTCCTGTTCACTGCACCTGGATGTTTATTTCTGCTTCTGCTCTGAGCACCTTAGGTTCTTCTGTTCAGCATGGACAGCAGGGTCTGATCAGCTCCCAGGGCATCTTCTGCATCTCAGACTTGGTAACTTAGCATCTGTCTCTTCTGCTGACTGTGATCGGTCACCATCTCTCTCCACCCAGCTGCACCAACAGCCAGTTTCTTCTAAAAATAACACTAATTAAAGAATATTTATCCCAGACTTGCTATGAAAGGCACTGTTCTAAATGCTTTTCATGATTATCACATGCACTCCTCTACTGCGATTATATGTCTTTGACATCTAAGGAAACTGAGGCAAGCATTGGAGAAGCTGTCCATAGTCACAGCTCTGTAGGTCACAGATATGGGCTCAGCTATGGGACTTCAGCTGGTATGATTCCAGGAGCTCCATTCTTAACATCATCTACCTATCTTCCAGGCTGCTTATACAGCCTCATTTCTCCTTCTACCCTATGGATTTGGTGTGAGGACCTTCAGTTGGACACTTCAGAGTCGAGACACCTATTTTGGAGAATGACCTCTGTGATCAGTCTCAGACATCTCTTGGGAGCACCTACTCAGAGCTGCATGTTGGATTGTCCTGGTTTCTTTGATGGCCAGTTTTATTTTCAGGTCTGATGACTAAGGGGATGGTCCACCTGGGTCTCCCACAAGGGAGGATCTGTTGCCCCAGCTGCTGGCATGATCAAACTCTAAGACCTTCCAGATCGCCCAGGGTCACACCTTTCCTGGGCAGCCACATCCAATGTTCACTCAAGACAGGTGAACGAAGGCCCAGACCTTGGGACTAGAGCAGGACAAAGCTGATGGGCCATGCTAGCTCTGCCCACCCTCTCCCTTTTGCCCACAGACTTGCCCAAACCCCGTCCATATGTACCTCAGATGTGCTTCTCCACTGGGCCCCCTGCCCCACTGTCTCTCTCACTTTTCCTTCACTGCTGGGGTGCCAGGCTCTTGTCCATGTGACTCCACTTCACCTGCTCCTTCTCTTTTTGATCTCTTGCATCTGGCTTCTTCCTATCCTTTTATTATAATTGTTGTTATTATTTTTTACGAAAACTCTTTTTTGGGGGGCTGACTAATGGCCTTCTCTTGTCACACCTGGCTATTTCTTCTCATCTCTAGGACTTCCCTGGGTCCCCATCCAGATATCTCGGTGCTGGGGGCTTCCTGGAACTCTTCCCTTTGGCCGCGCATGCCTTGCCCACAATCTTCCCTAAGATCACACTCCATCCTCCTGACTCTGCTGAGCTGCACTGCCAACCCCTCCTCCTTCCTAAATCTGGACATCTTGCCATCCACCCAAACTGTGACCAATCTGGCTTTTCTTTTCTGTTTCATTTCTCCTGAGTCCTGCCTGGGGCCTTGAGCTCAATCTGGCCCCATCCCTCCCCTGTGCTGCCCTTGCCTTGCCCCTGGTGAGTCATCATGCTCAGTCATGCTGGGGGTTTTGTCACTCCATCCATTCTGCTGACACCCCTTTCCTTTCCCACAGCCACCCACTCTGGTCCAGGTCCTACCATGACTCAATACTTGCTGCCTGAGTCTCCCTTCCTTCCCACCAGAGGCTCCAATACCATTGGGGCAGATAGGGTCCCTAAAGCACGGGTTGGCAACACCTCAGTAAATGTCCAGTGGTCTCCTCTGCGCCCACCCTGAGACTGGGTAAAGTCACAAATGGGCTAACTTCCATGACCTTGGCCCTGCCTCCAGTTGTCCCTGCCCTCACTTCCCACACTTCTGTCCTCACCTCTTGCCCTCACTGCTGGATCCACAGCCCCCTACTTCCCTGCTTGCTCCCCAGCCACAACACTTTCCTCTCTTCCCCCCTGACAGAAGCAGGTGTCAGTTCCAAGTCTGTAGAGCTGACTGCCTACATAATTCATGGGCAAGAAACGAGTACCAACATGAGTCCTCCAGTAGGAGGCTGGTGTGTCACAAAGTTCTTCATGGCTATTTAAATGTTCACATGTTAGTGTCTCATCTCTCTCATAGATTGTTAATGTTCCATGGGTAGGAACCTGCCCTCTGCTACCTTTCTATCCACAGAAGCCCCTTGCAGGAAGAAGAAGCTGGGTGTGGCTGACACCTCAGCCTGGACCAGGAAGCAGGGACTTGGGGTTAAGTTCTCCAGGTGCCCTTCACTGGGATGCTGTGGGCTAGCCACTCCATTTCTCTCTGTCCCAAATTCCTTAACATGTGCTGTTGTGGGCTCAAATCAAAGCAGACATGTGTGAGTCAGTACTCTGGAAGACACAAGGCACTGGGTAAGTATAGCAGAGGGAGACCCTAACCTGAGCTGATGTGATCAGCCTCGATGAAACCAGCTGGCCCTGTCAGGGAAGACCCATGGAACTCCTAATAATCACCGTGGTTTGGGTCTGCTGCTTTGAGCTTTGCATCAAAATGGCATCACATTAGGGACAAAGAAGTCAAGCACATAAGTTCTCTAATATTGGTGTAAGGTTTGCAGATTACCTTAGGGACTGAAGACAGCAAAACGTCTTAGTGGGGTCTACCAAGATGAGCAACTCAGAGCCAGGATCCTTCAGTGTTGTGATGGCTTTCACCCCTCTCCTGACTTACTCGAGTTCCCTCCTTCATGTTTGCTCCTCTGTTTCAGCTGACTTCCAAGGTCCCACCCATGTTTTGCTCCTCAAAGTCCCCCCGGCCTGCCTCCTCTGGACCCCCAAGGCTCTGGTGCTGGTCTGTGGTGTTTGCCCAGTCTACACGGAGCCAGTGGCCAGGTTCTGATGAGCTGAGGAACTTCTAGGGCAGGAAGCAGGTGCGTTTATTTGTCATAGACTCTTGCTTACCCACCCCTGGTGGATGCTGTCTCTGTTCTTGAGCCAAGCCTTTCACTTACTGTTGGCTGGAGGGCAGGCACCAGAGTTAAACTCTCCAGTTAAGAGGAACTGACTCGGGAGCTCCAACCCCCCTGTTGCACTCACCAGGGAAGTCTCCAATTTTCTTATTATCAAAGAATAATAATTGTCAGAGCAACCCTAATAAATCTAGGGCTCCACATGGCATAGTCTCTGCATGGTGTCACAAAGATACTGTGATCTGGTTCTGGACATCTTAAGACACAATGTATCTTTAAAAAATTTCTAAGGGGCACAAGAGGAGCCTTACATAGTATATCCTACAGAAAGATGTCTCAAAGTCTTTTCTTTTCTCTTTTTCCAAGGACTACCCCATCATGGCAGCTGCTAAAAATCTCTCTCTCTCTCTCTCTCTTTCTCTGCTGCTCTATTTTTCTGCTCCGTCTCTGGGGTACTCAGCTCTCTCAGTCAGTTCAGGCTGCTATCACAAAAACACCACAGACTGGGTGGCTTATAGACAACAGAAATTTATTCCTCACAGTTCTGAGTCCGGGAAGGTCAAGTTCAAGGTGCCAGCCTGGTCAGGCTCTGCCGAGACTCCCCCTTCTGGGTTGCAGGTGCCAGATCCTCACTGGGTCCTCATACAACAGAAGGGTGAGGGAGCTCTGTCGGATCTCTTTTATAAGGGCATCAATCCCATCATGGGGCCTCCATCCTCATGGCCTACGTGCCTTCAAAAGCTCCATCTCCTAATTCCATCACCTTGGGATTAGGATATAATGTATGCATTTGGGGGACAACACAAACATTCAGTCCATGGCTTGAACATATTCCCCCCACATACTAAGGGGCTCTTGTTGCCATAGCATCTAAGACTGTCACCTCATTTCCCTCTCTGACCACGTTACAGTTAGTCCCTGCACGCACAGCAGAACTTGAGGGAAGGCCAAGGAGAACAGAAATCCCTTCTTCGTTCTGAGCCATTCGTTAGAAGATTCTTGTGTCTCTGTTGAGCTGATATTTTTAAAACAGCAGGTGTCAGGACCTGTGCTGAGTGGTTACCACGATTACATACTCATTTAACACTGATGGGCGTTATTATTACCCTCATTTTACAAATGAGGAGATTGAGGCCCAGACAGGCACAGCCCACCGCGGCAGAGCTGGGATTCCACCCCACCTCACTCATCCCTCCCACCACGTCACCCTCCCACCAGCCACCAGAACAAAACGAGGATATGGACAATGGCCACAGAGGGCTTTGTTCTGTTTTTATTATGGGTTTTGCCATTTGGGGTGCTGTGCTCCGCTTGGCTCGGTCAGGGCGGCACGAGGGTCCGTAGCTGGGGTTCAGTGAGTGCTCCAGGCTGGCTCTGGGAGAACCGTTGGTCTGTTCCCAGAGTGCTGCCGGTCCGTGTTTTTCCCAGGCTGGCTCCCTGGAAAATGCAGCCTGTTAGAACGCCAAGAACTTCTGCCAAACCTTGCTCTTCCTCTCCCCCTGCAGGCATATGGCGGGTTCTAGCCACCCGTTTCCCCGCTTGGGTGACTCGAGGGCCCTCCTTGAGCACGGGGCCAGCTCTTTCCACCCCAGGCTTTGCCTGGGTGGCCTGGAAGACGTTGAGAGCCCACCCGTGAGTCCTGGCACCCTCCCCAGGCTGGGTTCTCCTCAGCACTTAAGGTACGTGGCCTCGGGCTGGAAATACCTCTGTGTTGTGAGGCCTGAGTCCCGGAGTGTGTGGTGGTCTGCCCTCCCTGCGGACAGCACCTCAGGTCGGGGCCACTTAAGGCCTGGCCTGCCCTGGGTGGGGCGCCGAACCAGCACGCTCTGCCTGCTGTCCCGGCCCTGACCCCCACCTCTGTTTAATCGGAATGTGTGGCCTGACTGCTGTGTGCCTCTTCTGGTAGGTGCAAGCCCCACAAGGGCCACGGGGACGGATGTCCGCCCGCTCGTGTGACACTTCCAGCCAGGGTGGCTGCACCCTTCTCAGCACAGCAGCTCTTCACACGGACTGGCTTCGGGTGCTGGGCCATCCAGCTCCCAGACAGGCCTCCACGCAGGGTGGGAGGGAGGCAGACGTGGCACCCCGGGCTCTGGGTTTGAGTTCTCCCTTCCCTTGTCTCAGCCCCCGTCCAAGCCCCAGAGTCCTCATTCGTAAAGTGGTGGCCGAGACGCTGCCTCTAGGCTTGTGAGGTTGAATGAGGAGGCGCCTGAGGGTGTCTTGTAAATCCCAGGTGTGCACTTGTCATCTCTTCAAAAGCCGCCGCCAGCCTCTAGCCGGGGAATCAGGACAGGCGCGTGGGGTTCTTGAAGACCCGGGAGATCCTGGCAATGCTTCGGGGCAGGAGATGCACGGAGGCCCGGCCTTTCAGGGGTTTCTTTGGGGATGACCCATGTTCGTGAAGGCAGGGACTGCCCCGTTTGTGACTCACCAAGACCCAAAATCCTCTCCCATGGTGGTCTCCTGCCCTTCCACTCACCTTCCTTCACCTGCCCTCCCTCCACTCTCAGGCTTGCCTTGGGGGAGAGAAGTCTTTGAAGGAGGGCCAGTGGAGCCCGCTCTCCAAAGGGGGCCTGGCTACAGCCTGGGAGCAGTGCTTCGGGACGCTCGGGATGGTCCCCCCAGCCCAGCACATCACACAAGTCCAGCCCTCTGCTCAGACGTGTCCCAGGAGGGATGCCCAGTGTGCGTGAAGCCATTCTCTGCTCCCGCCGAGCCAATAGGCACCACACACACACAGGCTCACCCACACGCCAGCTTGTTCCAAACCACACGGGCAGTGGGGGACCCCACCTGCGCCTCTAAGGCCTTAGCTCGGAGAGATTCGGACCTACCCCTGGCTTCAAGGCTTCCACTGCTGAGCGTCTGCCCTGTTTTGAGAAGCAGGGAAGGGGGAGGCAAGCAGCTCTGGGCCGCCCGCGGTCCGATGATTTACTTCCCCGCCTCCTGTGCTTCTCCACTGCTGGAAGACCCTCCCCCAACAGGGGCCCCCCACACTGGATACCCCTCGGGACCTTCTGTGGTCTTCCATGCTCATTCATTTTGATGCCTTTGGGGTGGGGTGACGAGCTATAGCGGGACCCAAAACCAGACAAGACAGATTCATGAGTGAGAGGAGGACATCAAGAGAATTTTATTTATTAACCTTTTAAAATTTGTTAACTTTTGAAATCAGTTTTCTGCAGAGGTGGCCATCATTTAGTTATTAGCCGAGGGGACACTCGCGCTGGCTCTCGGGGGTCCATGCGCCGGCACCATGGAGAAAACATCGTCTGTCCGGGGAATTCTTGCAGTCACGGCCTCGCGGATGCTTGTCTGTGTCCCTGTTGTGTGGACGAGGAAACCAACCCTGGGGCTCTGGCCAGTTGGGGGGTGACGGGGGTTCCGACCCGGCCCTCTGATGGGAGCCCAATGTCTGGGCAGCCGAGACTCCTCCCCTCAGCCCCCTCCAGTCCCCGACCCGAAGCTGGTGTGTGGGGTTTTTTGGGGTGCTGAAGAATGATTTAAAGACAAGCGTGAATCCACAGGGTCCACGGAAACAGAACACTAGCGTTTGTTCAGGAGAGAGAATTTCTATTTTCTTTCGGGTACAGTAAAAATAGCTTGTATGTTCCAAAAACAGCATTGTCAATTACTGCTCAGGGCTCTTTGTCTTAAAAAAAAAAAAAAAAGCAACCTTATCGTTTCCAGGTTGTTAAGACCCAGCACCCGCCACCAGGGTCACTGTTAACCTCTCTGTATAAAATGGGCTCGCTTCCCGGGGAGCAAGACAGCCAAGTCAGGCTGAGGGCTGTGTTTGCTCATGTATTTCTGATGAAGACAATGGGACCTTTCCCAACTGTGGGCAGCTCTGGGAACAGCCCCTGTGGGACCGCAAGGGAGGGGCTCTCCAGAGCTGAGCCTTCTCATCCTTCAGACCTGGGGCCCCTCCCTTCCCTCCACCTTCCCTCCCTCCTTCCCTCCCCTCCCCACTTCCCTCGCTTCCTTCTATCCCTTCCTTCCCACCCTCTTCCCTCCTCTCCTTCCCTTTCCATCCCCTCCCCCGCTACTCCCCTTCCCCCACCGTGGCCATTGGAGAACAGGAGGGAGGCTTTGTGGGCTCTGAAGCAGCACCCAGTCTGTGTGAGGAGCCTTGGCCGGGCCCCTGCACAGCCATGTTATTTCATTGTTCATAACCACAGCCACTGGAACACCGAGGAGCCCACGGGCTTGGCCATTTTCCAACACTGGGTGTCTATTGGGGTTAAGTCATGTCTCACCAAACTCATCCAAGATGACGCCCCAGAAAATATCGTGGGATTGAGGTGATTGCCCAGCCCAGGAAAAATCCGGTCATTGAAGTGTTAGCGCACACAGCCTGCCCACGGCTGGAACCTGGGGATGAGTTGACACAGGCCACGTGCTTAGGCAATTCCTTTAAGCCCTGTGGGTGGAGAAGACAAGGTAGGACAATGTGCTGTATCCTGGCCTTCCACACAAGCACACACATGCACACCCCCACTCACACTCACAGTGTTCCCTCACACACATGTGTGCGCATGTGGCACGCACGCATCCCCAGAGGCACACATGCTCACACACAGATGCACCTGCCCTTGCACCCATGCACAAGCATGCACACGCGTGTGCACACACACGCACCCTCAGATAGAGGGTCTCGCTCCGCATGGCAGCTCTGCAGCGTGGCTGGGGGCAGAGCAGAAGCGTATGCTCTCCTCCTGAGAGCTGGCTCTGGTTTCCTGCTCCTTGGACAAAAGTTTCTCTGAAGGTGACTCGAACTTGGGCCATTTGCCTGGGAAAAGACCGTGCTCTGTAGGGAGGGGAGTCCCCAAGTCCTCAGTGGCACAGACTAGAGATAGCAAAGCCACGTGTAGTCACCCGGCGCTCTCCCCTCCACACCACGGCCTCGGGGCCTGGGGATAGGGGCTTGCCTTCAACCTCCCTGGGGGGGTCACGTGCCAATCCAGCCTCCTGTCCGCCCTGGAATGCCGGTTCCCAGATGCTGGGGAGAGGCAACACCCACTGCAATGCTTTTCCTGACATGGGTGCCACCTTCTGAGATGCCTCTGCCTACAGGGGCCCCTCCGGGAAGACCTCTCTGTCCTCCACTCACCACCCCCAGCCGCTCACAGAGGACCCCGGCGGGAACGAGTCTGGCCCGAGTGTGGAGCGAGCAGGCTCCATGTCTGCTGGGACACAGGACCCCCGAGAGGGGATGGGTTCACGGTTCATCTGCCATTTACAAGCCAGCAGACAAGCTGATTTGCCACAAGGGGAAGAGGAGAACATCTGGGGTGAAGGAGGCCACGGGGGCCAGAAGCTGGCAGCCTGGAACCTTCCCTTCCTTCAGTTCTCTGGGGGCGGTCCGTTAGCTTCGCCGTGGCCAGTTCTGTGGACAAAGCAAGCAGGTGGCAGACAGTGTCAGCTGAGCTCTGCGGGACACCAGGAGGCACGCTCAGAAGGGCCCTGGTCTGCGGTGGGGCGAGGTTGGGGGACACCTGGGCCAGTGACACAGGAGCATCACCAGATCTCAGAAGCAGAGCGGTAGCCACGGGAGAGGGATGCGTACAGAGACTGAGGCTGTTACGGGGAAGATGCTGCCACCAGGCCTCAAGCCCATGCAGAGAGGCTGGAGGAACCAACACCAGGCAAAGAGGAGGTGGGCGGAGAGCAGGTCTAGAGGGCAAGTGGTGGGGTGTGGTGCAGAGGGTGAGGTGGTGGGTGGGGGGCTTCTCTGAAGGAGACAGGCAGGAGGAGGCTGGGCCGCCGGTGGAGAGTTGATCAGGAACGCTGCGGGCCGCGGGCACAGCGAGTGGGAAGCTGCCGTGCCAAGCAGCGGGAAGGGTAGGTCGAGCCGGGGCAGCTGAGGGCTGAGAGCTTGGGGCCCGTCCTCCGTGCTGACCACCTTCGGGCCTGCAGCTCCCCGAAGCCCCTGCTCTGGGATTCCTGGGCATTTGGCCATGAGACGTGCACTCAGACAACCGTGCAGCAGCAGGAGGATGGAGATGCCAGGGTGCCATCTCCCACCTGACAGCCCCCCTCTCGGTGGTCTTAGTTCCCCTGCCAGCGCCCAGCTTCCAGGCTCAGAAGGGCGGCTCCCCCCTGGCCCTCCAGCCCAAGGCAGGGAGCATGTCCCGCTGATGTGAGCGCTGGACTGCACCTCAGCTCCTCCAGCTGGACACAATCCCCTGTATGGAGTCCTTCTCTCTGAAACACCTAGAAGGCTCTCCTTTCTGCCCGGGGCCTCGGCTGGTGCAGTGCGGCAGGGGGATGGATCAGCCGGGCCTTGGTCGTGACTGGATGTCTTCTGTGGAACCCAGTGCTGAGGAGTGCCTCTCCTCCATCAGCAGGGGAGGACCCCACATGGGGCGCCAGGGCAGGACGGCCGCCGCAGGGACCGGGGCTGTCTCAGCCGCTCGCTGGACGACACTGGGTGGAGAGCCCGTGCACTCACTCTTTCACCCATCCCATAAGTATTTGTCGGTAATCTCTAATGGAAGCCCTGGGATTCTCTCCTGCTCAGGGCCCGGCGTTCTGCCAGTGTAAGAAGTGGGCCCGGTTCTGGTGCCGTGCAGCTCAGGGGACACATGTGCTGCTGACGCTGGGCTGCCCCTCCCCATAGGGGTATGTCAGAGACCCCTCCCCGCCTCGGGGGTCGGGGGCCAGCATTGGCTCGCCCCCAGAGCGCCGCCTGCCCAGCCCCCCGTCCTCACCCACACTCAGTGCGGTGCCTGCTCTGTGCGAGTGCCTGGCCTGTGGCCAGCGGCCCAATGCCCCCAGCGGAAGGCCAGACATGGTCTGCAGTGCACGTGGTCTCTGTAGGCAGAGGGTCCGTGAGCCTTGGCCTCCCGTGGTCAAGATCCCGGTTCCCAGTAGACCTCCCCCTGGGCAACTCCCCCCCCGCACCCACGGGAGGCCCCCACGCGAGGACGGACTCCACCTCTGTTCACATCAGCAGCTGCGTGCGAGATGCTGTGAAAATATCTGTATTTTCAGTCATTTCTCAGGAGAAGACATTATGTTTGGGAACATTTCATTTGCGAACCCGTCAAAATTAAACTGTCAGGTATTTACTAAAAACAAAAGAAAACAATAACTTCTATGGGAAATAAACCCTGCCCACCTCACTTCCCTGAGAGAACAGCACCCTTGCCTAGACTCTGGGGAACGCAGGTGACCGGGGCCAGGGAGGGCCGGGCGGGGCCTGCGCACAGCCCACTCGGACCCCCGTGCATGGACCAGCCCCCCGGCCTCACCCCCAGCCTCAGGCACATCAGTGGGGCCATGAGAACGAGAGGGGCTTTAGCTTCGTGGAGACCCAGAGCAAGGGAAGAGGGCCGAGGTGCAGCCCGGCCGGCGGGCTCCCTGTGTGTCGGTAACTCGGTGATGTGTGTTCGTGGGTCTCGACGTGAGAACTCACATGTGAACACAGGAGAGAGGAGGACGGGCGCAGACATTTCCAACGTTCATGGGAAAAAAAAGACGAAGGTCTTGGCTCTGGAAGACCCGCTTACCTTCAGCGAGGCCTTGTGAGCTCCGCGGCAGACACTCTCAGGGTCTGAGACCTCCTGCTGAGGGTCCGCGTGGGAAACTGGGTCCGCAGTGGCACCCAGAAGTCCTTCCTCTTCTGTCCTCGCGGTGATGGTGTCGGCAGTGGCCCGGCAGCCTCAGCCTGGGCCAATGCGGGAGCCCCGAGCAGCGCCGAGCTGCCTTGGAGGACAGAAAGCTCACCCACGTGTTTCCAGATGTCACATTCCAAGGGCCTTTGAGAAACCACCGCTGTCAAGTTTGGGTGTAGTGTGAGCAGATTCCCCCCGATTATCGCAAAAGCCATTAAAACGTCCCCCCCCCCACATCTGTGTGGGGCCGATCCTCCTCGCTCAGCCCCAGCAAAACAACACAGCACCGCAGATGGAGCGCGGAAGCAGGTATGAGAATCGTGGCCTTTCCTGTGAGCGCAGGTGCGAAAAGGAGCTGTGAAAACGTAAGATGGTGCTGTCCTTTCCACGGAATTTTTTGGGGGAAAATAGGCTATTTCCGTCATAAATATACACTCTTTATGTTACCATGTGATGGGTTATTCCTATTTCTACATGGATTCACAAATATTCTGAAAACTCTCGGTAACTACCAACGGCTACAACCCACGTAAACACCGACTCTTCGGAGTCCTCAATGCTTTTCAGGATGGTAAGGAGTCCCGGAGCCCCCAGATCTGAGGGCCGCTGCCCAGCCACACGACGGAGCGAGGGGAATCCCTTGGCCCGGTAGAGACTTGTCGCCAGGGACCAGCTCCTCAACGTCCTTTGCTCATTCATTCATTCACTCATTCATTCTGCCGACCTCTACCGAGAAGCCTGAGCTCACCAGCACCTCGCCCGGAGTCGGGGGGAATCATCTCTCCCAAAAGCAGCGATCCGGTGGGAACTTGAGAGAGAGTCCCAGAGAGTTGCCGGGTCATGTGGTCCCTCTCTGGATGCCGTGGGCGTGGGTCTGCTGTGGCCTCGGGGCCCACGGGGGAAGGGGGTGACCCTCAGGGTTGTTCATTTCCTGGCCCTCCATGTGGCAAAGCTGGCCTCGGGGAGGGGAGGGCTGGGTGGTCGTTTCCACCTATGGGTTGGAACCCGCTGTGGGAGGTGTGGACGTCAGGGAGGGCCCTGCCAGGCTCGTCTCAGGCACGCGGGATGCAAGGGGTCTGGGCCGTGTGCACAGACACCCCCACACTTGTAGATATCACTTCCCACATGCGTGCACCCGCCCCCCACAGTCACAGGAAATAAAACTAATTGTTTTAAACAAAACTAAAATGTCAGATGCTCTTGGCCAATAAAGCAATGGCTCTCTGTGAAGTCAGTGGAGAGATGGGCAGAAGGGAAAGCCAACAGGGTGGGAGTGGGTGCATGGTCTCCATCCTGCCTGTCCATCTGCTCTGTGACACAGAAGACCACGGTCTAAAGTCAACTGCTTTATTTATTTATTTATTTATTTATTTATTTATTTTTAATTTTTTATTATGTTATGTTAGTCACTATACAGTACGTCCCTAGTTTTTGATGTAAAGTTCCATGATTCATTACTTGCGTATAACACCCAGTGCACCATGTAATACCTGCCCTCCTTACTACCCATCACCAGCCTATCCCATTCCCCCACCCCCCTCCCCTCTGAAGCCCTCAGTTTGTTTCCCAGAGTCCATAGTCTCTCATGCTTCATTCCCCCTTCTTTTTACCCCCCTTCCTTCTTCCCTTTCTTCTCCTGCCGATCTTCCTAGTTCTTTTTTTTTTTTAAAGATTTTATTTATTTATTTGACAGAGAGAGAGACTGCCAGTGAGAGAGGGAACACAAGCAGGAGGAGTAGGAGAGGAAGAAGCAGGCTCCCAGCGGAGGAGCCTGACGTGGGGCTCGATCCCAGAACGCCAGGATCACGCCCCAAGCCGAAGGCAGACGCTTAACCACTGGGCCATCCAGGCGCCCCCGATCTTCCTAGCTCTTATGTTCCATAGACGAGTGAAGCCATATGATAATTGTCTTTCTCTGCTTGACTTATTTCACTTAGCATAATCTCCTCCAGTCCCGTCCGTGTTGTTGCAAATGTTGTGAAATCGTCCTTTTTGATGACTGAGTAATATTCCATTGTATATATGGACCACATCTTCTTAATCCAGTCATCCGTTGAAGGGCATCTCGGCTCCTTCCACGATTTAGCTATTGTGGACAATGCTGCTATGAACATTGGGGTGTATATGGCCCTTCTCTTCACTACGTCTGTATCTTTGGGGTAGATACCCAGTAGCACAATTGCTGGATCATAGGGTAGCTCGATTTTTAACTTTTTAAAGGACCTCCACACTGTTTCCAAAGGCTGCACCAGCTTGCATTCCCACCAACAGTAAGAGGGATCCCCTTTCTCTGCATCCTCTCAGCTGCTTTTAACATGTCCCTTCTGTGCGGGAGGAAAGGAGCCAAGGCGGCCGCAGCTGGTGAGGGCTTTCACAGAGGGCAAGTATTTGGTCTAATGGGGTCAGTTGTCACCAAGGCAGGACTCAGCCTCAGAAAACCCCACTCTCCTCGTCTGCTTTCAAAGGCCCAGCCTTCCGGAGACGAGGCGAATCATGACACCAGCACGTTCCTACCCCTCGTCTTCCTTGGTGCCCAGGGCCGGGCCCACGACAGCTCCCTGGGCTGTCACACCCAGCCTGGACCTTGTTCCCTCCCTTCAGAGAAGGGCCTGACAGCACGTGCTCCTCCAGCCCTGCACTCAGAGCCAAGGGAGCAGGGACGGTCACTGGTCCCCACACTCCCTCTGGGAGGCAGCTGTGAGCTCCCCTCCTGCACACAAAGGGGAGCTGGGACGGCTGTAGGGTCCCCACACCTCCTCCCGAGAGCCTTTGCCCCCCACACACCCGAGTTCAGTGCTGCCCACCAGCCCTGGAACTGGGCTCTGGGCTGCTCTTTCCAGACCACACCCAGGTGTGGAAGCCTGCGATTCTGCCCCCACCATCACTGCTAGGGCGTCTCCCGGAGGGGGAAGGTCCTCAGGATGGTAGAGCATGTCTCCCGTCTCCCATCTCCACTGCCTGGTCTCCCCACGGCCCGTTATGTTCTCAACCTGCCCGGCCGCCTGTTGGTCCACAGCGTGTCGGGTCTGCCAGGGTCCGCAGAACCCCCAGGCCTCCTCTAGGCAGATCCGCACACTGACGTTTCTGCCTGGCTGCACAGGCATCTCAGACTGACGTCTGATGGAAAGATCTGGAGGCTCCCCCGGGTCCTACTAGGGAGAGGAGCTGCACAGCCTTGGTCTGGTGGCGTGCTGTCTGTGTGGCCTTCTGAGCAGTCTCCACATGCTCCCTGGGGGCCCATGTACCGTCCTGGGACCCTGAGTACACACGTGCGGGGCAGGAGACCCCACATGGGACAGAATGCCGCATAGCAAGAGCACTGGACAATTAAACATGAACTATTCAACCAATCATTTGTCTAACAATGAACTTAGTTCGTCATGAGACCTGGAGTTAATTTTATTTATCGGTGCATGAACGGCGAAGCAGGCCAACTCTAAATGCATGTAATATGTACAGTGACTATTTCTAGCACAATAAAGCCAATTATTTTTAAAAATAAAGTCTAGTACTGGTAAGAGCATATCTATAGCAACTGTTGGTAGTTATCCTTGCCTATTTTTGAGCAATGAAAAGTCAAAACTATGCAAATGGCTCTAAGTGCACTTTCATAATAAAATGTTAAGTCCTCGCAGGCATTAACTTTCTCAGCTCGAAGCTCCTTGCCATTTCTCCGTGGCCTCTGGTGGGAGGAGAGGCCTGACTTGGCGGTCACCGTGGCCTTCACGGTCCCGGGGCGCATGCGGGTGGAGGGCAGAGGGCAGGGGCGCCTTTTCAGTTGAGCTGACCCTGGGTGTCGCTCTTCCCCGCCTCTCCTCACGCATGTGGCTGGCCACTGAACAAGGCCTCTGTGTGTCCTCCCTGCACTGGCCACTTATCCGTACTCACTCAGATTGGTCTCCAGTCCTGTCCCCACATCTGCCACCAGAATCCCCTTTCAAAACACCAGGTCAGGCCTCTCTGCGCCTAACACTCCCCCCTACCCCCAGACCCAGCAGGTAACACCCTGCCTCCCTTGGACACCTGGCTCTGGTCCCCATCCGCGTGGCCCCCATGGAAGTGGCCTCTTAGGAGGGCCCCTGCTCTGTGTCTGTGGAAGGCTCTGGGTCTCATATTCATGTCAGTTTTTACTGTAGGCCAGACAGTGTGAGCAGAAGAAGGATAGTCTAAAGCTGATGCATGGCTCCCGAGGATGCCGCCACCCCCCTGGCCCCGTGGACTCTTGTGTTCAGATAGGGACACCCCCTCCACCTCTGTCCAGTTAGGAACTGGACTGGCTCAGGACTGGGTTGCAGCACTGGACTTAGGCCCTCTCTGTTTTCTGGGTCTGAGGGTTGATGCCTGTATTAGTCTGGGTTCTCCAGAGAAACAGAACCGACAGGACATAAAAGGAGATTTTATTTTGAGGAATTCTTAAGCAATGAGCCAGAAAGAAAAGGGACGGATTCCTCCTGCCTCTGTCTTTTTGTTCTGTGCAAGCCCTCAAAGTGTCAGAGCGGGCGCCCCCCCCCCTCCCCAGGAGGCCACGTGCTGGACTGAAGCCACCAGGTCAAGTACTAACCTCACCCAGGAACACCGTCAGTCACACCCAGACACAAAGCGTCATCAGACCGCTGGGCCCCCTCGGATCAGGTGCGGCTCGCACAGACCCCTGGCTGTCACCACGCTGACCGCCAGTGTGTGCCTCCTCTGCCTTCCCAGCCCAGAAGCGCCATCTGTCGCATATGCCCCTGGGCAAGGAGCCTACACAGAACACAGCTCCACAGTCCAGCCCTCCGGCTTCATCTCTCGTGTCAGCCCCTGTGATGCTCAGAACATCCCCAGGACAGCCCCTCTGCCCAGGGCCAGAAATGGGCCCAGGAAAGAAAGGGTCGAGCGTGGCTGCTCACCGGGAGGGGCTCTGCCTGCTCTGGGAGTGAGTGCGCCCGGTTCCTCTTTCCATGGCTGTCAGATGTCTTTACAGCCGTAACCTTCTCTTTCCCCTGGGCAGTCCCACTTTAAAGTACTACGTGGAGGGGGTGCCTGGGTGGCACAGCGGTTAAGCGTCTGCCTTCGGCTCAGGGCGTGATCCCAGTGTTATGGGATCGAGCCCCACATCAGGCTCCTCTGCTATGAGCCTGCTTCTTCCTCTCCCACTCCCCCTGCTTGTGTTCCCTCTCTCGCTGGCTGTCTCTCTCTCTGTCAAATAAATAAATAAAATCTCAAAAAAAAAAAAAAAAGTACTACGTGGAGGGTGAAGATCCTCCCAGCGGATGTGGACAGAGAACCGTGGCCCAGAGACTCCTCCACCGGCATCCCGCATCCCACCGCCGGGACTTGCCCTTTTCCTCTGCGGGCTGCAAGCCCTCCCTCCATGCTCCCACCCCAGGACCCACGTCCCCGAGGTTCTCTGGGCTTTGTTGTATTCCTTTCCGACAGATCCACCCACTTCCTTCTGTGTCTTGGTGCATCTTGGAGCCCGGAGACGTGGGCGCAGAAGCCAGCGATGGGCTAGTGACCGATCACACCACCACCCAGCGTCACAGCAAAGACCCCTCTGCCACCTCTCACCTGCACCACCTGGAAATCCTCTCCTTCCCTGAAGAAAGACGGACATTCGTAACAGGAAGTCAAGCGATAAAATCCTCTGAAGACACTGAGCGTGCCCTCCTATTTCACCAGTTGCCCCAATATTTCTCTTTGCGGCCATTCTGTCCAGGCCACCGTCCAGTCCGGGACTGGATTTCATGCATCTGCAGGGTCGTTTTCCAGGAATCTTCCCTGAACTTGACCTCCCTGGAGAGTGCTGGTGGTCATTTTGCAAGATGGCTCCAGGGTTGGGTGCAGGTCCTCTGCAGGTGAGGTCGTGGCCCCAGGGTTGGGTACAGGTCCCCCACGGAGGTGAGGTCATGGCCAGGGTTGGGTTCAGGTCCCCTGCAGAGGTGAGGTTGTGGCTCCAGGGTTAGGACACAGAGGTGTGGTCGTGGCCCCAGGGTTGGGTGCAGGTCCCCTGCAGAGGTGAGGTCGTGGCCCCAGGGTTGGGTGCAGGTCCCCTGCAGAGGTGAGGTCGTGGCCCCAGGGTTGGGTGCAGGTCCCCCTCAGAGGTGAGGTCTTGGCCAGGGTTGGGTGCAAGTCCTCCTTTTTGCGGAATCAGCACTTGAGAGGCCACAGTCTGAACTATCAACTCTCCACCAGCAGCTGTTGGAGCTTCTGGTCTGAGTCATTTACAACCTGGGTGGTAACCGACTGGTGCTTCTCAAACCCCGCGATCCTGTCCACGTTTATTCATTCATGCTTCCTGTAGAGAAAGCTTTCCTCCCTGCATTTGTTCCTCTGTTTTTGCAGTAGCGCGAACTCATGGGTTCCTGCACTATCCTATGTGTTAAAGCCAGTTACTACTGCTGTTTATGTTGCAGCTCAAACGGCCCCACAGGGAGGGGTGGTCTGAGTAACAGAGACAGCCTGGGTGACACCTGCTCGGGGCCACTGAAGTCTCAGAGGTCACGGGACAAAAGGGTGCGCTGGGCAGTGATGGCGCTCTCGGCTGCCTTGATAAAATCCCCGTGGATCGGATGTGGGCCAGGTGCCTCCCGCCAGCCTAGAGGCCGAGCCAGGCTGGACGGGACGTGTGCGTCCCTATTCCCAAGCCTCGCTGCTGTGTGCCAGCAGGACTCGTCCCCCCAGACCTGCAGCATCTCCAGGACCCCTTGGCTAGGAGGGAGCCTCGTTCTCTGAGCTGTCTGAAGCTCCAGGGGGAGCCACCTTGCACCTGCCCGCTCCCACATTCCCGGGCGCTGCAAACGGAGACAGGTCGGGAAAGCACTTGGCAGCACATAACACGAATCATAAAATTGTTTGCTCCGTTTGACCTCGTAGTGACATTTCTGAGAAATCGTTCTAAAAGAAAATTCCAAAAATGGACAAAAGCCTGTGCATGAGGAGGGTTATTGCAGAATTATACAACTCCCAAAGTAAATTGGACGCCTGTCGGTCGGGGAGTGGGTAGGCAGTTTATGGCATGCTGAATGGATTGAATATTACATTGCCTCTAATACAATTCTCAAGATTGTTAAGTAACAAGACAAATGCGTGGTGTATTATCGAGTAGGAAAATGCAGAGTCCACACCCTTGTGTGTACATTCAGTGGGATTACGGATAATAATGCCCACGATATGATCCACACTAATGTGGGTAAAAAGATTTCCTCTCCCCGAATAGCTGACTTGAGGGTTTCTCCTGGGAGGAGTTGGGGGGTGTCTGAGTTCTTGGCACACCTGGGGGAGGAGGGGCTCCAGTCGCGGGTCCTCATCTAAGGCAGCCCTGACAGTTGGTGCAAGTGTGAGCATCCCACAGATAAAAGCGGTCCCTCTGAACTGGACGAGGCTGGGCCAGCACAGAGAGGTCAGGGTGTGCTCCTCAGACCCCCGCTGGGCCCCATGGACCTGGCCTCCAGGCGCATCCTGGTGTCTGCTCGACAATTAAATTTCCTTACTATTTACAGCCCACTGATAGATACCTAAAATATGGGCAGCAGGACCTTCCTCAAGGCTCTCGTGGCCGCTTAGTCCCTTAATGTTTATGTTTTAATAAAAACGAACCGTGACCTTATCGTAACAGCACCTGGCTCCTCAAGGTCCTGAAAGCCTCGCTTCCAAATTCCTTAGAGACATTATCTCTAACCCCCCTCCCCCCACAAACTTCACAGTCTATAATCAGCCACCCCTCACAAACCGGGCAGCAGCTGTTTCTGCCCATGGGTCCGGTCCCCGTGCTTTAATAAAATCACCTTTTGCACCAAAGACGTCTCAAGAATTCTTGGCCGTCGGCTCTGGATCCCGATCTCACCAACATTCCAAAAACTACATCAGCGTGTCCCCTGGCGTCTGGGCAGGGTTGGGGGGTGGGGTGGTGGTGAAGCATGTGCTGCCCTGGTGTCTGCTGGGGGGTGGGTGAAGTGTGTGTCACAGCGTCCGGACAGGGGTGACCTGAGCGTCCTGGTGTCTGGACAGGAGTGACACATGTGTCCCGGTGTCTGGACAGGAGTCACACGTGCATCCCGGTGTCTGGGCAGGGGTGACACATGCGTCCCAGTGTCTGGACAGGGGTGACCTGAGCATCCCGGTGTCTGGACAGGAGTCACACGTGCATCCCGGTGTCTGGACAGGGGTAACCTGAGCATCCCGGTGTCTGGACAGGGGTGACCTGAGCATCCCGGTGTCTGGACAGGAGTCACACGTGCATCCCGGTGTCTGGACAGGAGTCACACGTACATCCCGGCGTCTGGGCTGGGGTGACACGTACATCCCGGTGTCTGGACAGGAGTCACACATGTGTCCCAGTGTCTGGGCAGGAGTCACACGTGCATCCCGGTGTCTGGACAGGGGTGACCTGAGCATCCCGGTGTCTGGACAGGAGTCACACGTGCATCCCGGTGTCTGGGCAGGAGTCACCCGTGTGTCCCGGTGTCTGGGCAGGAGTCACACATGCGTCCCGGTGTCTGGACAGGGGTGACCTGTGCATCCCGGTGTCTGGGCAGGGTGACACGTGCATCCCGGTGTCTGGGCAGGGGTGAAGGGGGTGCATTGCCCTGGTGTCTGGGCAGGGGGAGTCGGGGGAGTGACACATGCAGAGCCCCGGTGTCTGCTTGGCCTCTGGAGGAGAAACAATCCCCCATGGGTGTCCCGGGTTGAAAAGCTGAGGGGCTAGCTGGCCTCAGCGCCGACTCTCCTGGGGTCTCCGGCGGGAAGGGGCCACCAGGAAGAACAGCTCCCACCGAGGCTGCTCCGGCAAAATGAACACGTATGTACATGTATGTACTATTATTTACATATGTGACTAACAGTCAGAAAAGTATTGGGGATGCTCTCAGAACGCGTAAAACGCTAAGGAAGGAAAGCTGCGAGAGCTTGCGGCCCTCCCGCGGCGCCCGGCTGTGAACCCCGGCGAGCGTCCTGCCGCGTCCGCTTTTAGTGGTTAACGTGTTCAGTGTCTGTCGTTTTTTAGATTATTTTTCTTTAGCAGAAAGAAAATTTTAAAGATGTTGCAGCCGCAAAGAATCATCTTTCCACCTCGCGGGGGCCGCGCGTTCTCTGGAAGTGCCTGCGAGTGGATCCAGGGTGGGGCTGGGTGGCCGGGGTCCCAGCGGGCTTGGCCACTATGCAGTGGGTAGCCACACCCTCATCTTGTCCCCTGGGAAATGGGACAAGCCGGTGACTGTCCTGGGCACCCAAGCACCCTACAGAAGGGCCTGCGAAGGTCCGTTCTCATCGCTGCTACGTTGTTAACGGGCTGCAGCTCGTCCGCTGTCTCCTGGGTCATGTGTCCCACCCAGCGTTCCGGGACGTGAATGGGATCCTTGCCTGTCCAGAGTGTCTGGGTCGGCGCCCAGTCAGCCACTCCGGCCTTCAGGGATCAAGACAAGTGTCCCTTCTCACAGGGAGCACATGATGGGCTTTGCCACCAGACGCTGGGCCTGGCATCCAAGGCGGTGAGGGCCGGGCCGGGGGGGGACGTTTGATGAGCAGTCGGAGGCTGAGGGCTCTGAGCAGCCGCCGGGGAAGTTAGCAGAGCGGGCCGTCTGCAGTGGATCGAGTGCCTCTGAGTCTCCTCCCAGATGCAGTGACCTGTAGTGACCCTCATGCAGGCCGAGCTGGGAACAGCCCCCGAGAGGAAGGAGGGTCTTGGGATGGTCTCCACAAAGATGAAGCTGCTAGAAGAAGGAGGAGCGGTGAGGCTGCCACACGTCCAGCCTGGTTCTGGACACCACAGTCAGGGCCGTGGGGGAACAGCTGGGACAGGCAAGATGGCCCGGTGTGACATGGGGTGAGGGCCACATAGGACGGTGCCCCAGGGCTGGACAAGCACTTCGGCTGTTACTCAAGGCCTCCCCTGGCCGGGCACACTCCCTGATGATGACTGGGCTCCCAGCAAAGGGGCCTGGAGGTGGCCGTGGTTCCACCTGGCAGGCGGCGTGTCCTTAGGGACTGTCCCTGCGTCCTGTCAATGCCAGCGAAGCCGTGACCAAATGCCTGCCTGATGCACAGGAACACGCTGCTGTCCCCCCCAGGCAGGGGTCCATGCCCGAACGGAGCAGCCAAGCTGCACGCAGGGGAGCCACAAAATCCAAGGGGAGAGAGCCGGCGCCCCCTGAGCTGGGCCGGCAGCCGTGCCCAGGACGCTGGTTGGCTCTAGTCACGGGCCGACCGTGTCGTTCGTTTTGTTAACAGCTTCATTGAGATAGAATTCACAGACACTTCGCCCCTTCAAGTACACGCTGCAGGGACTTTCAGTACGTGTGTAGTTGCGTGACCATCACCACGGCCAAATCTGGAGCCTTTTCATCGCCGCCGCTGGAGGAAACGCGGCCTCCGTTAGCCGTCAGCGCCAGCGCCCCGTCCTCTCTGCCGAGTCCTGGGCAGACAGCGATCCACGTTCTGTCCCGTGCGTTTGCTTCTTCCAGAATCTCATGTAAGTGGAACCACACGATACGTGTGGCCCTTTGTGACCGGCTTCTCCACGTCGACGGAGTTTTCAAGGCTCGTCCACGTCTTGGCCTGGATCGACGCTTCGCTGGTAACATCCCACCGCGTGGATGTCCGTCCTTCTTCGGCTGATGGAGATGGGGGTGTTTGCGCTTTCTGCTGCTGCGAGTAACGGGGCCGTGAACCTCCGTGCGCGACCCCGTCCTCGTTTCCCGGGGCCACGCCGCTGGGCCTGGAGAGGCTAGGTCAGTGCGGACGCACGGGTAACTTGGGCGGGGCCGCGAGGTCCTCGGAGCAGCTGCACCGGTCGCCGACCCGCCGTGTGCGAGCGCTGCGGTCTGCTCATCCCCCGGTCCCATTATCTGGCTCTGATTACCGCCGTCCCAACGCCTGCGAGATGGCGTCTCGTTGTGGCTCTGATTTGCATTTCCCTGACGGCGGCTAATGATGTTGAGCCCCTTTCATGTGCTTATTGGCCATCTGCAGAGCTTCTCCAGAGATGCACATTGCATCTCGCATTTGACGAACGCTTGCACACTTCCTGTCTGGTGCACAGAGTGCGTTCATGTGTCTATTTTCGATCTGGCAGTTCTTTCTTCTTTGCACCCTCCTCCCTTTAGGGGAGCGGCTTCCCCTTCCCTCCACCTTTCTCCTACTCGGTGGCACCTGAGCGTTCCCCTCTTCTGTCCCACCTACCTGTGCGGCGGTGGCCACGGGCCGAGAGCGGAACTGCCTAGAAGGTTGGACACGCGAGCCGGGAAGCCGGAAGCACCGAGACAGCCATCCGTGTGGTGGGGTGCTCCGGGCGGCTCTGCAGCTGGCGTGGGGGTGAACAGCCTCCCCGCAGAGGGAAGCAGCCATGACAGGCAGCTGGAGAGCAGTGCCCGGACCCACGGGCCCATCGGGACCCTCCCAACGCACAACGGGGACTGTAGCTTGGGTTGGGGCAGCCACCCCAGGCCTGTGTGGCTGTGCGTGGGTTTCCTGAACTTGTGACCTGAGAGAAAAGGCAGACCCCTGCCACTTCCTCTGAGGGGCAGGCGCGGCGAGACGAATCCGCAGACGAGCCCCCCGGGCAGCTTGTAGGTCGTGCTTATTTATCCTCTGTACGCAGGCTCCTTCGAGGTCTCCCCTGCCGCGGCCACTCAAGGGGCACGTGACCAGACGAGGTCTTGGCTCCGATGTGGCGTAGGGGCCTCGAAGAGCCCAGCCAGAGGCATGTCCCATCCGCTGAAGATAATCCCCGGAGAGGACAGAATCCCGTGGCGTTCGTGGAATACGGTGTCGTGAACGTCACGGGAAGGAGGCCAGCTATACGCACAAGAGCTGTTTCACGTGCGCCAGCGAGCAAATTTCAGTGAAAATTCTAAAATTCCTGCAGGGGCCGAGGACGGAGAGCCGTAGTTTTCTGTGAACCTGGCACTGAGCGCGTCGCACCTGCCGCAGGAGGAGACCAAGGCCAGCAGGGATCCGTCTCTTGCCCGGGGAGCCAACAGCCAGACGCAGCCCAGAGCGCGGCGCCGGGTCTCTCCCCGCATCGTGGAGCATGGCCCACGGCCCCAGGCTGCAGAGCTGGGTCCCGTCTGCCTGGCGCCCGCCCCGTCAGGGAGGTGGGCACGGGGCCGCCTCAAGCCCGTCGGAGCACACACCTCCCAGCTGAACGGACCTCGGAAACGGGTCAGAAAGCCCCTTCACACGTGGTATGATTTTATTTGATTTTAATAGGAATCAAGTATCCCATGGAATTCAGGGGTTTGGCAAAGGTCTCCTATTGGCTTGTAAGTGCCCGTGGCTTGGCAAATCTACACACACCTCCAGAGGTCCCTTAACTCCTAAACCCATGCCATGCTCTTCAAAGACGAACTACTGCGGATGCTGCTGAACGAGTCCCACTTATCCCATTAAAACTTCGGCCTTTGCGAACCAGAGAGGATGGTGCGTGTGAATTCTCCTCTCGGTCCCGGATGTGCCCTCGACAGCTGTGAGAAGGTTCTGGACAGGTGTTGGTCAGTGTGACGCAGGCTTGGTGACCAGATCGGAGCCGGGCCTTCTGATCTGGTCAGGGTGGTGATGATGGGTGGGGGAGGGGTGGCGCCTGGGCCGCAGAGAGCAGGTCCTGAGCAGCTGTGCCCTGTCCCCTCTCACCTGGTCTTGTCCAGGGCAGCCTTCAGGGTTTGCTGTTTGGTGACGGTGCTGTGTGCTCCACCGGCACAGCCACGAGCCCGGGGGGGTGGCACGTGCCAGGACCCACTCAGTGAAGCCCTCGGGTTGTTGGTGGGTCCAGATCCCTTCAGCCTTGTTCACCACGCTCTCTCTTCGGGCCCCAAGGGCTCGCCGTGGAGACAGTGTGGAATCCACTGACTCCTCTCTGTCTTCTTCAAAACAAACAAGCGAACAACTGATTTCGAGTCACGTCAGTCGTAAGAAGTGACAGCCTGGACCCTTCACGCAGCCTCCCCCAAAGCAGCATCCCAGCCGCCTACGGCCCCCTGTCATGCCAGGGAAGCGACATCAGCGCAGTGCACGCGCCTCGCTCCCACGTTCCGGGCTGGTGTGCGCCCTCCGGTGGGTGAGTATTTAGTGCCGCACAAGGTCACCACACACGGGTGCCTGAACCCAGCACTGCAGAGGGGACCCAGGATGGCGCATGGGGGGTCCTCGTGCCCCCTCATGCCCCCTTCACGGCGGCAGCGGCCCTCACTCTCCCGGCCCCCAGACGCCACCGGTCAGTGCCAGCTCCAGTCTCACGCGCTCCCTCGCAATCACCCAGGTTTTGGTGTGAGTAGATCTCCTCTCCCCCGCGCCGTGGTGTTCCGTGTTTCTTTACGCTGCTGCTCACCCTCCAGGGCGTACCCTCCTGATTTCCAGTTTGGGGCTATTTCGGATACAGCCTCTGTAAGAATTCGTGTACAGGCTCCTGTGTGCACAGAAGTATTAATTCTCCAGGATAAAGGCCTCGAAGTGCAACTGCGGGGTCATAGGCTAGGGACACGTCCAGTTATGTAGGAAACCACCGTGTTCCTTCCCAGAATGGCTGTACCAACGTCCATCAGCCATCAGCACCTGCGAGGGGTCCAGTGTCCCCGCGTCAGGCCAGCATGTGGTGTCGTCACTATCACTCTGATAGGTGTGCCGCGGTCCTCCTTCTTTGCAGGGATGAACTAATAGAGACCCTAGAAGCACCCCACACGTGCTGGGGACCTTCCTTGATGAAGGTTTCTGGCGGGCATGCTGCCCCCAGACTCTGCTTCTCTGTGAACCACAGGACCTTTGCTCGCCGCCAGTTCTTATGTCTCAAAGGAGGCCCTGGAACAGGGTCTGTCTGCTGGCTTGAGGGGAGGACGGCACACCCGGCCACGCGGAAACCCCATGGAAACCGCTTCCGGCCTGCACTTCTACTCCATCCACCTAGCTCTTGTTCCTGGGCCTAGAGCGCTCCCCACAGGCCCCCGGCCGCGCCCGCCTGGCTCCCAGCGTCAGCGCCGCCAGAGACGGGAGACTGTCCCCGAGAGAGACCGTTTCCGCCCACGCCCACTGGGCAGCAGTCACTCACCACCCCCGCCTCATGCTCGCTCGTCATTAGACTGCTTTATTCTCCGCTTCTTACCTGGATTTTCCCTAGTGGAGTGAATTCCATGGGGAGGGAGGTGCTTGAATACCCAACACCAGGCTGCCACGTGGGGTCGAGGCGGGGGCACCTCCGTGGCATCTCCGTGGCCCACCCAGCACCTGTGAAGCTGCCCCTGGGGGCCGGGACCCCGCTTTTTTTCTTCCCCTCAGTGTCTACTTTGAGATGCCGTGATTAGATATGGCTGCATTTCCATCCAGAATATCTTCAATAAAAAGCAATATCAGTATTCTTTTCTCTACCAGAAATAAAACTGCTGCCGTCTAACACACGCCTCCACAGCAACTTTATGCCGCACGATTGAGGGCTCATTTTCACACCCTCACGCTCAGGACCTGTTTCTAGGAAACATAGGTCCCTTTCATTGTGCTTCCGGGGGCATTTGTCCGCGAAGCCTTGCGTTGACATTTACAAGACCCCTGACGTATGAAGGTGCTCGGTCCCAGAGGTCAGCAACTGTTTGCCCTCGGAAATCCCCGAGGGCCTCACAAAGCTTTTGTTCACATGCCTCTGTTTGTCAGTACCTACCGTATTAGAAATTAAAACTAAGCCGTTAAAGTATTTATTCACTAAAAATAACCATTAAAAAGTATCACATGTTAACATAACAAACATTAAAAATGTTTGTGGAAAGAGTGGTACTGGCTTATAATTTTGCAAATCTCCACAGAGCCCGTGTTGCTAGAGGGCACGGATCCCCACGTCCGTTTCCACCAGCTGAACGTGCCTTTCTGGTTGGTGCCCGGCAAGCGTCCGGCAGAGGGCTGTCCGAAAAGCAGAGTTTCTCGTGGATTTTTCCGGTAATCACGGATGCCCTTCTTTGATGCTGCTGCAGACCAGACAAGAGGTGGTTTCTTGAAGGTTCTCTGCAGTGTGGATCCGAAACCCGACCAGCGACCCTCCCTTCTCTGTTACGTCCAAACACACCGGGTGGATCTCTTACCTTCACGTGAGTTTGTAACAGGACGTCTTGGTCGCGTGGAGTTTCAAAGGCGGCCACGTCTCTTCATCCAGCCTGGGAAAATCCCGGTCGCTGGCGTAACCCTGTCTTTGGAACTCTATGTAGTGGAAGGCTCTGAAGCTTTCCATGTGGACACATGGCTTCCAAAATTCTAATTTTCACTTGAAAGGTCACGTTTTACTGGCAACAGGGTGAGTCATTTCCTTTGAAACACCGGTTCACTTCTTTCGTTTTCTAGAAATTATCTGCCAAGTAATAAAATCCGAATAGCTTATCAGTAAATCGTTCTTCTGAGGAACAATGGTGCTCCAGGAAAGGAGGGGTCCAGCTTGCCCCTCAGACACCTCTGCGTCCCAGCCTGCCACCAAAGAGCTCTGTGGACACTTGCCACGTTGTAAGAAGATTAAAAGGAAGCGCACCTCAGGCATCTCAGATTTAATAAAATCGATCATTTTTCTGTGTCCATGAGTGTCTGGTGGCGAGGTGTGCGAGGGCAGTGCCATGGGTGCCATGGCCTTGACCAGGGTACATCCTTGGCCTCACCCGCCCTCGGCCTTGCCCTGTCAGTTCAAACGGATCCTTCACATAAAATCATACAGTTTAAAACTCAGTGATTTTTCACATTAACATCACTGTTCTAATGAACGTCGTTATCTGTACAGAGTTTTAAAAGTATCTGGAATAACTTGGGGTGCGTGGGTGATACAGTAGGTCAAGCACCTGACCCTTGATTTTGGCTCAAGTCACAATCTCAGAGTCGTGGGATCAAGCCCCGCATGGAGCTCCTTGCTCAGCGTGGGGTCTGCTGGAGAGTCTCTCTCCCTCTTCCTCGCACTCCACCCCCCCGCTCATGCACGCTCCGTCTCTCCTAAAAAAAAGAAGCATGTAAAGTATTTGAAGTAACTAAACCTTATGCCAATTTTCAGACTTACAATGTAAAGCCTAATGTAATATTTGCCCATAATCCCAAGAATCCGCTCATGAAATGAAACGTTAAATATGTAGCCAAGCAGCCAGCCCAGCAGCTCCCCAACCCGACTCTCCTTCAGCGTCCTGCAAGAGCGGACGGCCGCGGGATGTCTGTCTTCACCGTGAAGCTCGATACACTCTGACCACGTTGGTCTGCTTCCCGCAGCGAAATGCCATATCGGTGGGAGCAAACAGTTCCATAACAAACGTTCCTGTGCACTGGAAGCTTCTCCAAGTCACTCACAGAATAATTATCGATAATACAATATTACTACATATAATAATATTACAATATTTTATTGTAATTATCAATATAATATAATTGATGTAAATTGTAATATAAACTATGTATGTTAGAATTTATTATGATTATGATAATTTTATTAATATAGCCTATCTTCTATCTATCTGTGTCTGTGGAGTTACCCCACCGTCTGGTACCTGCATTCCAAGGTTCGCTAGATATTGGCCCTTGGCTGCCTGGGGCGGGGGCACGGGGATGTGGTTATATCAGTTCACGCCAGCAACAACAGTGCCCGGGGATTCTACAAATCCTTCCCTACTGCAAAGTCACAAAATATGTCCCGACAGTTTCTTATAAAACTTCTAAATTCTAAAGATTTACTTCCCACAATTAAGCTGAACCCACCTGGATTTTCTCTTCTGGTGCCCTCTGAGTTGGGATCTGGCTTTATTTCATTTTCTCTGAGTGGACGGTGAATTCCCAGCACTGCGTACTGAATCCTTTCCCCACTGACGAGAGGCACTGCCTCTCCTGTGTCGGGTTTCGCGTGGTTGGAGAATCTTCCTGAAAAGGACGTGCGTTCCTTCGCTGTCGGGTGGGTGCTGATTGCGGTTTGTGGGTCAGGTTGCAGGACGAGGTTGTTGAAGTTCCCTGCTCCCTCCCCGATTTCACCTGCCGTCCACCTGTCATGAGAGGCGCACTGCCGTCTCCAACGACTTTTGTGGATTTCCTCACTTGGCCTTTTAACTGTTCCAGTTTTGCTTTGTGTTTTCAGATGTGTTGTATCTCTTGATGAATTACCCTTTCATCCTGATAGGAGGTTCCTCTGTATTCCTGGTAATAGCCTTTGTCCCGAAGTCGGCTTCGTCCGATGTTAACGGACTCACCGGCGTTCATACGATTAGCTTTCACGTGGCGTAGCTTTTCGGACGTTTTTCTTTTGCCCTATTTGTGTGTTTATATTAGAAGTAGACAGCTTATAGTTGGATCTTGTTCTTTGATCCAGTCTGAGAGTTTTTACCTTTTATTTGAAGCACTTAGATGATTTATATTCATCATAATTATTAAATTTAAGCCTGCCTGTGGTTCAACTCTCATAATACGTTGTTTTAGTTGAATGGTTAATTCTCCTTAAAGAATTTAAAACACAAGTATTTCCTATTTATCCACAGAGTTGCCATTTCTGGGGTTCATCTTTCCCGTGTGGACCCGAGTATTTACACTGACTTCTGGCTCCCGACAGACGCATCCACCAGCTTGTGTTATTTTGCCTTCGTGACGACATTTGTGCTCATGGGCCCCGCCCTCATGTTACAGACGTGACATCGTAGGCATCCCCCAGTCTCTAGAAAACAGGTTGAGGGTTGGAGCCCAGGTCTGTTTGCCGACCGATCGGTGCTGGCCAGGGGCAGAAGGAGCCACAGACAGTGATACTCAGATGGTCTGGGAGGAGGAAAGTGGAAAGTACCTCCCATCAGGAAGAGATCCCGGCAGGAAGGCATGCTGGAAAGGCAGCAGGGGCGTGTGGGAAGAGCTGCCGGAGGGAAGAGTCAGATGGTGCAGTCCAGGTAGACGGACGGCCAGGATAGTGAGGACAGTCCACCTCTTGCCCAGGCCAAGGGCCGGCGGGATGGGAAGGGCACGAGGTACGTACTGAGTGTCCATGGTGCACTTGGGCTGGGCTGGGGTAGAGGGGTCTGCAGGGCAGAGGGTGGTGGGAGGAGGTGTGGGTGCAAAGGAGGTGGGCTCACTAGGCCACCCTGTCGGGGCCTGGAAACGCCTGCCCACTGTGGGCGGAGGCTTCTCTCTGCTGGGTGCCCCCTCAGGGACCCGACACAGGAGTCCCCATGTCCCCTCCCTGCACCTGCCTCTCCCCCTGGGCAGCACTCTTCTCCCTGCACTGGGAGGGTCCTTGGTTATTTAGGTCTCTGGGAACACCTGAGTGTGGATCCCCAGGGTACCAAACACGGGCGAGACCTAGACCCAAGTGCTAGTCTTTCCATGACGAGCCCTGTGAACCGGGAAACGCATGTCCTGGAGGGAGCCTGGCTGGCCAGTCAGTGCCGTTTCTTTTCTGTGATTTCGGAAAATCACTGCGTCCAGCGGGCCCCGGGCTGACTGCTCCAGTGCACAGCACGTGGGCCGCCGGGAGCCGAGCGTGAGTTTTGCAGTCCCATTTCCCAGGAAGCTCCGGGCCTCGACCTCCTCACGCGGGCAGCGGGGAAGGAAGGCAGCTTCCTGTCTGCTGTCCCCGGCCGAGGGGTCTGCGAGCTGTGTCCGGCTTTGGTCTCCCAAGTAGAGCCGGGAGGCAACAGAGCCCTGAAGGGACCACCACCCCTGGCCAGGCCACTGCACTTTGGTTAATGGATCTCTCAGAGGGTGTGGGCACATCACACAATGGAATCTGAATCCCCAGCAGACGGGAGAACAGGGCCAAGGAGGAGAGGCCAGGCTGTGGGTGGCATGGGTCTGCCACGCCGCGGAGACAAGCAAATCCTGGTTGTCGGTCACACGGCTAAAGCAGAAGTTTCTGCGGGCACCTGGGTCTGAGGCAGGCTCTCGTTTGGCTATGCTGAGCTGGGTGACAGGGTGGGTGTTCGTCCAGGTGGGGTCCAGAAGAAGCGCGGGCTCAGGTGCATGTGGGGAGCAGGTGAGCCGGCAGCCCGGGGTCCGGAGCCGTCCTGGGCGGTGACAGGCTGGGTGGGGCGGCTCTCAGACCTTCTGCTCTTTTTCTGGCTAGGCTCAGGGGCCGCTGCCTGGCCTGCCTGCCATGCCAGTGCCCTCCCCCGGGGGATCCTGCGGGTTCCACACAGCACCTGCCCTGGAGGCCCTCGCAGCTCCACAGCCTCAGCCTCAGGGCCTTCCTCCCAGACCTAAGGGGCAGCTGGACGAGCTGAGAGGGCCCCCCAAATTCCAACATGCCAAAGTGTGCCCACTCCCGATGCCCACTGAGTGGGTGACATGAAGACAAGGAGGGACTCAAGCTTGTTTTCAGAGCGGTGACCCTTCTGTGCCACCTGCAGGCACACGAGTCGAGAGCAATGGTCACGCTCCCCACCCCCTCTGTGCTGCCAGGAGTGGCCCTGTGACACATTGATCTCAGCTGCTTTTGAACATTTGAGGATGTAAACCTTTATTAACAAGAGAACAACTAGTCAGGTGGTGGGGTTAGGGAGTGCCCTTGTCCTGATGAGTACAGGGTGTCTTGTAGAAGTGATGAGTCACTAACTTGTACACCTGACACTAATATTACACTGTATGCTAACTAGAATTTAAATAAGAACTTGAAAATAAAACAAAGTAAATGGGACTTCAATGTCAGTTGTGGAGAAAGGGAGGGACCTGGAGCGGGAAGGGGACGCTGGGGTAGTGGCGTGGTGACGTTGACAGGACAGGACAGGGCAGAGGGTGCCACTGAAGAGAGGTCGGGCTCCAGGGAGAAGGGTTCTTCTGGGGGCGGGGAGTGGAGAAGGGGCAAAGTGGATACAGGGGAGCCCGGTGCTGAAGAGAGCAGCACAGGCCAGAGACCAGGCTCCTCACACTCTCGCGGAGAAGGGCAAGCTGTGCCTTCACTCCGCTGAGGACCGGCGCTTCGGTAAGACCCGGCAGGAGCAGCGCGGCGAGCTATTGGGGCAACTGGTCAACCGACTTGAGTGTTGGCCTCACGTCCCCCCGCAGCGTAGCTTCCAGGTGGACTGCAGAGGCCACTGTGAACACAGAATCACAGACTAACTGGAGTGACCCCCGGCCGGTGCCCGACCTCATGGGGAAGGCCTTTCTGCACATAAACCCCAAAGAAGAAGAAAGTGACAGCACTGTTCCACTGCTTAGACATCAACGCCCCCACCCACGGCCGCAGAGCACATGCACAGAAGGGCAGGCCGCCGGGGGAAACCTTCCATCGGTCACCCCGAGGAGCAGCTGAACACGCCCCCGTGAGGTTGCTCACTACCCCTTGGCCTCACGTAACCAGAGACACAGAAGGGCCACTGTGGGGCCTGGGACTCCAGGCAGCCATTCAGACGAGCTCTCCCACCCTCTCCCCTGCAGATCCCCAGTCCCACCTGGCCTGGGTCCTGTGCCCCAGCAAGGCCATCCCTGACCAGTGTCAGGGGGTGCAGTCCCACCACGTGGCATTCCCGTGTCCCTTCCCGGCTCAGTCTCTCCCAGGCACTCCTCATGGTGTGACACGATCACTTCCGTCCTTTGTCGGTTTACTGTCTGCCTCTCTCCCTAGAAACGGAACCACCAGGGGCAGCATGCGTGGACGGTTTGGTTCACAGCTGTTTCTCTGACCCTTCGGGGGTGACAGGCACACAGGACACGCTCAGGGTATGTTCGCTGAACGCACCAGCGGCCCTGTGTGTTCCTCACCGCGAGCGGCTCTGCCAGCGTCACAGCCCCCAGCCACGGGAGTGAGCGCCAAGGTCCTGCGGGCTGCTCACTCAGGGAGGGGCCGGAGGCCATGGTCAGGGCTGTTCCGGAATCCTGGGACCGGGAAGAGAGGACCGCACATACGCCCATCTGGCCACAGCGACTCAGCCACGCTGACGTCTCACTGAGGTGTCCCCCCTGGCTTTCGCGTGGCAGGAAACAGGTCCTGGAAGCCAGCCAGGAGCGGATGCGCCTGGAACTGGTTCTCAAGGACCCAGGCCACGCCCTGACATGAGGGCTTCGTGGGAGTGGTTAGTACTGAGCACCGTGGGACAGAGAACCCACTTATTCACATCGAGAGGGCAACCTTGTCCTGCCGGGCGGGGCGTCCGCTGGCCACCAGCTCTCTGGCAGGGCCGAGCCGCGTCACCAGCCCTGGAACCGGGGGGCTCAGCCCCAGGCTGCTCCCCGGGAGGGAGCCCTCGTGTGTGTGTGTGTGAGAGAGAGCTTGGGCGTGACCGTGTGCATGCATGGGAAATCAGAAAGTGGGGGGAAATCTCACGGAGTGGAAACATTTCTTCTGAAAGCAAGACCAGCACAAATGCTGGAGCGGAGAGGGAGAGCGAGCAGCTCCGCGGGGCCTGTGGGCAGAACGAGAATCCCATGCATGTCTGCATCGGTCACGCTGACACGGGGTCCCGGGCCGTCCGTGCTCGTCCCCGGTTACGGCCTGGCCCTGAAGCGCTGGGACCGATGGATGGGTTTCAGTGAGGACAAACACCCACCCTTGGACACGACACCATCTCTGGGGGCACCCACTGTGGGTGGGTGTTGGAAGAAGAACTCCCCTCCCCCGAGGCCTCAAGGGCCTTCAAACACGGGCTGGGAAAGATCTGGCGAACCTGTAAGTCATACCGCAGACCCGGTGACGGGATTTACGTAGAGCGTCCGTGTCACAAGCCAGCTGACATTCGCCAGCTGGGTGTTCACTATTGTTCTTGCCTGGAAATGTCACATCCAATTCCGTGACCCAGCTCCTGGAAAGTGTGACCTGGGCCCGGGGGGGCCTTCGGGGAGGCCAAGCCTAAGCAGATGGGAGTGGACCCTGGCCTTTTCCCGCAAATGTTTCAGATCAAATCCCACGGCCCTTTTTTACTTGTTAATTCTGTTTCTGATTTGTGGTTCTCATTTGACTTTCAGACGAATTTAATAATTGCTTTTTGAGGAGAACTTGAAACCATTAAGGGGAGCCGCTCCATCCTGCCCCCGGCCATCCGTGCTGCCCTTGCCTTGTCCTCTGCGAAGCCACGGGCGTGCTTCGAGTCAGAGCTGCCTGCCTGCCTGGCCTGCCAAGGAGCGGGGTCACTGATCATTCTCTTATTTTCCTGGAGACCGTGGAAGCAGATCTGCTCTCTGGCAAGGAGGGGCTCGGCCCTTCACAAACATACCACAGCATATAGGGTCACGGGTGGTCTGGACCTCACGGGGCCCCGCGTCTGCTCTCTGGGACTGCTCTCCTTCGCAGGAAGGAGGGGACACAGGCCAGTCCTCCTTCACTCCGGGTGTGGGGCTGAGCTCTGAGTCCTACCTGAGCCGAACGGGGTGGGTGGTGGTGGTGGTGTGTGTGTAGGGGGCTCCCATGACTGCCCATCTAGGCCTGGCACCCCTGACTGTCTGAACCCCAGCTTCCACACCTGAAAAGCAGAGTCCTGCAGGCAGAGATCACTCACGGTCGGTCACAAGCTGTCCATCGATGTTAGCCAAAGACAGTTATGTCCACGGTAAGTGGTGCTCATACATGACTGGGGGTGGCCGCACATTCCTGCACACGCCCCTCTGACACCACCACAAGGAAAGTGAGTGGAGCCAGGATCAACAGGGATCTTTCCAGCCCTAGAGCACATTCCGAAGACTTCAAGTGGCCCTGAATTTAAAGACAAATCCCTGAGGATCTTTCAGGAAAAGGATTCCCAGACGGAAACATTACAGAGGTGAATTATACACACGGGTTTTAAAGACGCGTTCAAAGATTTGGAAACGGGAGGAAGAGAACATGTGTCTTCACACTGGGGCAATGCACGCTGCCTGCGGGTTTGCACATGGCCCTGACCTGCCTGGCACGGGACCGAGAGCCCCGGCTCCACAGGAGCGGTGTGGTGGGGAGGGGGGAGGGAGAGCCTCCGTCCTAGACACGGGCGCCTCTGCTCCGAAGGAAGGGCCAGCTGTGGGGCATTTTTCCTCCCGAAGAGCACACTTCCTGGGGCGTCCCCAGAACCAGAGGAAGCAAGAGCAGGAAGTCTTGACAGGCAGGGGCAACCTGGGTGCGCTCACTGAAGACCGAGCAAAAGCAAACCAAGCCGGCAAACACACCCTCCCTCCCAGCACCCAGACTGGCACTGGGGAGGGCTTGCAGGAGCAGGTCCCAGCACCCAGACTGGCACTGGGGAGGGCTTGGAGGAGCGGGTCTGGACGGGAAGATGAACGAGGAGCCCGTCCTGTCCTCCCTGCCCCTGCTCCACGCTCCCCCCACAGCCCCATCCCCAGTCCCCCACCCCCCACCCCGCTGCAGCTTCTGTCACACATCTCCTCCTCCCCGCCCCCGTCTGAAATACTTTCAAGTGTTTCCAGAGCTGGATTCGATCCACGATCCACGGAGTGAGCTAAGCCAACAGCAGGCCGGGCCATGCCAGTGTGTCCCGGACAGGAAAACACACCGACCCGTCCAGGTTTCCCATTCCGATTGCACCCCTGCCCGGTCTCCGGTCTCCGTCCTGAGAGAGAGAATCTGACCCCCGGGGGAACGTGGGGATTCTGCAGGGGTGCCCTGGGGGCAGACAGATGAGTTATCAAGCGACCCCACCAGGGAGCGGTTGCCCTGCTCAGGGGCTGCCTCGGGCTCCAGGCCTGGGAAGCTCAGAGCATCCCTGGGAGGGCGCAGGGGCTCTAGTGGAACCCAGGCCTGGGAGGGAGACAGCGAGAAGCAGATGGGCACGGGCAGGAGGCTGGCCCAGGGAGAAGCTTCCACTCTACGGAGGGAGCTGCCCCTCGCCAGCTGATTTAAAAAGTATCCCCTGTCTGCCTGGGGTGCTGTCATTTCTCGGGCTTTCTCCTTTCTGTGGACACAAGAAAGGGGCACAACAGTGCTGCACACATTCCAGGAAAACAAATTCATCTCAGTTCTTGATAACGCGACTCTCTCAGAGACGCCCGGCTTTCCCGCCGTCACGCCCCACAGCCGGTCCCCATCAGTCTGGGGGCCCGGCACACCTGCCGACCAGCTCAGCCCCAGTCCAAGCCTGTCCACGACTGGGAGAAAAGCCCTTGGTGCTGCAGGAAGCGCCCGGTGACGGGTTGACAATGGCACAAATCCCGAGCCGCCCCCACCTCCAGGGGAAAGGTGCTGAAGAGTCTCCCCCCTGCCGCAGGGCTGCCCAGGGAGGGCCGAGGCCGCAGTGCAACCACCCCGCTGCCCAGCTCCCCCCCCCCCACCTTCCTTCTGTGACTTCCCGCACACGATTCTATGGTCAGAAACCTCCCACCCCAGAGTCTGACCTGAGATAAGGATCCCCTTCATCAGTCTCCGCGCCTTCGTTTTTAAATGAGCTTCCCAGCAATAAAGTAATATTCTGAAACTCGTCTTTAGCTGGAAGTTACTTTCTCTCCAGGGACAGTGTCATCATCTCATCAGCACTAGAGAAAGAGGCCCGGAGGTCCCTCAGTTCAGATCTCTGGTGCTACAGATAAGGAAACTGAGGTCCAGAGAGAGAGCAAGGAGCTGGGGACCAGGCACTGAGGGCCGCTCCTGCACGTGGGCAGGACTGAGGGCACCGCAGGTCACTTTCTCAGGGCGGGAGGACGGGAGGGTGCAGCCGGGGAGACGCTAGGCGTCCCGGGCGGGCAGACGCTGGATTGACCCCGTGGCAGCCCTGTGCTCAGCACCCCAGCCTATGTGGGGACCAGGCAGCAGGATTCGTGTTGGATCCTGAGAGCCAGCATGGTGGGCCGGGAGGACTTGCTTGCCGACAACAGCCCTCCCTGAATCTCAGAGGAATCCATCACCTGCCCAGACCACACGGCGGGGAACCGTGTGTGGAAACTGGACGGGCCTCCAGCCTCCAAAGCTTAGGACGGCACCAATCAGGTGAGGCCCTGAACCCTGACCTGCTCTCCAGCGTGAGGCCCGTCCTGCGACTGGCCTCTGCCGGATGTGGCCCCTGCCTGGCTTCAGACAGAGGCCTTCAGGCATGGCCACCTGCCCTTCAGCCGACCGCAGAATGGGCGGGGAAGGTGCACAGCCCAGGCCAGGGAGGATGTGGGGAAGGCCGCGTTTGTAATGCAAATGAGGGAAAGTGGGAGACCCAGCAGCTTCCAAACCGAGGCTCTGTTCCCAGGGACAGGAACGCCTGTGCCCACGGGCAGGGCGATGCTGTCCAGCTGGGGGCGTGGCAACACGTGTGCTGGCGACAAGGTCTCTCAAGAGGGCAGGAGGCTGAGGCCTGCTTTCGGGAGCTCATGGCCACCACACAGGGCACGTCTTTGTCACCCCGTGCTTGCATCCTTCAGGAAACGTCCTTAGGGGACATCGAAGTCAAAGGGAACTGAAAGACCCCAGGACGGGCTAGACCCTGGAGCCCGGGACTCAGGGCCACAGGGACACTCCCAGGTCAGACGCTGAGGGGGGCTGCCTGGCCCCTGGGCCCCCAGGCATCCCTAGGCCACTGCCCGGAACTGTCCTGCACGGGCTCCCCACTCGGCCAGCTCCCTGCCTGCTCCAGCCCCGGCCGCCCTGGCCCGGCTGTGTGAGTGTGAGCGTGCACCTTCTCTTGGGCTCCAGGAGCCCCCGCGACTATACTGGGCCGGTCACACGTGATTGGTGATTGTGGGTGCGGCCAAGCCAGGTGCCCATGTGACCGCTGGCACCCAGCAGGCTTCCGTTCTTGCTCAGCTCTGGGATGCTGGGGCTGCCCAGCTGCTCCCACAGTAAGGCAGCCCCTGCCGTCTTGCTGTAGGGGCCGCTGGTGGGGGCCTCCCAGGGCGAACGTCCGTCCCGGAGTTCCCCTGCCTGGCAGCACCCACCACCTCCTCTCGGACGAATTTAAACCTGAGTGGGCTGACCGCCCCTCATTCCGGCTCTCCTGCAGGAGACGTGGGCAGCGTGAGGCCTGTAGTCCCGGAGATCCCAAGCCCAGGGCCTGGCTCAGCGGGGAAGTCCCTCCCCAGGAGCCAGGTGGGCGTCGCAGGTGTTCGCCCGGAGGGACTTGGCTAAAATGAGCCATTGAGAGGTGAGGCTAATTGGCGTCTCCCACTCCCTGCAGGATTTTTCTGGAGCCGGGTGCCTGGTAAGAGGTCATGGTGTTGCTTGTCCCGTTTGGCGTGTGTGGTTGGCCGGCCCCCCAGTGAGTGCGGGAAACAGCCACTGCAGAGCTGGGCCCATTGTTCCTCAGCTGTCTCTGGGAACGGCTCGATCCTGCATTCCTGCCCCTCCTGCCAACTGCGTGGGTACCCCATGCCCGTCTCCCCGCTGCCAGGAGAGGCCGAGGCAGGTGGAGACCAGGGGAGACGTCAGCGGGCCCCCTGAGCTCAGGGCGTGTCCCCAGCCCGTGGCAGTTCCCGTGGGGTCGGCCTGCCAGCAGGTGCCGTACACACACTTCCCCGCTGCCCCCCGGAGTGCAGGCGGGACTGCAGCCCACCCCCCAAGGAGGAGGAGACCTTACTCAGAAGTGTCTGGAGTCCCCAGCCGTGACTGAGCGCAGGGCTCCAATGAGGCGATGAGCGGGGGAGGGTGCGCCCACCCACATGGGGTCCTCTGTTCTCCCACCGCAGAGTAAGCCTGAGAGGGGCTGGGAGGAGCCGGTTGCCCGTGCAGAATGAGGAATTGGATATTAGACATGGGGCTACCTCCACCAGCAGGGCCCCTTGAGAGATCTGGCTCCTCTCCTGACACCGGGCATGGGGGGTAGGCCCAGCACTTTCCCTGGATGGCTCATGGCTGTTGTCTGGGTCCTGGGTATGGGGCCACTGGCCTGGATCCCTACACCACTGGGTCCCTGCAGGCAATCCAGTGACCAGGTTCTCCTGCAGCGTGCCCTGATGAGTACCCCGGCCTGACCTCCGAGCGCTGTTTGACCTGGGCCCACAGACAGCCCATGGGGCCTCTCAGCCACCCACCTCAGTGCTCAGGTCACCTAGTGATGCGTCACAGTTCTCTGTACAGGGGCCTGCACCTCTCTTTGTCCTGGGCCCTGGGTCAGCCTCTCATCCAGGGGGCAGGGCTGGCCCGGGATGCGGGGCTGGACAAAGCTGACCGTGTAGGTGACACAGCACACCAGAGCCAGGCCCCCACGCCCGTCCCGGAGCTGAGCCAGGGGAACGGCTGTGTTTAAAGGATTTGGCCGTCAGAGCCGTGCTGTGCAGCTGGGTTTGCAGTAAAAAGGGCTCTTCTGAGGGCTTGCTCGGGTGGGAGCAGTTCCAGCTTCGCTTCGCAGGGGTGGGGGGGCCCTCCTCCTGGGACGTGGAGGTGATCGGTCATGTGGACAGACTCAGGGAGCCCAACTGTGGGCCAGGCCATGCTAATGGGTGGACACACGATGGAGTCAATAGGGCCCCCCCTTCAGGCAGCGGACTGCTGGGTGGGCTCCGGGAGAGGAGACCGCAGTGCAGCCCACGATAGTCAGCTTCGCCAACTGTGGGGTGTCCAGGAGCGGAGGGAGGTCTGGGATGGGCGCCTGGCCCCGTCACAGGGATGCGAGGGCTCCCCAGAGGAGGTGACTCCCACATGACGGCCTGCTCTTGCAACTCGTATAAATCTGTCCCTACACGGACCCCACAACCTTCCGACCTTGTGCGTCAGTCTCCTGAGTTCAGCTCACGCCCCTGGGGCAGCACTTGGCTCTCTCTGTGCGGGAGGAGTCTGATCTCTGCCCTTGCAGGATTGAGCCCTTGGGGTGAGGAATATGCCGGGCGGGGGGCGGGGGGAGGAAGCGACTCTGGGGATCACCGTGTGGCGGAGAAAGTTCTGCACGGTCTCTGGGGATGGCCCCTCCGCATAGCACGGTCTCTGCCACCCCTCCCCCCACCTCCCGGCTATCCTTCAGCCCCTCAGCCACCTGCAGTAAGAAGGGGAAGACTGGGCGGCCCCGCGGGCGGGTCAGGGTGGAGGAGCCCCGTCCGCTCTGCCTGCCCTGTGCATTAGGACTGGGGCCAGGACACAGCTGGATCCCTAGTGGCTCTGGGCACCCCCTGCAGCTCCCGGGAGCCCAGAACACCCTCTGAGTGGGTGACAGGCGACAGGTGTGAAGGACAGACCAGGACCACGAAGCCACGAGCCAGCCGGGTGGTTTTCTCACTTGGCTTCACCTCCCAGTTCCACTAGTGCCCCACTGACCCTGCCACCCGCCAACAAAACCCCACGTTCCCACCCGGGGAGGAAAGGCCTGCCCCGTGCCTGCTGGGAGAGTCATTTCCAGGCCAGGGCGGCCACAGCCTGCTGCAGGGTCCAGCCCCTGAGGGCTTGCAGACGAGCCATCAGGCTTTGGTGAGCTCAAGACCCACACCCCTGGGTCGCTCACACCTGTCCTTTCTGCTTGTTTGGTGACCCCGAGACCATCCGGCTGACTCCGCTGCCATGTCCATCCCGGGCCCCTGACCGCCATTCCTGGATGCCTCGCAGCCACCCCGCTTGTATTAGCTGGTCCGCAGAAGGGCAGCTGAGGCTTGGGGGCGGGGGGAGAGAAGGGATGGCAGCCCCACCTCGGGGGCCTGGACTGCAGCCCGCATGGGAAATCCAGTCTCCCAGACAAGTACCACATTAGCAAGCCTGCCAGGAATCGCCATGTCTGGGCCCAGAAGGGGCCCCCACATGGGCACTGGTCCCTGAGAACCGGTGGCTTTTAGATGGGGGCAGAGTGGAGCCCCTCCATGGCACACCCCACGAGTTGTAAATGCAGAGGCCAGTTGTCCAGCCAGCTTTGGTCGCCCCTGCTGTCCCCAGAAGGGGTGGACAGGGACTCCTGTCTCATGCCTGGCACCTCCTGGGCCGCGAGCTCCGGGGTGAGGCCATACCTTCCTCCTCGTTGCGTGGCACCCCTGAGGCTCCTTAGATGTTGCTAGAAGGATCACTGGGCAGTGAATGGACCCGAAGTCATGGCTAGGCTCCTAGCCCGTGCCATCGTCTTGGGTGAGCGTGAGCCTCAGTCCCTTCTCTGTAAAGTCCAACTGCCCTGCCCACTTTGCAAGGGGCCTCAACCTCAACGGCACGTGGCCGTCATAGAAGGGGACTTCGTGGAGATGCCCGGCAGTCAGGTTTGTTGTTAAGTGGCCCCGGTGGGCGTGGTTAACAATGGATCCAGGTGTCAGGTCCAGTCCTGCGGACAAGTCTGCTCCCTCGTCAGCCCCTCTCAGGTGTAGATAATCATCTCTGGTGTCAGGCACCTGTCATCCGGAGTCACGAAGTTCCCACTAATCTCCGTCCACAGAACCAGGGTGTGTTTGACCTTTGTGGCCGCTCGGCATCAGGCACAGTATGGGCGTGAGCACACAGGGGGCAGAGCCGGGGCAGGCGGTCCAGGCCAGAGCAGGAAGGTCCCTGGAGAAGGGTTTGCCGTGTGGCAAGAGGACCTGGCCCAGCCAGAAGTGGGCCCCCCGTGGCAGTGGGGACTGTCTGGTGCTTCTCAGGTGACCATAGCTGCCTGAGCCGTGGGGGCCACGGGTACAGGTGCCTCTTTGAGTACATCTGTGTTTGGGGCTCTTGCTGGATTGCAGACTGGAGACCAGGGGTATGCCTGAGGCCACGGCCCTGCTGAGTCCCGAGTCACCCTGGCCCTGAGCCCAGCACGTATCCCTCTGGGCCTCTGGCTCCTCTCCTCTGGAGAAGAATCAACGAGCTCACGTCTGAAATTGGCACAGAGAAAAGCACTCGTAGGACACAGGCCTCAGTGGATGGTAACAATTGCTAATGTCTCCCCTCGCTCGGTGCTGACATGGTCATTCTCTAGGAGGAGGGGGTCAGCGACCAGCCCTGCCCTGTCTGCCCGTGGAGGGGACAGATCTCAGACCAGGGGGTCACCCTCCAGGCTGGGAGCTGGGAGACAGGCAGGCAGCCTTAACCTTGCTGGGCTGAGCCAAGGGGACAAAGCCCCGCTCCATGCTTGCCGGGGAAGGTGAGTTTGAGGGGGGCTGGGTCCCTAGCAGGCCCCACTCTGGTCACTCAGCACATGGGGAAAATGCGGGTGTGGGGTGGGGTGTGTGCATGAGCGGAGGTATCCGGAGAACAGAAGCGGATTTCGGGGCCGCCCGCGTCACAGCATCTGCGCTGTGAGCCCAAGCAGGAGGCCCAGTGCAGGGGCTTGTGCTGGGAGAAAGTGGCCTCAGAGTTACCGCCCGCGGAGAACGGTTTCCTCCCCTGCCTCCCTGCGCGCCTTCATCCCATCCTACAGCCGCCAGCAAGACTATCCTGTGTCCTCCTGTCCGCGTGGGCCTCTTAGCCCGCTTCCTGAAATCACGCCTTCCCATCCCCCTAGGCCTGCGTGACCCAGCTGGACGGCGGCCCGAGCCCGGAGGGCGCTCACCCCTCTGGCGGCGCAGACCCCAGCCAGGGGCAACGGCAGCAGGTTTTCCGGTCGGTCAGTGAGTAGACGGCGTGTGCGCGGCACCGGCACCGAGGGCCGTGCTGGGCCAAAGCAGTGAGCTCCCGACCGTCCAGGCACCAGAAGCCGGCTCCGCGGCTTTTACCACGTTAGCGCTCTCGGCAAGGTTCGCGGTCTACACCGTCCTCAGCTTTTCCGTCTCCAGTCCTTGAAGTCCGTGACCTCTGCCACGTGTCTCCTGTCATGGCAAGGGCAGAGCGGACCCCACCTCGGCCAGGATACCGTCGCCGGGTCAGCTGCCCGCCGGGAGCTCCAGACAGGCCTTGGGCTTCTTCAGGGACCCCGGCGCCCTGCGGTGATGGGGGAAGGTGGTAGCTTGTCCTCACGCGGTCCTCCACACAAGCCGGTGCAGCTGGGCTCCACCGCCCCTCCTTGACCCTAGGTATGACGTGGGCGACCCTGGCTCCCCATGCCCCCCGTGGGGGTGGCTGTGTTTGCCCGGCCCGCCTTCCGCAGCTGTCGGGGGGTGCACATGGGGTGGCCCCTGGTGCACATCTTGAAAAAGAACACAGCATCATGTGCTCACCACCGCTGGTTTGGGCCTCGGCCCTGCCGTGCACATCCCCCAACGGACGATGACCCTGCGCTCTCTGGGCGGCAGGCTCTTCAGTGAAACGGGCATCGCAACACTTTCCATGAGACACAAGCCGTGATGTGGTCGGTGTGCTGCCTGGGGCCTCGTCAGTGCTGAAAAGCTGAGATAATGCCACCGGAACTAGTTCTCCGTGTCCCTTCTCTCCCACCTGTCTACTCCTCTGGTCCTGCCTGGTGGGCAGTCCCTGTTGGCCATGGGTAGAGACCCCCTCCTCACCCTCCTGCCCTGCTGGCCCTGGAGACCCAGCTCTGCTCCTGAATGTGCCGACCCCTCCTGTGTTGCTCCTGCTGGTCTCTGCCCCCAGGCCCTAAACCCGAGCCCTGCCTGTCCTTCCCAGCCATGGTCACTGCCACCACCTCCACGGGTTCTCCATTTGGACAGGGGCCCCTCCCACCTCTGGACGCCCACAGTTGTCTGTCCTTCCCATGCTGCACGTCACCAGATTTGCATCATGGTCGTTACGCCCGTGACGCAAGTCCCACGAAATCATGTATGATTCACCCGAGTCACCAGGGAGCCTTTCCCACAGCAGAGGCTGGGACAATTGGCCAGCGGAAGCCAGGAAGGAGAGGGGAAGGCTGGTCCTCAGGTGCTGGGGCCTTCATCTGGGCACCAGAGTGCATCTCCTGGGTCGTGGGGGCATCGGGTCCCGTTTGCTTGGGCCTAATTAGACCCACGACCAGGCACCTGCTTATTTACACTCCACTGGCGCGTGGCCCAGCCTGTGGCGGCAACGTGGATGGCTCACGCCCTGCCGGGAGGCTCCAGCAGCTGCTATGACCCTCACTTCTGCACCAGCGAACCCTCCTGGCCGCGTCCTGGACAGGCGCCCCCGTGCCGCCGGGGCCATGGCTCACCTGGGCCAGAGCCACGCAGCAAGATCAGCACGGCCATCCCTTTCCCAAGGGTCTGATTTTCACCAGTGCGGCAAAAAGCTGGAACCCAGCCTCCCTCCTGCCCCGCTGCTTGCCCAAGCTTGACCCCGTGGAAGCTGGGCTGGGCCTCAGCTCTGGGGGAAGGATTGGGGCACGTCCTTGCTGTGTGACGGTGGCCAGAGCATGGCACCTCTCTGAGCTTCAGTGTCTCCTGGTGGCAGTGTGCACAGTATTGGAAATCAGAGTGACCTCTGGGGCCCTCACCGAGGACCCTAGGAAACCATAGGGTGGGTCAGGCCTGGCCCCCACAGGTGACCAAGCGAGTGAGAAGGGCCACCCGGGCCCAGGGTGGGGAACGAAGGCCCCACTGGCCAGGGAGCAGCTCTGGAGGGAGGAGCTGGGGCTGCCGTCTGCTCTGGGAGTGTGGACCCAAGAACCAGCTGAATCAGGGGGAGCAGCCAGAGACCCAACTATCTGCCCTTGCCCCATGGGCGCCTTGCACCACTCACAAAGCGATGTTTGCCGTGCAGCCCGCCACGTGGGCGGCAGGGAGCCCATCTGCCCCGGGGTGACCTTAGAGGAGCAGCTCCCGAGCCTACCCGGGTGGTGGGGCGGGGACAGGCAGGGTGCCTGGGCCCCAGGTGGAGCGGAGGGATGCCCGGGAAGTTGAGACAGGTGCCGAACTTGGCCACCTGGATGCTGGGGGGAGGTGCTGTGGGCAGAGTCGAAGCCAGCGGCTACTGCAGGCCTGGGGCCGAGTCGGGATGGGTGTGGCATGCCCTCCTTTGAGCCCCCGGGCCCCTGGAGTGGATGCAGGGGTGTGGCCCACCGTATAGAACAGGCTGGGTGGGTGATCTGCTGTGAGAGGTGATGGGGACTGAACTCTCTCTGGCTCCCTGGGGGTTCTCAGCCTGGCCCCGTCTCCCCTGGGAGGGACCTGGCCCCTTCTCCTCTCCAGGGAGCGGGGACAGGCTGGCGGACAGGCTGGCCTGCGCTGTGGCTCCCAGTGCCCAGCTTCCACGGGGGACAGAGCCCAGGCGTCTCTACACGGATTCCCGTCCCCACCGGCTCCGAGCGGCAGCCCTGGGCTCCGGCTCCCCACCACTCTCACCTGACACCAGCCTCATGGCCACTCACGACCTGGGGGTTGCCCTACAGCCTGCCGTCAGCCCTGAGGGGTGGGTTTCCTCACGCCTCCGGTGCCCGGTGCCCCGCGGGTCCCCGATGTGTGTGGGGTACAGGGAGCTGCTGCTGAGGCAGGCAGGGAGCCGTCGTCACGGGAGGGGTGTCTGCAGCCGCTGGGGACACCCGCAAAGACTGCGCGCAGCTGGGGGGTGGCTGTCCTTCCCGCCAAGCAGGCGCGATGCTAGAGCATTGTCCCCCAAGCCACTCCTGCCTCAGTCGGTACATAAAATATCCCTTCAGGGGCACAGCGGCCCCGAAATGATTAGGCTGTGCCTCTGTCCCAGCCCCGCGGCAGAGTCTGTGAACCATAGGCAGCTAGAATCGGGGTGGGGTCCTGGCTGCACCCCAGGCCTGGGCCCCGCCCTGGCTGCCTGGGGAGGCCAAGTCCAGGCAGTGACAACCGTGGGTCCCCTAAAGTCCTGGGTGACCAAGGGGTTTTGGGCAGGTGCCCTCTGACGAGGAAGCCTCTGGGGGGCTCCGACCTGGGGTGGGTGGGAAGGCTTCGGATGGCTGTCCCCACGGGACTCCTGGGATTATGTGAGCCCAGTTGTGGGGGACGTGGATCTCTCCTTGGCCATGTAGCTTTGGGAATCAGTACGCCCCTTGTTCTGGGACCTGGGAAAGGCACCGCCAGTGACGTCAGGGACAGGTGGGCAGCACCACCCCCCCCCCCCCCCCGCCAAGAGCCTCCTTCCTGCTTTCCAGCCCAGCTTCCAGAGGGAGACAGCTGTTCAGCAGCCAGTCCATGATGAGGGGCACCCCAGTCTTGAGGGCAGAAGTAGGATCATCTGAAGCAAGCAAATGTGGCCATGCCACACGTCCTGAGGAGCGGGCGTCCACAAGTCAGCGACGGCGTCCAAGCAACGGGAAAATGGAGGCTGCACCCTTTGGACCCCCACGAGGACTCCTGAGCTCCTCCTTCCACCTTCCCCGCAGGCCTTGGGGGTCAGCCTCCCACCCCCTCCCAGCAGGACCCAGCAGTGGGCAGGCAGGGGGCAGCCCCCACTCCTACAGGCATGCACACCACCCCAAAGTGTGCCCTGCTGGGTGCAGACCCCATCATCGCCCCACCCCCACGGCCTCCCCAAGCCCACCCTCATCAGCCGCTGCTCCTGTGTCAGCCCCCTTCCAGCCCCTACCCGGGGGGTTCCTGTAGTGACAGCTCTCGAGGAGTGAGTCCTGGTGGAGGGCCCTGCCGAGGTTCACCTCCTCTCTGTCTCTGTCTCTATCTGTCTCAGCCCCCCTCTCTCCTCTCGTTCCCCTGTCCCCAGCCCTTGTTGTATGGAGCAGGACGCTATCTCTGGCCCCAACTGTCATATGTCCCATGTGGTCCCAGTTGGTAGGAGTCCCCTGGCTGGCTTCCACAGCCCTCCTCCTCATCTCTCGTTCGTTACCTGGGTCCTGTGACACGAGCCGGTGGTGCTGGACATAAGCCCACCGAGCCGTCCACCCAGGGAGACCGCAGAGGCCTGGGGACGCTGAGCTGGGCACTGAGCTGACTGATGCCTTTCACACAGGGAGTGCAGTCCCTCGGGGCTCCCCGAATGGGATGGGGGTGCCCAGCTTTTCTCGGAGGGGCTGCCCTGGGGGCCTGGCCAGACCTCCTAGCTTGTCCTCTGCCCGGGGCCCCTCCTGAGTCCCTTGTTCAGACTGCCCTGCCCACGCGGTGGCAGCCACGCCCGTCTGTGTCCATGTCCAGGTCTCCTCAGGCGCCCTTCGCCCACACAAAGCCATCCGATGTCTTGTAGGGGCCACTGCAGGTCCCGGTCCCGTGTGTTTGCTCGCGGGCCCTGCCAGGCGCTACTCCGCCCCCGGGGCATCGGGTGAAGATGGCTCCGCACCTCGAGAGCTGTGGGAATCCAGGGGCTCCTTCCCGGTGGATTGCCAAGTGCTCTGGGAATCCCAGGGGTGCGTGCACAAACTGCCCGTCCACCTGGGAGGGGCCCTCTGCCCACTGAAGGCTCTGAGCCGCAGTCCCGGCCTCCGGACCATGTTAGGTTCCCTGGAAACCAGCCTGCCACTGTCCCTCCTGATGGCATCCCCCATCCCACAGACCTGTCCCTTCCTGCTTCCCCAAACACCGAAGACCCCGTGTTACGCCGGCCACACTTTCCTGAAGCCGCCAGAGAATTGGGGGATTTGCAGGCAGGAAAGCAGAGGACCTCACAGCTGCCTTCTGTTTACGGCTGCCCTGAGGGTCTGCGCCAAGCTCGAGCCCCATCCTGCCCATCCTGGGGGTCTCTCTCCTTAGTCCCGGGCCTCCCCTTTCTGTCCTTGATCTGCCTTTTCCTCAGCCTGGTGCTCGGGGAAAGTGACCCGTCCTTTCAGGAGCAGGCCTTCTGCCCCGAGGTAGTGATCTGCCCTCAGCCCACTCCAGCTCCAGCAGGGGCAGTGACCCCCAGCGGGGGTGCCCCAGGGCCTTGGGGGGCGGGGGCGGGGGCAGACCCGGCCACTCTGCTGGGCGCTCCCTGCCCAGGGCCAGGCTTGTGGCCGTGGGGGGTGCACTCCAGCCACCAGAAGGCCTCTCTGCCTCCATCCCTGTGCCCAGCGCATAGACAAGGACACACGCACACACACTCACGTGCTCACACGCACACACGTCCCAATGCACACACGTTTACACACTCGCACGTGCTCACGTGCACTCCCACACACATACACACACTCACCTCTTCTAAGAACAAACAGTCATCTCCAGGAACAGTGCAGATTAAATCCATATTTAAGAGAAATTTCCTAAAGAAAACACAATCCACCAAGACGCAATTCTACCCCCAGGAAGACGGCCGTTTACCTCATTATGCAGAGCAGTTTAGCTCCTTGCTGACTGGAGCTTTTCTGCCGCAGACTGTATTGGCTTTCCCTTCGCATAAGCAAAAGGCCCATTATGGTTATTTTCCTAAAACAAAGAACTTTATGTCCTTGAAAGGTGAATCAAGCCCTGCCTCTAGAAAGTCAGAAGAACTGCGTGGGGGGGTCACCATCTTTAGCCACCAAATTTTGAGGACGTGAGGGTCTGACCTCAGCCGGCAGGGTAGGTGGTGGGTTTGGCCGCCGCACGCAATGGAAGACCAGAGGGTCCCCATCATGGCGCCCAAGCCCGGCGCAGGGCCTGCCGTGGGGGACACTTGTCAATGTTCGTGGAGCATATGGATTGTATGATTCTTTCGCATGACTATTTCCAGCTGAAACCTTGGGTCTGGGGGTGAGGGAGGCCAAAAACACGAAGAGATGAAAAGACTTCCACGTAGCAGAGGAGAAATCGCCAAGACAGCATTCGTTATCAAAAATGACTACCATAGAACTAAATGTTCACCTACCTGCCTTACGACCCGGGGGTTCCACCGAAGGACCGGGACAATTTGTTCTACAGCTGTATTGGCAAGAACCAGACCCTGGCCCCAGGGCCGTTATCCGCCAACGGACAGAGGGTAGGTCAGTGTAGGTCAGTGTGCTGTGGGCGCCCATTCAACGTAGTACGACTCGGCCACGCAAAGGAAGGGTCGTCCGTACGTGTGAGACGACGACAGTCTCTGAAACATTCCCGAGTGGGCGAGGCTTCCGTGGAAGAGTGCGTTCTGCTGATCCTTCATGTGGGAAGCCCGAGGACCGGGAAACCCAACTGACAGCAGACAGGTGGGAGTAGGGGCCGCCTCTGCGGATCGGGGAGTTCTGACCAGGAGGGAGGGGTCCGAGGGAACTTTCTGGGGCCCTGCTCTGCATCTTTCGGGGTTTGGGTCACACAAGCCCGTGGTTTGTCGAGACTTGTCAATGGCACGCTTACGGGATGCTGTGGAGGCCGTGCTCTGAGGAAAGCCTCAGCTGTAAACACCTGTGGGAGAAAAGGCAGATCTCACCTCAGTGACCCGCTCTCTCAGCCTGTGGAGCAGGAGGAAGCCAGGAGAAGGGAGGGGACAAGGACACCGCCGCAGAGGGAGTGCGGTGGGGCCGGTGGAACGACCACAGCAGTAAACATGGCTCTGAAAAGATCGACGGACAAGTCTTCAGCCAGGCTGCCCAAGCAGAGAGGAGATACAGTCATTTCACCGTCCACGAACTTGCATGAAAACCACAAGCAGCCATTGGGCTCTGGCTAATGAAAAACCACCAGGGAAGAAGGGCACTGACGTTATCACTTGCTTTGAAATGCATAAAATAAAAGCTGGGGCGGTGAAGGGACAGACGGACGGACGGACGGGTTGGTACGTGACCATGCAAACCCACCACCTGCTGGGTTTCCAGATGTTTACTATCAAATGCTTTCAACTCCTCTGTTTGTTTGGAAAACTTCACAGAAACATTTAAAGGAGCGACAGTCGATGCATCACCCCGCCCGCGGTGCCCGCCCAGCTCCACCACGGGCCTCCTGCCATGGAAAGAGCTGAATCCTGTGTATTTGCTCCTTCCGCGCCCAGCTTGAGTGTCCACAGGTGTGGACTGGCCGCTGGCCAAGGGGCTAGAGCCGTATCAGGAAACCCAGTTAAACCAGGCCTCTGTGCTTGGGGAGCTTGCAGTGCCGACAGGAGAGAGACACACTGGAACAGACAAGTCAAGTTTCATGCAGGATTAGGGGCTGGTTGACTAGAACCCGTTTACTTGGATTTCAGAGCCGCAGGGGATGCTATGTCCAGTGGCAGGTGAACTCTCACGAAGAGCCCCTCCCTGGCGGTTTCTCTGAGCTTCCCCTATCCTACGAGTGGATGTGGGGTTCCAGAGAACCACCCATTAGCTGCTACAGGACACGCAGCAATGCCTCAGAGGAGAGCGGCATGACTGCTCTTACGGGGTGGGGGTGCAGAAGCAGCAGGTAGAGGGGAGTTCTGCCAGATGTGAGGTCTGCTGTCTGAGTAAGCCCTGTGGGCTGGATGCTGGGCCAGGCACACGGCCACTGGTATTTTAGACCACTCAGGGCAGAGGCCCAGGCACCGCGTGATCAAGCTAAGGGATTCTGCAGGCCTTCTTCAGAGCGTGGGTGCCGAATTGCAGGACAGGGGTCTGACCCCAACCCAGCCCCCACAGGGCACACGGCGGGAGCAGACCAAATGTGCCCCTCCTCTGACACTCACGCTGGCCAGAATGAGTCCCAGGGTGATAGCCTGGAAGGAAAGCCGGTTTCAACGCCCAGCCTAGAGCCTCTGGGGAACCCTTGGGTGAACTCCAGCAGCCTTGGGTGCTTGCTTAATTAAGGTATTTCTGGTGCCACTCCGTATTAATATAGTCTGGTTTAATAGACCACCCATAGTAACAATGGCCATTCAGAAAGTATTGCTTTTCAAAGTAAATGAATTCAACGGGAGCCGTCAGGGGCTTCAGCAGCTGCCTGCCTGATAGGAGGGTAGTGTGTGCACCTGCTCGGTAGTCCACGGGTGTGTGCACTGCTGTCAGCCGAGGCTGGACAGGATGGGGCCGCTGTCAGTATTTGTGGGCCCGTCTTTGTGTGGGTGCACAGAGTCATTGCTTTGGGGTGGACTGTCTCGACTTCCATGTTGTTTGAAGACTTCGTAACACAAAGTCTAAGACCCAGGGTTGGAGGAGAGCAGAGAAAGCGCCTGTCTGCAGCAGGGAGCAGGAACAATGAGGGCTCCGCAAACCAGAAGGAGGAATGCAGAGCTGCTGAGAAATCACTGTGCCGATGCTCTTTCTGAGTGAGCAGAGCGCCCATCCCCATGGCACACGGCAGTGCTATTGCACTGGACAGGCCGGCTGCCCCCAGCATGGGACCTCAGACATGGTGCCACCCACACGCCTGGGCACCAGGAGCACCATGCTGGTGGACTGGGCTGGACAGGCCTGGACGGGAACCCGCCAGAGGGGATGGCCGGACTGAGCCCCACAGAAGCCTCCTTGGAGGGAGGGGCTGGAAGGGCAGTAGTTAGCCCCCAGGGGAGCAGCTCAGGGGTCTGCGCTCCTCCTGTGGGGACCCAACATGCCACTGTCCTCTCACCTGGGGCTGAAAAAAAATCTGGGCCAGAATTTCAGCTTAAAAATGTCTGGGGCGCCTGGGTGGCACAGCGGTTAAGTGTCTGCCTTCGGCTCAGGGCGTGATCCCGGCGATCTGGGATCGAGCCCCACATCAGGCTCTTCTGCTATGAGCCTGCTTCTTCCTCTCCCACTCCCCCTGCTTGTGTTCCCTCTCTCGCTGACTGTCTCTATCTCTGTCGAATAAATAAATAAAATCTTTAAAAAAAAATGTGAAGCTCTTCTAATAGAAGACAGGTCAAAAGTGGGAGAAAACAAGGAGGACACACCTACTCTTGCTATAGAAAGAGCAGGCCTGGCCAGGATTGCTCTTATCAAGGGGAGTAATGGGTTAGCAAGTAAGCCAGCCCTAAAAACACCAGCAGGCCAACTAAGAATGAAAGGAAAACCACACTTACGAAAAAGAGTTTCTTTGGAAAGCAGAGCACAGTTTCTTCTCGAAATTCAGAAAGACACAGACAATAGTGAAGAGCCAGATCGTCAAAGTTCTGGGGGGTAATCGCTAGAAAGAAGATTGTAGTAAAAGTAAAATTATGGGAAATAAAGTGACTATCAGGCACAAACACAGTTTGATAAGGCAGAAAATCAAACGATGGGGAGGCACTTTCAGAATCCAGAAGACAAGGAAGAGGACATTTTTAAAATTCAAAGATGAAGAAAGCCATAAAAGAAAGGATCCACAGGAGGAAAAACATCTTTTTGACTCAAATTTCTCTTCCAATGTAGTGAATTAAAGAAAATGGCAGCTTATTGATTTGTAAGAGCTCTTTATATTTTAAGGTTAACTATGATCTGGCATATATGTCGCCAATATTTTCCTCATTTGCTTTTTTTTATCTTTTAGTGTGCTTTTCTTTTGCCACTAAAATTTTAATTTTTTGTGTATTCGTCACCTCTGCCTTTAGTGTTATATTCAGAAATATCTTTTATCGTGTGTAGTAGACTAAAAATATTACCATATTCATTGTCGGGTTATTTGTGGCTTCCTTAACTTTTCAGGTTACATTGAATGAATGTAGGGTAAACAGTGCAAACAATATGAGGACTTGTATTCACTCTTCCTGCTGGTGTCTGTCCTTTGCCTTTCCAGGAGGAACACCGCCAGCGAGCTCTTTGCTGTGTATTCTGTCAGAACACGTGCTGTGCGCTTACGCACACACATCTGTAGGCGACACACCAGAATCACCCAGTGTGCATGCGGTGTGCTGGTACATCATGGAGCCACGCCGTCCACGGTGTTCTGTAATTTACATTTTCCCTCAATGCTGTGTCTTAGAGCGCTTCCACGTCAGTACACACCTACGTTGTCTGTGTCCTAGAGGAAGCATGGCATTTCAGAGTGTAGACAGCCAGCGTTTGCTCAACCACTCCTGACTGATGGGTGATTCGTTCACTCTTGCAAATACGCGAGGACAAACGCCTTGCAGCTGCGTCTGACCGCGGGACTCCTAGGGCTGGTACCACCAGCACAAGAGGCCTGAATTTATAACTCCGACACGCGGAGCCGGTATCCCTCCCAAAGCCCGTGACTGTTTGCCACCGCCTCCCGCCCCCCTGCCGTCGGAAGGGCAGAGCTTCCCTGGCACGGAGTCCCACCACCCGTCCCTGCAGCTGGTCTGGGGGGCGACAAGTGGCGCTTCATCGTGGCGCTGTCTTGCCTCTCCCGGAGTGCCGGTGAAGCGTGTCGCCTTAAGCTTACTGATCGTGTGAGTGCTTTCTGTATGGATTGCTTCTGTACACCCTTTGTCCATTTTACGTTTCTGTTTGCCTTTTACTTACTGCTTTCGGGGAGCTTGTTATACTTTATGGATAATTATACTCTATTATTTAAGTTGTAAATATTTTCTCTTTGTCTCTTTTTCACTTTAGTGATGGTGGATTTCATTACATTGAAGTTCCAAAATTTCATGTGATCAAAAATTTCCAATCTTTTCCTATATGGTTTAGGGATTCCAGAGGAGCATCTTTGTCCCAGGTTATATGACATTCTCCTCTGTTCTCTGTTTTGTTTTGTTTTAAGATTTATTTATTCATTTGAGAGACACATAGTGAGCATGTGCAGGAGAAGAGGCAGAGGGAGAGAGTCCCAAGCAGACGTCATGCTGAGTGGGGAGCCCGACACGGGGCTCGATCCCACAACCCTGAGATCATGACCGGAGCCAAAACCAAGAGCTGGACGCTTAACCCACTACGCCACCCAGACCACCCCCCCTGTTTTTTTTTTTTTTGATGAGTTCCTCATTCACCTAGCGTTGCCCTCCATGTGTAGAGTGGTACAGAGACGTCATGACTTTTTTCCATGAGGATATCCACTCCTATGAGGTTATCAGCTTATTGATCATTTATCAGCTGTTTGATATATTCATTTTTGTCCTTTATTCAACTTCGTGCACACAGAGGACTTGGCCCACTGACACATTTGTTTATGACCGTGCCAACAACAAATATTTTATATAAGCACTAAGACATCAGTATGTATCAAGAAAGATAAATACATAAGCACATATATCCACATAACTTATGTGTGAATGTAGCTGTGTGAAAATCTGTGTGTATTCCGTGTGCATGTGCGCACACTGTCTGAGTGTATCTGCACGCCCAGGAACCAGATTGGAGGAATAGAATCCTGATTCTCTGGGAAGCAGCGATCATATGTAGCATAAATATAATATGATCATGTATATGTATATGGAGCTATCTGCAGCTATACACATGTAAACCCTCACGCCTGGCATGCATTTTAAGACAGCAGACAGGCAGGCACCCCGTGACTTAGGGTCCTGGAAGGCTGTCGGCCCTGGGGTTGCAGGGGCCGACCTGGGTGGCTCACAGGGGTTTAGAGTTACACACCTTAGGATTTGTGATGAAATGGGAATGTCCAAAGATTCCGGCATTTCAAGACACATCACACCCAGAAGACTTTCCAAGTGGACCCACTAGGGCATCCTTGCACCCCGTGCATCCAGTGCTGGAGTCCTGCCATCTGGAACCTCCCCTCCCTGGCCTTCAGTTCCCCAAGGGACACCTGAACAGAAGCCTGAACGCCCGTTCCGAGGACCAAGCCCGAGATGTGTGCTTGTCCCCAAGCCAAGAAAGCATCTTTGACCTGTCCACCCCCGCCCCCCGCCCTTTCTAAATGGGATCAAGGGTCCGACCCTGGGTTTTATGATTCCAGCACGGAGCCCAGGAGAAAGTAACAGAGGAAGGTTGGTTTCTTATTTAATTCTCCCCCAAATTTTATGCAGGAGAAAACAGATTTACAGAAGTTAGGGCTGTTTGAGGTCGGAGAGCCAGAAGTGGCAAAACCCGGGACCAGCACAGTTGTGGCTCTGTGCCCAGGGCCCGCTGCGGTTGGGCCCAAAGAACCTGCTTACATGGAGACTGAGCCCAGAGAGCACCCCCTGCTGCCCAGGTCGGGTCCACGGCTGCAGTGCAGGTCATGATCACAATTACCCAAATCTCTGGGGACCACCCTTTCCCGTGAAAGGACACAGACAGTATGACGTGTCCGTCATGCTCCCATCTTCATGCAACCCAAGGCGCTCCCTGTCCCCGCGGACCTGGCAAATTAGAGGAACTTTCTCAAGTCTGTCCCTTGGCCACAACAGAAGCTCCTAAACCCTACAGAGAAGGCCTTGTTTCCTGTTCACTCCACATGATGCGAGCGTGTGTGTGTGTGTGTGTGTAAAACAGTCCCATTCTTGCCTAAAAAGATCAGGGGACAGCAAGCACCAACCAGACAGCCTGTGCCTAAACCTTTGCTTCGGAAATACTGCTGTTCCTTCAGTAATGTTTACTGAGCACCTACTATGTGCCAGGCCCCATTCTAAGCTCGAGGGAGACAATGGGGGACAGAGCCCATGGTACGTTCACATTCCCTCCTGTCCCCACCTTTGTGGGGAAGGGGCAACTTGCTGCGCCAGCTCATCTCGCCTCCTGGGGCTCCCCCAGACCCTCGGGCCCAGTGGCCAGCGCCGGGAGCCCTGCTGGGCTGCCGGGCAGAGGTGGGGGTCACCGTCATTCGGCTGGCTCAGCACATTGGTCCCGCCTGACAAAGCATGATCTCGGCCTCTGCCAAGAAATTAACGCCGCTGCACAGTTCAGTTTACTTTTTTTATGTTTTATTTTATCTCTGTTAATCAGGAGTGATGACCCTAACTTTGTCACAGAGGTGGGGATTTTGGAAAACGCTAATGAAACCCTGCAGCCCCGACTTAGCTCCAGCTATGTGAATGCTCGATGGAAAACAGAAATCCACCAAGTGCCAGGGAACAGCATGGACACATGGGACGAGAAGATGCGGGTGGCTCAGCTCCGCGGGTTGTGACAGAGGTGGCTGGCGGCTGGCAGGCTCGGCACCCCGCTGCCCTCTGAACGTCTGGTCTGCGTGCCCCTACTTCTGCCCTGATGGGGAATGACCAGCCCCCATGTGACCTCATTTGTGCTTTGAGGTCTCAGAACTCGTGGGAGGTCTGCTCTGTCCTGATAGTCAATCCGTTGACAATCAACATCAACGTGATTGAGGGAATGGGGCCTGAGGGTGGCTGGGAGCACAGAGCCCACAGATGCTGACCAGGGGGCTCTCGAGAGCCCAAGGGCAGCACCTGAGCCCGACTACTCCACGCGCTTCAGAACGAGACCCAGTCACCCTGCCAGTCACCCCACCCCGGGGCGGGGGGCGCCTCGGGAGCGTGAAGCTGGCCCCGCAGGGCCTGAGTCTCCAGTCTGGCAAAGCTCAGCTGCTGTGTCTGGAGATCACGAGCAAACGCCGTCCTCGTGCCCTGCAGGGCCCTTCCTCCCAGCCAGGGTGCTGCTCTGGCTTCTGGACCACCCACACTCCTTGGGCCCAGGGGCCATGGCAGCATCTCCCCATTCTCCTGCTCGGCTGGCTGGGACTCCAGGCCCTAGGGGGAGGCTCGGGTCCCAGGAGAGCCTCCACCCCCCCCCCCCCCCAAGCTTGAGCTCAGCCCTGGGGACCTGGAGCCATGGGAAGTTCGTGCAGACAGGTGACCGGCCAGCAGAGGCGATACGGCCTCCCGGGCGCAATCCCACACACCAGAAAGCTCAGAGCGGACGCTGCCTGGGGCTGGGGTTCGGGGATGCCACCGCCCAGCAGGGATTTGGGGAGCAGGCAGGCTTCTCCCCCCCAGAAAGCACACACATAGGTTTCCCCAGCTTTGTGCTGCATTTGAACTTTGAAATAAGCAGCAATGACGACAAAGTGTTTCAGTGCGTCAGGAAGCGCGGTGAGCTGGAATGTAGCTCATTCCCGAGTGAGAATCCCAGCATTTGTCCGCAGCTGCAGCCGGAGCTGAGCTGGGGGCTGCCATGTCATCCGACTGCTGGGCTGCTGCTTTCCCTTCTCAGCTGGCCTTGGTGGGAGGCCCATCAGTGGGCCCTACAGCAGTAGAAAGGAGCTCTGGGAACCATCGGGGTGACATCCTCTCCAGCCCCCCGGGCCCCCTCGTCTCTACCTGCAGACTGTCCCAAGCCACTGATATCCTGTGCCCTGCAGACCGACCAGCTGGCCTCCCGTCCCTGCTGCTCCTGCTTCTGCTCCCCTTCCCAGCTGCCTGTTGCCTGCTGCACACTGCAGGGTTGGACCTCGAAACCCAGCCTGGCTTGTTTCCCACCAGCCCCTCCCTCACCAGTGCTGGCCCAGGCAGTTCCCTTTCTCCCGGGAGCACAGTGCTAATGTCCTTCCCGCCCTGCGGTGGCATTCTGCCCTCCCCAGACCCTAGGCCTGCCTCGCAGCTCACCCGCTTGCAAGGGTGAGAAGTCCTGGGATGCCCACCCCCCACCCGGACCCCTTCCACCCAGGATGGAACCCCCAGGGCCTGTCCTGGCCCTTCCTGTGCAGCCTCCCTGGGCTTGGGAGATGTCTTACAGATGCAGAAACCCTCTGTGCATGGTCCCCATGAGCGAGGACGTTTTCCCTCAGTCCACCCTCGGTTCTCCTCCACAGAGACCAGCCCGGGACGCTCGTGGAGCCAGCCCACAGACACTGGCTCTTTCCATCCTCGTCTCCAGTCGGCATTTTACAAACCAGACCTGACACAAGGAGATGGTGTGAGCTGCCAAGGCCGTTTCCCCAGGGAGAGGGTGCTAGGGGCACATCCCAGCTCCCACGGGGCCCGGCCTGGCTCAGCCCTAGGACGGAGGCTGCGTGTTCAGATCCCCAAGTGAAACCAAGAGCACATCCAGGCACGCCAGCCAGGCCGGAGACACGGGCCCTTCGCGGTCCTCGAGGGCACCCTGGCCTTTTCAGGACGCTCACTCCTGCTGGGCCTTGTTGAAAGCATTTCACATGTGACCCCAGGTAGTCCCCGCTACAGCCAGAGACGGGGTTCCATTCCTGTGGTGGGACCTGAGGCTCTGGGAGGTCAGGAGCCGTCATGATGGCGCTCCATGCTCCCGACCATCACAGCTGAAACACGGCCGCCGCGGCTCTGGGTTCCCAGGGCAGAGGGCGCCACAGCCCCAGGGAGGCTGAGTGTCCCCAGCCAGAGAGGGAGCCCCCCCAGCAGCAAATGTGTGGCTCCATAGTCACTCTGAGCCTCCCAGGCCTGTGGCAGACGTCACCTCAGGGGACCCAGACCAGACAGGAGGGGGACAGAGGGATGTCAGGTGAGTTTTGTGTGGGGAGGGGTCTCAGAGGACAGTGCTGGGGGGCTGGTCCCTGCCTCACTACCGTGTCAGTGTGGAGAACGCACAGATCCCTGGGCCCAGCAGCCTCTCCCCCTGCACATAGTCTCAGCCGGGGCCTGATTCTCACTGACGTTTCACCCTGACCCTGCCGGTGGGGTGAGCTCACCCCTCCTGAGTGGGCCCACCCTTGCTCCGCAGTGACCACGTCGGGAATGACCATCGCTCGGTCTGGGTGTTTCCAGTGCCTCAGCCTAACAGGGATCCTTCCCCACCATGACAAACACCTGCTGGTTCATGAGTGACCCTGAGCTCCCACGGAGCTCCAGGGTCGCGTCGGAGGACGGCGAGTGGGCCAGGTGGTCTCCAGGGCCTCCACGCCCCAGCGTCCCCCGACCCACGTCTCTTCAATCTCCTGCTGCCACCGTGGGAACTCCAGCCAGGGTGCCATGTGCTTAAGCCACACATGTGCAGGGAGAGCATCTGCTCCCAGAATGTCTCAAAGTTTGCGGTGAGTGAGAATTTCTGCTTCCTCGGAGCCATCTCTACGTCCCCTCCTGCCCACGGAGAAAGGCTGTTGGTTCTGAACAGACAGCGTGTGGAAACGGCACCCTGGATTGTTAGTCACATATCAAATCAAGCCCTCGGTCCTTCTGTGGGTTCTCTGTGCTCTCGCTCGGCTGAGGGTTCCACGCCTTCTGCCCCTTCCCCTCCGTCTCCACAGCCCTGATGGGTTGCAGACCCCCCATCCTCACTGGTGGTCACAGTCCTCCAAGGCTTCGCGGGGTAGGGGGAACATCCTCCCTGTCCTGGCAGCACTGGCATCCAGTTCCCTGCCTGTCTGGGCTGGGAGCAACCCAGGCATCCATCATCATGACCTCATCCCCTACCTGATAAAATATGCATTATTACTCTTTCCCTTCTAAGACATCTCCAGGGGCCCTTGGATTGCAGCTGCATATACCAGGCCAAGTAGGAGGTGGGGGTGGGGCAGACCAGCAGCCCCAAATCCGTGCTTGCCCAGGCCCTTGACCTGCCAGCCCCTCCCAGCCTCTGTTCAGCCTCTTGGGGGCCTTCCCGAGCCACCCATCTCAGTAGGTGTCCGGTCAGGAGCCACTGCAATCTCCTGTCTGTCCCTCTCAATGCCACCGTGCAGGTGCACATTCGATTTAGGGTGTGCCTCTTGTCCTTCTCCAATGCACACCCAGCCCCTCGTATGTGTGTAATGATATTTGCTGAATGAACTTGTCAATGAAGGTAGCAAGCAGTGGGCCAGGTGCTTGACGTACACTGTTTCATATACTTCAACATTACTACGGTAAGTATAATTATCCATTTTATAGATAAAAAATTAGATTCAGAGAAATGAATAACCCAAAGCTGGAATTCCAAATCCAAATGTTGTCTGTCTGAGGCATGTTGTCCCGAGATGTAGTGCCAGATAGATGGGGTGTTGCTCAAATGTCGACCTGGGTCAGCCCAGTGGCCAGGCCAGGCCGCGATCTGCAGGTCGGAAGCGACTACGCCCTCTAATTAAATCCCAGGACACCTGGTCTGTGCTGCTCGTTGACCTCCCCAATACGGCTTCTTACTGATGTGCATTCTCTAGGTCTCCCGCACAATCTCAGCTCCTGGGGGCAGGGGCCACATCTGAGCTCTGCTCATAGTACCCGGCAGAAGGACTTCCCCCTCCCCATACAATTCTGCACTGAGATAACTGCACGTGTCGCACTACTGTAGGGGTTACTTGCTGGCGTGTCTGTCTCCCCACTAGAATGTGAGCTCCTGGTGGTCAGAAGTCATGCCTTATTCACCTGTTTCTTCTGAATCCAGCATAGGCATGGCCTGTAGTGAGGACTCAGTAAGTGTTGGAGGTATGGATGATGGGTGGCTGGATGAGTAGATGAGTAATGGGTGGGCGAGTGGGTAGATGAATATATGTATGGATGAATGGATGGCTGATTGGTAGGTGGATAGGTGAATGGCTGGCTGGCTGGATGGGCGGATGGGAGGGTGGTTGGATGGGCGGATGTGCAGGTGGATGGATGGAAGTGTGGGTGGATGGATGGATGGATGGATGGATGGATGGATGGATGGATGAAAGGATGGAAGTCAGGCATGCTCATGTGTTTAGGATTATGCTCTCTTCTCAAGGGTTCTTTCTGAGAGATACTTGGGAATCTGAGTACCTATGAACATAGCCAACTGCCATAATCAGTAAATGGAGAACCTTTCCCAGCTGCGGTCAAACAGAGATGTGACAGCAGAAAGAAGGCAGAGGAGATGCAGTGTTGCTAGCCTTCAAGATAGAGAAAGGGGGGCACGAGACAAGAGGTATGAGCCACTTCTAGAAGCTTGAGAAGACAAGATAGTCGATTTGCCCCTGGAGTCTCCACAAAGAACATAGCCCTCCAGACACCTTGAGATCCATGTGGGACTTCTGACCAACATGACTGTGAAACAGTAAATGTACGTTGTTCTAGCACTACTTTTGTGGTCATTTGTTGCCACAGAAATAAGAAGCTAATACAGGGGTTTGCTATTAGAGAAGTAGGCAAAGCATTCTGGGGATGTCTCTTCCTCGAGCCCATGGGGAGCATGTCCTTTCCTCCAAGGGACACTTTTAGACTTGGGATCACAACCACCAAATAGGGCGTGGAGCACCGGTCCCTGGGCCATAGCTCTTCCCACACGTGTCATCACGCTTTGAGCCCCATCACCTTCCTGCAAGGTGCAGCCATGTGGCCTATGAACAGGGCTTTGTGGCCCAAGAGCAGGGTCACTGAGCCCCTCCACGGCCCGGAGATGGGGCTCCGTATAGCTGAGACTCACTCAGGTCATGGCAGCCAGAGGCCATGAGGCTTTCTTCCGTTGCCTCTACCTGATAGATTCAAATATAAATGGTCAATTGAACATGTGCCGTAACATAAACCAGTGGGTGTGGTTTTCAGGACCCTCAGGGATTCCCTCCATCATCTGCCTGACTTGAAAACATGGGCTCCGAGGACAGCGCTCAGAGGTGGGGACACAGGGGACATGTGTCTGCGGGGCCAGCCCTAACTCTCCCGCAAGAACTACACCAAAGACTGCACTGGGTCACCTGAATGCTCTGATAGGAGCTACGATCAGAACAGCACCAAGACTCAAGTGGCCGGTGGTTTCAAGCATGACGAGTGTCTTCACCCTGAATGAGTATTAGTGACTATGCAGCCTTGCTCTGGGGCAGGGTATTCTAACTCCATCAACTATTGGAGGCTTAGGTGTTGAAAAGCCCTAGGCCTTTGCTGGCTGCAGTTTCCTGGTGGCTTGCCTGTTACTGGCTATGCCTGTGTGCGTGTGCGTGGCCCACATCACTCACTGCTGGCTCTGCCCATGGCCGACAGCCGTCACTGTGTTCTGATAATCCCACAGGGAAGAGGGTGGCAGGCCGAGAATCCTATCCGGGTAACACGTCCTCCTCAGTTCTTCATCTGAGTCTCATTCCTGACACAGACACATGTACTCAACCCACGTCCCTCCACGTGTGTCTTTCAACTAGACAACGTTGTCTTCTGAGTGTGAGTTCTTAGTTGACCAGGGCATCGTGCTCCAGTCTCAATGCCATGCTTTCCTCTTGATACCTGTGTGTGTGACAGCACCCGTGTCTAGTTCACTGGTTCTGACCATTGCAGGGTATCCTGAGCACGCACCCACAGCCTTTGACGATTCATGTTCCCGGAGACGGACACCCAGGATGGGACCCAGGGACACGTCCAGCTCCCTCTGTTTGAGTATCACTGGCTGACCCCTCCTGGGCATGCACTCACCCCTGGCCCCCATCCCTCTAGAAGGGGGTATTCAGGCACTGGGCACCCCAGGTAACTCTTAGGTGGGGACCAAATTTACACCCTGCATGGGCTTCCTGGGGCTGCCATAACACAGAATCAAACACTCAGTGGCTTGGAGCAACAAAAATATATTCTGTCATAGTTCTGGGGGCCAAAAGTCCAAAATCAAAGTGTCAGCAGGGTTGTTTTCTCCTGAGGCTGAGAGAGACTGTTCCAGGCCTGTCTCCAGATTCTGGTGGCCACTGACAATCCTTGAACTTCTTGGCTTGTGGATGTATCTCCCAGACCTCTGCTCTGTCTTACACGCCATTCACTCTGTATGTGTGTCTGTCTCGGGTCCAAATGTCCCCTTTTTCTAAGAACACAGTCAGATAGGATGAGGGTCCACCCTAATGACCTCATCTTAACTTGATCCTCTGCAAAGATCTTATTTCCAAATAAGGTCACCTTCACAGGTACTGGGGTTAGCACTTGACCGTGTACTGGGGACACAGTTCAGCCCATGACAGCATCTAATCTCCCTCTGCTTTGCTCTTATATGTTATTACGTAGATCACTGAATTTAGGGCCCACCTGTATAATTCAGATGATGCTTTCATCTCAAGATCCTTAACTTAATTTCATCAGCAAAGACCCTTTTGCCAAATAAGGTCACACTCACAGGTTCCAGGAATTAGGACATAAACATATCTTCTCAGAGCCACCCTTCACCCCAGTACCTCCCTGGTCAGTGGGGTGGGAACTTGCCCGTTTACCCCACGTCCTTGCAAGGACTTGAGTTTCTAGTTTAAGTCAAACTCACAGTGTGTCCCTGACCACCAGTGAGCTTGAGTGAATACCCATGGTGGCCTGTCCAGTGTCCCTCCAGTGACTTCCTGTCAACAGGCTTTGCCCATTTTTGTATTGAACTTTCCATCTTTTTAAAGTTGATTTATGATAATTCTATTTTTATTTCATCGAGGACCCTCCACACTGTTCTCCACGGCGGCTGCACCAGTTTCCATTCCCACCAGCAGTGCACAAGGGTGTCTTTTTCTCCACATCCTCACCAATCTTGTTGTTTCTTGTCTTTTTGATTCTAGCCGTCCTGACAGGTATGAGGTGGTGTCTCATCATGGTTTCCATTTGCATTTTCCTGATGATGAGTGATGCTGAGAATTTTTCATGTGTCTGTTGGCCATCTGTATGTCTTCTCTTTAGAAATGTCTGTTCGTGTCTTCTGCCCATTTTTGAATTGGATTATCTGATTTTCTGGTGTTGAGTTGTATCAGTTCTTTGTATATTTTGGGTACTAACCCTTTATTGACGATGTCATTTCCAAATATCTCCTCCCTTTCAGTAGGTTGTCTTGTTGTTTTGTTGATGGTTTCCTTCGCTGTGCAGAAGCTATTTATTTTGGTGAAGTCCCAATAGTTCATTTTTGCTTTTGTTTCCGTTGCCTCAGGAGACACATCTAGAAAACTGTTTCTATGGCTAATATCAGAGAAATCGTTGCCTGTGCTCTCTTCTAGGATTTTGATGGTTTCACATTTAGGTCTTTAATCCATTTTGGGTTTATTTTTGTGTGTGATGTAAGGGAGTGGTCCAGATTCATTCTTTTGCCTGTGATTCAGTAATCACACTCCTGGGTATTTGCCCAAAGAATACAAAAACACTAATTCAAAAAGATACATGCACCCTATGTTTGCAGCAGAATGATTCACAACAGCCAAATTGTGGAAGCAGGCCAAGGGTCCATCAACTGATGAATGGATGAAGAAGAAGTGGTGTATATACAATGGAATATTACTTAGCCATTAAAAGGAGAACTTGTCATTTGCAACAACATGGATGGAACCAGAGGGAATTATGCTAAGTCAGTCAGAGAAAGACAAGTACCATATGATTTCACTCACACGTGGAATTTAAGAAACAAAATAAGCAACAAAGAAAAAAAGAGACAAACAAAAAGATCCAGACTCTTACATACGAAGAACAAACGGGGGCTGCCCGAGGGGAGGTGGGGGATGGGTGAGACAGACAACGGGGCTGAAGAGCACACTTAGCACGGTGAGCACTGAGAAATGTGAGTCACGATATTGTACGCCTGAAGCTAATACTGTGCTCTCTGTTGATCTTGCCTCAATAAAAAGAATAAAGTTGAGTTATGGCTGTTTCTTGCAAAGGAGCAAATGGGGAAAAGAATGAACTAGAATTTACCCGTGGACATGCGGGAGGATCCTTGAGCCCCTCTGCAAATGCCTGGAAGGGGTTTCCCACGGGGTCAGTGCAGGTCAGTGGCAGCTGGGGGAGAAGCCACAAACACGACAAGCGTCCCTCCGGGGTGTCCTCAAGACAATGTTCAGGTCCCTCAGTGAAGCTCCTGCTGGGCCTCATGGTCATGTCCCCTGATACTCATGATCATTTAGAAGCAAATTTGGGGCATGGGATCACCACACACCAGCTTACCTGCCGCCAAGGTGCCTGGCCTGGGTCTGTGGCGTGGCAGGCTGGGCCCCCGCTCCTGGTCACCTGCAAGGCTGGGCCAGCCTGGGTCGCCCCATCCCTGTGATCCCATCCGCAGAGCAGAGCTGGCCTGCTTCCTGCAGGCGGGAAGATCCCAAGAGAACCACAGGGCTGGTCCTGAGCCCAGTCTACTCAACACCTCCCCACCTCTGAGAGGGCAGGGGTCTCTCCTGGGGAAGCCTGAGTGCCAGCTCTCTCTGTCTTCCTTCCCAGGGAAGCACGAAGACGCGGGAAGGGCCTTGCTGCACTCACAGACCACTGGCATCGTCATCACACTGGGGACACGGCGCTGCTCTCACAGAGAGACCAGTAGGGCCATGGGGCACAGGATCCAGCCGGGCTCCGGGGAGAGGAAGCCAGGGGCAGGCCTGGACCCCACCCCTGGCCTGGTAGTGGGGCCCCTGCCCTCGGGCTCATTCAGAGATTCAGACACGGCAGCCCCAACCCAGGACTTGCGGGGCCCCTGAAAACCCTGCTCGTCGCGCAAGTCGCCGTGTCTCTGGGGACACCCGACTTTTCATCCCGGCCGACACGGCGTTCTCAGCCACCTCAAAGCAGAGCGAGCTCCTGTCCACAGGGCGCCACGAAACTGGAACAGCTGCTATATTTAACACAAAGCCACTTCCTGTTGCCATGACAACCTGATCCTAAAATTAGAAATGCCACACACCGCGGGGTAGAGGCCGAGCTGCTCCAGTTGCCTTCATCCTTCCCTGGCCTGGCCCCGTGTCGCCTGCAGCTGCGTGGACCACCACCAGACCGGCCTCTCCCCGCGTGGCTCCTGTCCTGCCAGGCTGCCCAGGGACTCCCTTCCCTAGAGGGGGCTGTGGGGTGGTGCTGCCACAGAGGCCCCCGGGGACCCTCGAACAGCCTCCCCGAGTGCCCCCACCTCACCCTGCTGGCATTTCCCAGACACGACACTCAGCCCTTCCCACCCCCAGGATGGACTGCCCACCAGGCCTGGCCTCCAGCCACACACGGGACACCGGTCAGGGCCTCCAGCCTCGTGGCTCTCCCCGCCACGCCGGGTCAGCCTTGGGTGATGTCTGCGCCTCTCAGACGCACGTGGCTGCCCCCTCCTCCCCAGGCCTTCCAGATTCCTCCTGTTGAACCTGCCCCTTCCTCCCTTGAAGGTCACCCCAGGAGGCCCCCCTCCAGGCTCCATGCACAGCACCACCATTGGGCGGAGGAGAAGCGGGAAGAGCTGAGCTCGGCTCTGCACGGGACCCCCGTCCTCCCGTCACCTACTCGGCTGAGGCTCTGAGTGACTCGACCCACAGTTACTGCTCACCCAGCTGTTTTGTGTTCATTGTCGTGCATGACATTGTGCTCGTGCGTGTGCCCCACGCTAACAATTCCCACGGATGCACGTATAGGTTTGCGGAACCACCGTCACAGTTAGGATACAGACATCACCCTGTTCCATCACCCCACAAAGCCCCCGGCGCCACTCCATGCTAGCCACGGCCCCGCCCACCACAGACCCCCGGGGACACTGACGGCTCTGCCATCACCGCGCTGGTGGCCTTTCGAGAATGGGGCACAGCTGGAATCCAGCAGTGGGGAGCCTCTTGACACCGGCCTCCCTCACATAGCCTAATGCCTTTGGGGTCCACCCAGGCTTCTGTGCACCCACAGTCAGTCCGTGTTAATGCTGAGCCGTGATCCATGGTGCGCGATGTGCCCAGTTTGCTCAGCCATCCGAGCATGAAAGGACGTTCAGGATTTTCAGTCTGTTGAGGTAACAAGCAGAACCCTTATAAACCGCCAGGTACGGGTCTGTGTGGACGGACTGTCATTCATAGAGGCAGATAGCCAGCGCGGGGTGGCGAGTCACCTGGTAAGTAAATACCCCAGCGCGGGGTCGCTGAGTCACCTGGTAAGTAAATACCCCAGCACGGGGTCGCTGAGTCACCTGGTAAGTAAATACCCCAGCGTGGGGTCGCTGAGTCACCTGGTAAGTAAATACCCCAGCGCGGGGTCGCTGAGTCACCTGGTAAGTACGAGGTGAGCTTCTAAGCCGTCGTCCAAGCGGCTGCACCGTTTTGCGCCCCGTCTGCGGGGTCTGAGCTCCGCGCCCTGCACCCCAGCCCTCACTCACTGCCGTCACACGCCCGCGTTCCTACAGGTGTGTTTGGCCGTGCTAATTGGACTGCCACCAGTTTCTAAGGACAGTGCTCTTTTCCTTGAGAATGACAGACCCTTGCGTTTAACTCTTGCCCCGTGCCCTGAAGGGTGGTGATGGTGCAGCATTTGTGGAATGTGAGTGAGCCGGGGATGCCGAGGCCTGTGCTCTACGGGGCACCCACCCGGGCTCCGCAGCACGCAGCACAGTCGTACCGTTTACAGACGCCTGGAGAGATGTGCCAGGATCGCTAACAGCAGCGACGCTGCTGGAAGAAAGCTCGCACTTACCGGGTGCGTCCGCGGGGCCCGGCACCCGCATCTCTGTGTGCCGCTGAGCAGCCAGACGATATTATGCGATCGCAGGAAAAGGCCATCAGAAAGTATACAGCTGAAAACACATAGAGAAGTGTAACAGGCAGTTATTCAAGATGAATGACGGTGTTCTTCTGGGTTCTGTGATGCTTGTGGTATCTGTCAGCTTTCGAGGTGTGATAATTGGTTGCAATTTTTTTTCGATCTCAGTAAATATTCACTTTTATATCCCAATCTTTATTTGCAATTTTTCTCTCTCTCTTCTAGGACTCCCCTCCCCGGGTTGTGAAATGTTCAGGCCCTGCCCTCCCGAAGCCACCCCTGCACAGGGAGGGGCGAGGGCCAGAGTGTGAGACTTTCCTCCCCTGCACCTGTGGCTCCTGCCTGAGAACACGGAGCCAGCAGGCGGGCAAAGGTGGGAGGGCCCAGCACGGCCCAGGGTCTTCGCTTGTGGACGAAGCCCACCGGGCAGACCCAGGCATGAGTTGGGGGCAGCAGGAAGTGGCTCCTGGAGGACCTGTGGGGGACAGTGTCCTCCAAGAGGGAGCGGCAGTGGCAGGGTCTGTTCTCAGGAGCCCCCATGACTTCATCCCGTGCCTCCCGAATGCACTGACGCCCGGGTCGTTGAGCTGGGTACCGGCCGCCCCTACGGAGAACAGCGAGACAAACATCACACGTTGTGAGCCCGCATTCCAGGACAGCAAGTAGTCAGAAGAGGGTTTCGTGGAATCGCTGCGTGTCCCTGGACGCACTTCCATGCACCCATTCCCTTCACAGCCACGCGTTTCTCTGTCACGCCTGGAGCAAAGCCCAGAGACGTGGCCTACCCGCCGGCAGAGCCCGGCCAGACCGTGAGGCCACGGGGCAGTTCCTCGAAGCTAAATCTGCCCTGTTTGGTGTTCTGTGGCATTTCTGATCTCTTGTCACCAGGCCCACAGAGCACATGGCCTCCCTTGGTTCCTGCCACACATTTTACAGGTGTTCGCTGTGGGCAGTGCAGAGGGAGGACCTTGTCACAGCTACCAGAGCAAACCAGCACCTTCCGTTCTGGAACCCTGGCCACACTTACTCTGCTCGTGAATCTGGGACCCGGGGTGGGGGATGTGTGGGGCAGCACCTCCAAGGTGGGGGTGTGGGGCCTCCGAAGGCTCTCTCACTCCCACGTCGGGGTGGATGCCCCCGTGAGCGGGGACCTGAGCCGGGCTATTGGCCCCTAGGCCACTCCGTCGGCCTGGGCGTCCTCACAGCATGGTGGCTGGGTGACAAGGGTTTCAAGAGACTGATGAGCCGAGGGAACTTCCTGGCCCTGGAAGCGATGTGGGATCACCAACAGGGCATGCTCTTTCGCAAGGCGGCCACCAGTTTCCGTGTGTCAAGAGCAGAGGAAGGAGACTCCAGCTCTCGATGGGGCCTGGGAAATCTGGGAGAGTGCGTGGGACTGGAATCCACCGACCCGCCACGAGGCTTGTGTGCGGCTTCTGTGCCTTCCCAGTCAGCGGCTCACACTAGACACGGTCTGCTGGCTTGGCCGCGGGCAGCTCTTCTTTCCCCGCCCCAGGGAAAATTCTCCTCCTGGCCTCCTGTGCTGCCCTTCCACATCCCGGGACCCCAAGAGTGCGGCCTCCGGGCCAAGGGACTTCACAGGCTCCAGTAACCACTCCCCCGCCGCTCTTGGCTTAACCAAGAAAGGGTTCTTCCCTCCTCCCCCTGAGACAGCTGGGCAGCACGCCCACTGTGCCCCGTCCCCTGCTGTCCCCTTCCCTCCCTGCTGCTTCTCCCGTCCTCTCTGTCTCCATCTCTCTGTCTCTGTCCAAACTGATGATCGGTCAACTCCGTAACTGACTGTTGTTACTTTAATCCACCAGATGAAGGGGGATGTGACCTAGAACACCTGTCGGTTCATGTCACAGGTTCAGGCTCACCTACATTTATTGAGTGCCTTCTGTATGTCAGCTCAGTGTCTTCACAGGCTCTCTCGCCCAAGAGCCCAGGGCGGCTGACCTACACGGGATGGAGTCACCACGCGTGGGCAGGCTCCACTCACCACGCCGCGGTCAGCCGCTCACAAGTGTTGGGTTGCGGGTGTCCCCGTGCGCAGGGCAGGTGCGGACCGGGTTGCAGGTGAAGGCGTGAGGAGCCACCCACGGGTAGCAAGCGCATCTTTATTGCCAAGTGCCTGTGGTTTGGGGGAGAGGGCAGCTTTCCACGCGGCTCCTTCTGGCCTGTTTGCCGTCCCTCCGATGGGGACCAGGGGCACCAAGACCGTGGAGGCGGGTGTGTCACCCCTGCCGCAGGAGCACCAGAGGTCAGCGTGTCCTGGGCCCTCTACGTTCACCACGACACACGGTTAGCGTCAAGGCGTCCTTCTCCCCAGTGGGTCCGGGGGCTGTGTGAGGCCAGGGCTGTGTCAGGCTCATCTCTGTGAGACACGCCAGGCACTTGGTGAGCTCACAGTCATTCTGTGCGATCAGCCGCCTGGAAGGTCTGACTCGGGGCCAGCGTCAGCATGGGTGGAGCCGGCTCAGCAAAAATAGTCCTTGTGACTCCAAGTGGGGAGCTCTTGGAGGCCCTACCGCTGTAGGACCCAGAGGAGAAGGCCCCTTCCCCAGGGGCAGGCACTGCCCCCCTCTCCTCCTCCCTCACTCCCCTAAACGGTTGCCTTCAACTTCCATCTCTTCCCACTGTCTCATCTGCTGGGGGCAGCCAGTTCAACCGGAAGGAATGGTGGGCAGGTGCTGTAGGTGGCATTTTCTTGGCAATCCTGAAAGAAAATGGGAATTTGGGCTCAAGCCCTGCTGCGTGCAAGGGAGGAAGACGGTGCCCGCCCCACAGGGGTCAGCCTTTGGGACGGACCGGGGCCCAGCCTGAGATGGGGTGCGAGCCCAGGTCACGGCTTGGGGGCTTGCACCGGCCCCCTCCCTCTCCAGGCCCCTGCCGAGTGCATGCCCGCATTTGCACGCTGGTTTGGTTTCACAGTGGCTGTTGGCAAAGATAAACCAAGAGTGTATTTTGCCAAGAGAGAACACAGTGGATATTGTCTGTGGGGGGAGGGAGGTTTCAGATGAATCAGAACCAATTAATTTTACCCCAACACCTTTTGTCACTGAATATTCATGTGACACGTGTGTGGTAGGGGGTGCAAATGTATTCCCCCCACACTCACGAGCCAGGGAATGTGGTGCCTTTGTTCCTCCGTCCCTGCTTGGGCCTTGCTCCAGAGGCCCCAGCCATGGGGCTGAGGTCCCCGTCTGACGTCAGCATGTAAATTAGCCCATTGGGTCAAAGTGCAACCTCTCGGATTTCACCCCTGTCCCCATGGTTCCCGTGCCCGTGAAGTCGCGTTTCCCAGGCCTCTGATAGGGTCCCTGGGCTAGAGTGGCATCTCTACAGGAGCCGTGGCCAGGGTGGTTTGCACCCTTACCCACTGGCTGCTGTTTTCCATTTCGTGGTTTTACCCTCTGGGATCACGGGGTCTTGCTGTCCGGGTCTGTACAGCCTGTGACGGAGCTCGGGAGACAGGTCTGTGTGCCCAGGGCCCCCACCTGCTCAGCCATACGGATGACAGCCAACACTCAGTAACCATGCGGACCTCCCAAGTTCCAACACAACCACATCTCTGACGCGGTGGTTTATTATGACGGATGCGTTTGGGGAAACGGCAGCTGGATCGGTACGAGCCCATCGACGTGGTGGACACCAGCTCCGAGGTTTTGGATGGTGGAGGAGATGCTGCTGAGCAGACAGAGGCCACGCATGGGCTGACCCGGGCACCATAGGGCACAGGGCACTCACAAACCCGAGGACACCAGCCACAGTTTGGGGGCAGCAGCCCAGGAGACCTCCTGCCCCAGTCACCGCGGGTGCTGCACAGGCCCTGCTCCTGAGAACGGCCGGCTACGGGGCCCAGAACCGCGGGGCACCCGGTTCTCTGCAGATGCCTCCCTCGCTTCACAGACGGAGAAACTGAGGCAGAGCCTGGTGAGAGCAGAGGCAGAGGCTGCTGCCTGACTCGCCGGCCAGGATGCCCAGCAGTGTTGAAAATTCACTGAAGAATAACTCACATTCCACAAAACTCGCCATCCTAATGTATAATTCCATGGTTTTGAGAAAATTCACAGGTTTGTCATTGCACTGTCACAGTCCAGCTTTATGACACTTCCATCACCCCCAAATCCTCCTGCAGCCTGCTCACCCTCAGCCCCAGGCAGCCCGATTGCTCCTAGCCTCCTCCCACGCACTGCGGGTAAGATGTGACGTGGCCAGAGCCTCCGCTGGCCATTGAGGGGCCTCACACTGGGGGCCCAGACCCGGCCATCCCCACCTTCAAAGGCCTGAAGGAAGGTGAGCGTGCAGAGGGGCAGGCCGCAGTCTCAAGAGCACACGGCCCACAGGCAGGGGACTGAGCACTTAGCAAAGCTGTAATTAGTGCGATTATGCGTTGGCCCCTCCCCTGAGCCCAGCAGCAGACCCCCGTGTCTTGCAGGGCTGCTGAATTCTGCCAAGCAGCAAGCAGCTTACAAACGCCACCACCAATGGAAAACAAAGGAAAATTTTCATGTCGGTGCATCAGCCTTCGTGCTGGGAAACGTGGCTGTCTGGATCAGAGGTGGGACTCGGGGCCACGCCACAACCATGCTGGCTGGGGCTGGACGCCCTTACTGCTGCAGGGCCCGTGGCAGGGCCCGTGGTGCACAGAGGGCAGGAGCAGGGTCCAGGTGCTCTGATCGCCAGCTGCCTCCCCATCCTGAACATGCGGAGGCTCGCTGTCCTCATGGCTCCCCGGGGGTGGCATCCCACCGCGAAGGGGGAGCGTGGATACTGGCCTTTGCCGTCTCGGCTGTGGTGAGCACGTGATCAAAGCTCCCCGAGCCCCACACACCAGAATCAGCATCTTCCTGAGCTCCAATGGCACGCAGTGGGACAGCAGGTGTTACGATCCTGCTGGAGATGCCTCGGCTTCTCTCCCAGCTCAGGGGCCACTGAAGGATGGGCTGGAGCTCAGGCAACCTCTCCCGGAAGCCACGTGAGTCATCCCAACCCCGGAGGGAGGGTGAGAGAGACTTGGTCCATGGGGCCTGCCCCCAGGTCATTCATTGCCGGACACGTCACGTGGTCCCTCGGGGTCACAGCAGCAGGAAGGATGGCAGCCTCCCACATGCCCCTCCCACATGGCCTTTGCTCAGCTAACATCTGGAGGTGGACCAGTGACCCGGTCTGAGAGTGTCCCGTCTCTGTGCTCTTTCCTCACTGCCTCTACCCTGGGGCAGAGGCCAGACCTCACCCTACAGCTTAGGTCTCCCTGCACCTCTTGTGCCAGGACCCTGGGACCAGAGATCAGGTACTCACGGCCTTGAGAGCTCAGGTGTGCTCAGAGGTGGGATGGTGTTTCTCTGCTGCCTGGCACAAGGGTGTGCACGAGCAGGGCCAGTGGTACCAGGCCTATCGATGCACGAGAGAACCCACTAAAGGAATCGGCTTTCCAGAAAGCTTCCTCGGGCCTTACCTCACCTGCAAATGCCTTGGTAAGGCCAGCACCATTGTGAACTGGGTCCTTGTCGGGGCGCATGTCTGTTGCCCCCTTTTCCTGCAGCACGGCGATGTGGATGATGCCGAGCCTTGCTGAGCTGAGCTTCTGAGACTTCGCAAACTGCAGATTTAAAATGGAACACAGACCCTTTGAGCTGTTGTTTTCCGTGAAAATATATACCCAAAGTACAAGTTTTCACAATTTCCAAAAACAGTTGCTTTTCCCTACCTGTAAAATAGGACCTGCATAATTATGACTTGAGTCGTTAATTAAATCTATAAGAAATTGATCACAAAAATTCAACTGTGCAAATCTATATTAGAAATGTGAGAACCACTCGGTAGGAAGTACCTGGCTCCCTTCATACGGAGGACCACGGACTGTGGCATCTGCACGGAAGGGATGTGGCCGGGGTGGCAAGGCTCCTGGTGCACAGACCCCACCAAGAGGATCCCTCAGCTCCAGGTAATTTTGTCCAAAGGAGTAGTGAGCCCAGTGTGGCTTGACCTCCTGATCTGTCAAGCCAGAATTCCCAAATTTATTCAATGTTTTCAATGAATATAAACTTGTAGAAATGATGGTTAGCCAATGGAAATGTATTCACGTTCAGAGCTGGCAGACAAACCACGTGCCTGTGACTTGCTCTGCATAAATGACACAGTCAAGACCCTGCTTCCTGCTGCATCCCCCACCCTGGGCCCCTGGCCTGACCCCAAGCACACGGGTCATCCCAACCTCTCTTACTCTGAGACGTGCTGCCCTGTGCACGTTCCAGAACCACAGGAACCTTCCACAGATCACACAGCCCATCCTTACATGCTTGCTCTGCCCCAGGGGCACCAGGAGTGGGCAAGAACCTAGTTCCTGGGCAGAGACTCGTGTGTCTATGACCAGAGACACACAGAGATCAAACCATCCATGACATCCAGGGACTCATTCAGAGGCCAGCTCCAGACACAAGGAAGACGGTCACCTGCATTTCCAGAAATAGTCAAGAGAAGTCATTCCCAGGTGTGAACCATGGAGATACACTTTTGTTAGAGCCAAGTCATCGGAGTTCAAACCTTACTCTGTGTGGCTATCGTTTATCATCTATGAAGTGGAGCTTATGCTAATACTCAGCATATGATTGTTAGGAGGGTTAAGGAAAGCAGTGCATGTAGGTTTTTAGAATGCCCTGCAGGAAGCTTGGCTGTTAGTATGATTCTTGCTAGAGGGACGCACATGGGGACAATAGCAGAGGAAAACACCATTGGCTGGGTTCTGGACTCAGCTCTCCGATGACAGGACGTGTTGATGGAATGAGCTGCAGCAAGTGCTATCCTAGCAGCCTGGCCTCACATCACATTCCAAATCTGGGTATTTTTTTTAAGATTTTATTTATGTATTTGAGAGAGAGAGAGAGAGAGAGAGTGAGCACAAGCAGGGGGAGGGACAGAGGGAGAAGCAGACTCCCTGCTGAGCAAGGGAGCCCGATGCAGGTCTCAATCCCAGGACCCTGAGATCATGACCCGAGTTGAAGGCAGACGCTTCTCCAACTGAGCTACCCAGTTGCCCCCAAAACCTGAGTCTTGACATCTTACTCCATCTTGCTGGATGGATGGGAGGGCAGGGTGTCAGTGGGAGAGAACTGTCCCGGAACCCCCCAAGAGAAAGCAATGAGGGGTGACCCTGAGTCCCACCCCCACACTGAGGCAAGTAGGGAGCCCACCGTCCCGTTGCACAGATCCAGGGGGTGGGTCTCCCCCCAGCCCCCGGAATGCCCTCTGCACAATTTCATGGCCTAGGCTGATGACCAGGTAAAGGGAAAGAGGCGGAGAGCAGCTAGGACAGTGGTGCCACCAGCCTTGATGCTCAGAGCCCGAAGTCTGCACACCAGACCCCCAGCAGGTCACCAAACCCTGCCACAGCCACACTTCCCACCCCCTTGACATTAGGAGCAATCGTGGGACTCTTTCCAGCCAATGAGGGTGAGCAGAAAGGACAGCCTCCTCTCACACCTGCTGCTGGGCCTCGAGGCCAGGAAGACCCGGAAGCGTGCCTGCCTGACTGCCCGTGTGGAACGTGGGACCCTGCCACAGTGGCCCGGGCTTTATGAGGCCAGAGCTGCATTTCGCTCTGCAGAGCAGCCGAGGTTTCCGATTTTTCTCGACTGCACCCTGAGTTGTATTATCAAAAACGTGTCCTGGTAAAATTCCAGAAGATGAGGCAAAATCACCTCAGGCAGCAGAGAGGGGCTCTGTGGGGGCAGCTGGGGTCCAGGGTGAGGCTTGCAAGCCAGCCCTGAGGTCACCTCCCCACTCAAGCCTTGGTGGGGCGCCAGGCCCTGGGGTGGGGGGCCTCGAGGGGAGGCTGGCACAGGAAGGGCCCCCGCCTGGGCAGTGGGCCTCAGAGCCTCCAAGGGCCGGGCCTGCACCTCTGCCTTTTCGGGGTGGCCCGTGGTCCAGCTGTGACCTTTCTGAAATTCAGTTCCACGTCTTCAGAATTGGGAACTAATCAAATTGTTGTGAGATCCACGAAACTGAGATTGACTGGACGCCCGCGTCAGGAGCCCTCCGAGGGGTGGGGGCGAGCCGCTCGGGGAAGATGTCAGGAGCCCTCCGAGGGGTGGGGGCGAGCCGCTCGGGGAAGAGGCAGAAACCCCTGCGGGGCGCTAGCCGAGCCTGACCCGGGTGACCCTGGCAGGTCGGGCAGCTGCAGGGCGGCTCTTCCTCCATTTCCTCTCCCCTGGGGAGACCATAGACTTGCCTCCTGTCCCCGTGTCTTCCGTCTGTCCGTCCTGCTGTCCGGAGGGCTGCCCCCATGCCTCTCCCAGACCTGTTCCCTTTCCCACGGCTGCCCCTCTCGCTGCGTGGACCCTGCGGCCTGGGGCATCGCGCAGGGACGACACTCTTTCTTCTCCCGCGTGGCCTCAGGTCCCCTCGGGGCCAGCTCTACTCCTCTGGGTCTTTTGTGTCGTAGACTTTCTGAAGTATCTGAACGGACAAGCCCAGGGTGACCAGCTACTTGGAAGAAGGAAGCAAAGGGAAGACCCGCTGGGGCAGGGGTCTGACCGACCGTTGCTGGAATGCAGACGCCGGTAACCACATGAGCTACTCTGGGCCTCCCGTTCCCTCAGTAAATACTGCGCCCTAAACAATTAATTTCAGTTCTTTGCAGAAGACCTGCCTCCTTGCTCTGCTTGGGGAGGTAAAATCCTGCTCGACAGGAGTTCTGTGTCCTTGGGTGGGATGTGGACAGACGGCCGGGGAGCAGCCCTGTGCTCGGGCCGCCTCTGTCCCCACTCCCAGCCTGGGGTGTTCCAGAAGTGTTGCCCCCCACTCTGCCTGCCATCACTGGCCGTCACCAGCCCTACACCCATGTATTTCCCACTGTCTCCCCGGCTTTGATGCTGTGTGGGCGGGGAGGAGACCAGCAAGGACTCAGGGCAGCATCGTCAGGCCTGTCCACACGTCCCTCCTGGTCTCCGCTGTGCACCGGATGCCCAGGGGAACATTTGGGTTCTTTCTCAGGCTGGAGAAACGTCCTTCTGCCCCGGGGGGAGGTGGGAGCGACCAAGAAGCACGCCTGGGCCACAGGAAGGTGGGTGCGGCCTGGCACCGCGCACCGCGGCCCGGGGCTCTGCGTGGAAGCTGCTACCCACCCGCTCTGTGGCAGGGAGCTGAGGTGCGTGCTCTGCAGGCATTGCCCAGATCAGGGTCAAGTCCAACCCGGGCTATTGACTTCGGGTAGCCCAGGAAATGCAGGCACCCCCCTGGGGCTCCATCTCCTCGTTTCAAGAGGAGGGGGAGGTGAGGTGACCTGCTCTAAGAGCCTTCTGCAGTGTCCTGCCCATGGTGATTTCTGCACAAACGCTTGCTGAATGAACGAATGAGCGAGGAGCTGCTGTTGTCGAGTCGAGCGGGACCAGAGCACTCACAGGACCCTCCTGGAGCTCCATGGACCGTTTAATGGGTTCCACTCCAAGCCGGCAAGGGCAGTGCCGTGGACCCCCAGTGCCGCGCTCGACCTGGAAAAGCAGTAGCCTGCCACAGACAAGCCTCGCTGGAGTCATAAATGGGAGCCTCACGGGCTTGTGGGGAGGCTTGTGGGGTGTGGTGCAGAAACGGGGGCCAACTCCACGGTGACCAGCAGGGCCATATGAAGAACCCTCCCCAATCAGCACCTGCTGGGCCTGCACACATCTTCCCTCCCACCCCCCCTGCAGCCCGGGGGGCAGCTGCGGCCACCCCACCTGCAGACAAGGAGCTGAGGCCCAGAGAGGAAAAGGGACCGTTCCTGAGGCCAGAGGACAGAGCCGGAGGTGAACTCGGGCCTCTGACACACGGCCAAGCTCTGGCCCCCCAGCCCGGGCCCCTTCTCCCCTTCGGGGAGCCAGACCACCAGCCATGTATAGAGTGCCCTTCCAGACCTGTGGCCCCAGGATCCCGTGGCTCAAGGCCAGGACCTTGGGTGTGACAGGGACACTGGATCCCAGGCAGCGTGTGTCGTCGGTCCGTGAGACCCCTGAGCCCAGCGAGTGATGCCGGGGCTGCTCAGGCTCTCCAGCGGCCTGCAGGGAAGCCGCCTCAGGCTCCATGTCCCCAGCGACAGCCTATGTGCCCGTCCTGCAGCCCCGTCAACCAGGCCACACTAATCTGATTTCCCTGAGCCTCCAGCCCCTGATGGGGCCTCCGAGTCTCCCACAGGGAGCAAGGCTGGGCACCCACTCCCCTGTGCACACTCGGCATCGGAATCCCCCCGCCTCGGAGTAGTCTTCCAGGCGCTGCGGCCCCTCCGAGGCGGACGTTCTCTGCCCGGTGACCGAGGGAGCTCTCACCCGCCGCGACACACCGTGAAGGCCGTCTGAACACGGTGCCAGGCGCCTGGAAGGGCTCAAACAGCGGTGACCGCCACAGTCACTGGCTGGTGGGATGTATGTGGGGTGTGCCTGCCTTGGCCCCTCCACTCCATTAAAGGGCCAGACGCCGGGCCTGCATCTCCAGGGACACACACACACACACTCAGTGCTCTTTACAAAAAAGCTGCAAACCACACTGACGGGCCGTTCGGGGAAGCAGCCTAAAACTTTGTCTCTTTCTTTATCTTAAATCTCCTTTAAAGGTTTCTGGGATCCCAGAGCTTAAATCACGTACAAGTAATGTCAAGAGCGTCAGACACCGCCCCATACGTATCCTGCCTATGGGAACCCCAGGCCAGAGGACAAGCTGGCTACCCCAAGGGCTGGGCAGTCACACAGTGGGCTGAGGTCTGGGCTGCCAGATACTCGCTGCCCCCGAGCCCACAGAGCTCCCCGCGCCCAAGGAGCTCTCCGTGCCCATGCCCCCACGGCCCTGAGTCCTGCTTCTCGGGCGAGTGACTCAGCTCTGTGGGGCTGAGGGTGCCTGGCAGAAGTCAGGCCACCAGAGTGCTTCTCTGCCTCGTCTGAGGACAGCCAGGATCGTGGGTGAGGGCGAGCCTGCTGGGGGCTGGGCGTGCCGTGGTGGAAATCGCTTCCAGGAGGTGGGACAGAATGCATTTCCCATGCCGAGGGGCCGACTGGCCTTCCTTCTGATGGTAAAAGGAGAATTCTCAGGGGCATGAGAGATAAGCTGGGAAGCACACAGTGGGGTGAGCCATGGCTTCTGTTGGGCACCCCCCTTGGCCACCGTCAGCACAGCAGGCCCTGGGGTCTCAGGGTGGATGACCAAGCCGGCTCCTTGTTCAGGCCCCGGCCACAGGTTCCCGGAGCTGATACGTGGCTCCTTGCAGCTGCCGGGGGCACCAGGCGAGTCACCCACGTTGCCGTGGGGGGTGGGGGTGGGGGTGAAGGCAGCAAAGGCCATTTTAGCAGGTCTGACTGAGCCCTGCCCCCCCTCCTGAGGGACCCTGGCAAACTCCAGGTCAGCTGTGACCGAGGGTGAAGCCGTTGTCTGGGAACGGGGGGAGCTGGCTCCTGGTGGGTGACCTCGGAGACGCTGGCCTCTCTGGGCTTCACTTCGAGCCTGCCCGCAGGCGCCCCTTCACTGGGGTCTTCATCCTAGCGGCCTCTTGGCCAAGTCTAAACGAGACGAGGGAGAGCGCCCCAGGCCTCCCTCTGCCTTGTGGTGCCAGCCTTGCTCCCCCTGGACTTGCCATCGCTGTCTTCCGTCTGGTCGTGAGGCAGGAAGGAGGCGACGCCATCCCCTGAAAGAGCCCAGAAGGGTGACACATGGAGCCCTGCAGCTGTGAGTGACAGCATTGTCCTGAGCGGTGAGCGCGACCCTCTCTGCGTCGTCCCTCACCAGGAGCAGCAGCAGCTTGGGTGGGAGGTCCCTAGATGTCCCACGGTGCTACTGACAAACATTTCATCCAGAGGAGCCCGGAGCGCGGGGCTCAGACCAGGGGCAGTGTCTGTGAGGCGACCGTCTGTGGGGCTCCGAGGCTCAGGAGAGTGGGGGATGTACTGCAGGGGCACAGCCACGGTGGCCTCTCCGCAGGGAAGGGCTGGCCCCAGGGCTCCTCCTTGGGACACGGCAGGATGAGTTGCCTGCACAGACCACCTCCAGGGCAGGGAGGACAGCGGCTGGGGTTGGCCTGCTGGGAGCAAAGCAGAGACGACTGCGGGTGGAGGTCCACGGGGGGGACACAGTCCTCCCACGGATGCGACCGGACCTCAGATGACCCGCCTTCCTCCGCCTCTCTTCCCTCAGACCTTTCTAGGTGATGGTGACCAGCTCCCCGACAGACCCCCTCCTCCACCAGAGTTAGGGTCCTCGGATCCCCCTTGTCTAGTAGACATGCTGTCCTGGCATCACCCAGTGTCAGCGAGAGTCCTCCCCCGCCATAGCTAGCACATGCCTCACCCCGCCACCCCCAGGTGACGTCTGATCGCCTGGCCTTCAGCGGGGATCCCACCAAGTCCATGAGCCAGGACCACCCTATCCCGGAGTTTGCTGCAGTAATTCCCCACCCCGACCCCCCAGACCTGCTCCTTGGCTAGAAATCCCCACTCCCCCTGCTTGTTCTGTCCTGAGGGCTCTTCCCCTATTGCGAAACTTCTTGAATAAACCCTGTTACACTGTCCAGCTCCGGGTTTTCCTAAAAGCCCCTTTCCGGACGGCACACGGGCTCTCACTCTGGCAAAGTGGGGCTGTGCTCAGAGTCATTTGCTGCCCCAACGGCCCCTGGGTGACCCAGACACTTGTGCCCTGACCTGTGGTCCTTGCCGTGGACTGTGAGAAGCCCGGTGCCAGAGGCTGCCGGGCTGGGGAAACTTCTCAAAGGGGGATGAACGGTGTACCCCAAAGATAGGTTCAAATCCTCGCCCCTGTACCCGGGAACGTGCCTTACTCGGAAGAAGCAGACATCGTTAAGAGGAGGTCCTGCTGGAGCTGAGGGCCCTGAGGCCAATGCAGAATCCTCACAAGGGAACAGAGGGCAGCTCTGAAGATAGAGACACACGGAGGAACCTGTGAAGATGAGGCAGAGATCGCAGTGATGCCTTCGTGAGCCTGGGTTGCCAGAAGCCCTCGGAGGCTGGGAGGGCCGGCGACAGATCCTCCCTCGGAGCCTCCGGAAGGAACCAGCCCGGCAGACACCTCGACTGCAGACTTCCGGCCTCCTGAACGGTGAGAGAATAAACCCCCGTAGTTGGAACTTCCCAGGCTGTGGTAATTGTCAGGCAGCCCCAGGACATTGACACGCACGTGCAGCGAAGTAACGGCCGCATGCTCTGCTGGAGACAGCGATGGCGTAAGGGCCTTGCTCCGCGGCTTTGCGCTGCGTGGAGTGAAATCAACAACGTATTTAATTTAGTATTTTGTAATGTCTTTCAAATTTGTCAGAAATCCTTTTAGCACAATAAGCTTTAAAAATACACAATTAATGAAAAATTCTACCTCATTTGTTTCTCAATTAAGTGGATGATAAGCTTGTAAACTGCCTAAAATGTGTATCAGCATTGTATCACCACGGGACCTTGATAATAACCCCCAACTCCCGAACATGAGGCCCCATGTATCGCTGGAAAAATGACAGCACCTACTTTAAAAACTAAGTCGTTATTCCTATAAAACCGGAACCACAGACCATAATGCCACGCGTGCAGATACAAAAGCTGGGTCTGCGCACTGGGAAGCCTGACTGTCTCTCTAGAGCGTCGATTTTTCTTCTAAACTCATTTTGCTCCCCCTACACCCTAGGCTTCCGCGAGCGCACAGGGCGAGCGGGGCGAGAAGGCCCCTGGAGGCTCGGCGGGCGGAGGAGACTCCACGGACCGCCTCGGCAGCGCTGCTGGATGCCACGCACGCAAACCAGGTGCGTACATCCCAACACGGGACTCCAGTTTTTAAAAATGTAATTCATAGAATCAAAGAAAAGCCTTGAGAAATCCATCCTTTTGAAAAGTAAACATGTATTCCTGTGAATGTAATTCGGTCAACAAGTTCAATGTTGGAATAAAGTTGGTCGTTTGCAATGAGGACACAGTTTGGGGGTAAAGTCATGTTCTTGCTAAATTAAGAAGCCTAAGGGGAGGAACCTGGCGTCGGTTACGGTGCAGACATAATTCATAGTTTCTCGAACGAGCTATGTCAGTCCACCAACAGTAATGGAAGGTACAGCCATCAAGTTTTACCATGTTGTGTGTATATATGGGGTATATGTGTGCAGATACCCAGAGAGTTAGAACAGCTCGACTGTAGAACTTCTTTGGTTAAGCTGGTATTAAATAAAAATAATTGTATCAGGGCCACACATTTTTTCTCTCTTTGGTACTTACCGTAGTTTGAGTTTAGAAATACATGAGCTCTGCAAGACCTAATATCCTATAATGCTATTAACTGCACTTTATTTAAAAAATGACATTTTGAAATCTTCAAAGTATTAACCGAAGACGACATCCAAGAACTTCAGCTTTTGAGGATTTTCAAGCACAATTATTCAAAACAAAGCCATAAACAAGGGGGCATTGAAACTCAAAGAAGAAAAAGGAAAAGAGAGTTTAGTCTTAGTCATGAAGTTAAAATAAATAAAATACTAGCTTTTATTACTCTGAATCTCCTGCCAGTAGTAATTATAAAAGCTAAAAAAATTGATTTATAATGAATTTTTTCAAGGTACTGGAGAGAAGCCAAATCAGGAAGAAACTAGAAGGTGTACAATCCTTAAAATATGAGGAAGCACACTACAAAATTTCAGCTCTTTGGAGGAAAATAATGTCTTCCTCTAAATTTTTTTTTGTACACACACAAGAAAATCAGACTCACTACTGATTCAGATCACTAGTGATTCAGATATCAGACAAGGTTCTTAAGCTAATTGATTGTATGTTATGGTTAATTGTATAGATGATTAATATGTTAAACAAGGGGAAGATAATGTGGAGGACGGAGTGTTTCAACAGAGAACTGACATCTGTTTTTAAGAAGTCAGACAGACATTCTAGAAATAAAATACACAATACCTAAAATGAGAAATTTATTTAATGGATTTGAAAATATGCTGCACACCTCGGAGGACAGATGAGTTGATAGAAAATACCCAAGATGGAACAGAGAAATAAAAGGAAAAAAGTAAAGAGCAGAGTATGCGGGTCACAGAATAACAGTGAGTAGTCTACCAGAAGTCGAATGGCAATGGAATTAGATCTGCCAACCTAAAAATCTGTATACACGAATCTTTCCAAAGTGAGGGTAAAATATATGACATTTTCAGAAAAACAAGAGCAAAGAGAATTCGTTGTCAGCAGACCCATACTTCAGGAAATACTAAAGAAAGTTCTTCAGACTGAAGTAAAATTTCCAAGCTGGAAAAAAGAACTGCAAAAAGAAAGAAATAAAAGGCCAGAGAAAGGACAAATAGTGTGTGTAAATATCAGGGAATATTAGTTGTCTAAAGCAACAGTAATTTCTAGGTTTCTCAGGCTTATGCAACAGAGGATGGGGCTGGAGGAGGGGCAAGGTGTAAAGGGAATTACATTTTTGCAAGAGTTTCCTGTTGTCCGTTCTGGTACCAAGAAGCAGACACCAGAACGAACATTTGCAGAAGCTGGACTGGGGACACCTGTGAAGGACCCAGGAGCAGGTGAGCATAGCCCTCAAATCACATTGCTGGCTTGACCCTCATGACAGAGGCAGAAAGGGGAGGACCAGGTAGGAGGAGCCTCTTTTGTGGTCCTGCCAGGCCGCTGGGGACCCCAGGCTACACTGCCCGTCACAGGGATCCTGTGCCCGGGAAGGAGATGGCATTGCCCTCCTCCAAGTGCCATCCTTGCTGAAAGCAGCCTGGACACAAGACCGTGGTCTCAGCTGGATGCTGGAGCTGCCCCCAACTACTTGGAAACCCCAGGACACTCATGGCTACCGCGCACATTTGCTCCGGATGTGGTCAATGTTTACTTCATGGTGGCCTATGACAAGTCAAGAATGCATATTACCATCTCTGGGCAACCTCTAAAAGGAAGACACAAAAATGTACTCTAAATATCCATAAAATACAATAATGAAGAGCACTTGGTTAATACTATTTTTAAAACACAGTGAAAAGGAATAAAGGGGCAAAACAGGTGGGACAGAATAAGCAGCAAGATTAATATCAATTTTAAAATCAGTTAAAATCAGCAATTTCATTAAATGTAAATGGGCCAAAGTCAAAGAAAGTCCTGAACCCTTAAATTGGTAAGTGCGACAACAGGTACAAGGCTAAGCTTTGAAACTCCACGTGCTGTGCTTTGGTAGGTCTCAATTTGTGGGGAAAACTTTTGAGGGAACAGCCATTTTTAATTAGATAAATTTATACTCTGTACCGGAATGGAATTCAGTTGAGAAGTCACACAATTTTGCAGGATCTAAATATGGTGAAACATTCAAATGAATCATGAATGCAATTTCTTTGACAAGTTTTATCTTATAAATATAATTTGCCAAAGGAATGTACCCTGAAAGGAGGCGTAAAGATAGTACCTACGAAAACATTTGGCCTGAAATATTTACACATTTATGTATGAAAAATAGAATTAAGATCAGCCTTCCTTTAGCGTAACTATTCTGAGCTTACTTATACCTCAGCTTTGACAGAGAGAAATTTCCTCAATTAAACACACTGTGATCCATGCAGAAGAGTCAACTGAAGTGTCTACCATTTCACATTTATTAACCACAAATAAGAGTTGAAGAAGATTGCAGTCGTATGACGAGATGAAAAGAGAAAAGATACACTCAGGAGGAGGAGAGGCTGCGGTGATGGCAAGCATGTCCGGGCAACGTGCTGGCGACGTTGGTCTAGTGTCAGATCACCAACACGCAGAAGTTTTACTTCTCTTTAATGAGCACGGACTTATTATTTTTGACAAGCATTTTACTTTTTTTGAAGATTTTATTTATTTATTTGAGAGAGAGTGAGAGAGAGCGTGAGCAAGGGGCAGGAGTGGAGGGAGAGGGAGAAGCAGACTGCCCACCGAGCAGGGAGCCCAAAGCGGGACTCGATCCCAGGACCCTGAGATCGTGACCTGAGCTGAAGGCAGACGCTTCACGACTGAGCCCCTCCAGGCGCCCCGACAAGAATTTTACTTTTGAAACATATTTATTTACAGAAATACTTTACAGATCCAGCGATGCAATGTAATTATTTGGTTGACCAATAAATAAATATTTCAAAATGTCCATGTTTTATCAGTTTTGGCATCTCCTTCACTCTCAGCACTGCTCTGTTTGACGCACCTGGAAGCTCGGCAGCCGAAGCCCCGCGGACTATCGGGGTGATGGTGGTGGCTTTGGATGAGCCAGCGCGTGTCTCTGGGGTGGTGTCTGTCTCAGGGACAGTGGAGTGTCATCACGGAAGCAACTTACACACGAAGTGGGGCTGACGTCCGCGGCCTGTCCCAGGCACATGGGAGGTTGGAAGAAGTCACCCGAGGAAGACTCTAGCCGGATTCCAGCAAGCCCGTCCCCTGAGGACATCGGCACAGGCAGGGTGACGGTTGTCCCAGAGGAAGGAAGCCAGGCTGGTCACCAGGAGGCGATGCGGTGATGCGTGGATCGAGCCTGCAAGCTGCACGAGGCGTTTCCTCGCCTCCGGGAATTTATACGGAAGCCAGGCCGTGATAGGCGGGCTCCCGAGACTCTGAGACGCCCAAGGTCAAAGCGCGTCTTAGTGCTGGCGAGGCCCTCCGGGGCTCGAAAAGGCGACTCGCCCACCTGGAATGTCACGTAGCTGACCGGGCTACGGCCTTTCCCACCCTCACCCTCTGCAGCCCGAACACGAATGTCAGCCCTGAAGCGCTCGGGGGCCCGGTGTCCAGACCCAGCGGACGCGAAAGCCTGGAGGTAGTTGCGGTTAAACTCCCGCTTGTACTTCAAGGGCGGACGAGCGTCTGAGCCTAGCTTTCCACTCTCCCCGCCCACAAGCCTCGTGAGCACTGGGGAAGAGGAAGAACAGGGCTACTTAGGGTTCTCATGAGGAGTCGTTGGCTATGCTAGCTTACGTTTATTCTAGATGAAGAGAGCAGTGGGGGTAAAATACGGGCTAAGGAAATAAGCTGATAAGGTTTAATAATGAGCAAAAGTCAAGGTTTGTGTGATGTACGGCTAATTTCGTGGTTCCTCTTCAGTAAGAACTCTGTGCTAAGCCCGGCCTCATTCCTGCNNNGCATACCAGGGGGCAGATCCAGCATCGGTTTCTAGATCGCGGCGCGAGCCCCGGCAAGCGGCTGGGAAGTTGGCTCAGGCGTGTGGTCGGCAGCCTTCGTCCGTGAAGACAGGGCTGAACACGTACGCAGGACACTCCGAGGGCCAGGAAACGGCGCTGGAATCCGTCCCAGTGGCCGGCTGAGAAGCGACATGTCCCGAGCTGGTAACCTGAACCCTGTGCCTCAGTTTCCCGGCCTGGAAAACAAGCTGAACCAGATCCCCCATGTTCCCCGTCAGGCCATCCCATAACGGTGGCCAGTAGTAAGCAATCCAACACGAGTTTGTTGGTTTGCTAAAATTGGAAGTAGAACAGGGAAGTAGTCTGTTGAGGAAGCGTGCCTCCGTCATCCCGCGGCCTCCGAATTCTACCAGAACTCTGCCACATAAATATTATGTCATAGCTCTGGAAGGAACGGGGGGTGGGAGGGAGGGAGGGGGAGGGAGGAAGGAAAGAAGCCCCTGTGAAGAACACAACTATTACTGAGAACAGCGAGAGGTATTATTCACTATTAGGCACTTAATTCGAAGGATTAGGGCCCGAGCATAATTCTGCACAGTCAGTGAACGCTGCCTAATTAAAAACTCTTTTATAAACTGCACCATTAAAGCTGCCATGGCTACTGATCTCGGAGTGTTTCCATTATGGAACGCTATTATCGGCCTAAGAAGCTTCTCTGGAACGCGAGCCAGAGTTCATAAACCCAGCAAGGACCCACGCTCCCAGCTCCAGCCAATTTTCGAAGCACTGTGAAAAATACAGCTATGCAGGATGTGCTTTCCCCCCCCACCCCCAAAATTGGTTGTTGCTGTTGTGTTGATGGGGATTGAATGTATGAGCAGAAGGGGACAGGGACTGCAGGTGAGGGACCAGCTTTGGGTCCACGAGACCCCGGAGGCCTGGCCACCAATCCTTGTAGGTGCAGGAGTGGGGGCCGTGCCACGCAGAGGGCGCCCACACGGCCTCTAGAGCAGAGCCACATCCCACGGTGACAGGTAGACCCCACCTTTCAGGAGGGCCCAGGAGCCCCTAGGTGGAACTGGGTGAAAGGCAGAGTCGCCTCTCCCAACGGTTTCTCAACCAGGGCTGCCACAAGTAACACAGAGAGAGATGTGCCTCACGTGTCAGGGCACACTCCCTCCCCACCCCCCACGACGCGGCCAGGGATGCAGGTGGCAGACCGCCCCACGTCTCTCGTCCCTCCTCGCTCCTTTCTGCAGCAAGAGTGACTTGTCTCAGAGGTGAGTCCAGTTGCAGGGCCCGGTGGGCTCTGCCCAGCTCAGCCCAGCTCCGCACCTCTCCTTCTCCAGCAAGAGCCCACACCCTTCTGCTGCTGGTCCTCACCCCTGTTCACGTTGGTCCTGGGCTGGGTTCCTTCAGAAGGGCATTTCTGTGCCTGGAGCCTGAGACATGGGTTTATAGGGGTCACTGGGTTAGGGAACT
>NW_024423343.1:1971654-1992587 GCF_017311325.1 Ursus maritimus | reverse complement strand
ATCGGCACAGGCAGGGTGACGGTTGTCCCAGAGGAAGGAAGCCAGGCTGGTCACCAGGAGGCGATGCGGTGATGCGTGGATCGAGCCTGCAAGCTGCACGAGGCGTTTCCTCGCCTCCGGGAATTTATACGGAAGCCAGGCCGTGATAGGCGGGCTCCCGAGACTCTGAGACGCCCAAGGTCAAAGCGCGTCTTAGTGCTGGCGAGGCCCTCCGGGGCTCGAAAAGGCGACTCGCCCACCTGGAATGTCACGTAGCTGACCGGGCTACGGCCTTTCCCACCCTCACCCTCTGCAGCCCGAACACGAATGTCAGCCCTGAAGCGCTCGGGGGCCCGGTGTCCAGACCCAGCGGACGCGAAAGCCTGGAGGTAGTTGCGGTTAAACTCCCGCTTGTACTTCAAGGGCGGACGAGCGTCTGAGCCTAGCTTTCCACTCTCCCCGCCCACAAGCCTCGTGAGCACTGGGGAAGAGGAAGAACAGGGCTACTTAGGGTTCTCATGAGGAGTCGTTGGCTATGCTAGCTTACGTTTATTCTAGATGAAGAGAGCAGTGGGGGTAAAATACGGGCTAAGGAAATAAGCTGATAAGGTTTAATAATGAGCAAAAGTCAAGGTTTGTGTGATGTACGGCTAATTTCGTGGTTCCTCTTCAGTAAGAACTCTGTGCTAAGCCCGGCCTCATTCCTGCTCGTGCATACCAGGGGGCAGATCCAGCATCGGTTTCTAGATCGCGGCGCGAGCCCCGGCAAGCGGCTGGGAAGTTGGCTCAGGCGTGTGGTCGGCAGCCTTCGTCCGTGAAGACAGGGCTGAACACGTACGCAGGACACTCCGAGGGCCAGGAAACGGCGCTGGAATCCGTCCCAGTGGCCGGCTGAGAAGCGACATGTCCCGAGCTGGTAACCTGAACCCTGTGCCTCAGTTTCCCGGCCTGGAAAACAAGCTGAACCAGATCCCCCATGTTCCCCGTCAGGCCATCCCATAACGGTGGCCAGTAGTAAGCAATCCAACACGAGTTTGTTGGTTTGCTAAAATTGGAAGTAGAACAGGGAAGTAGTCTGTTGAGGAAGCGTGCCTCCGTCATCCCGCGGCCTCCGAATTCTACCAGAACTCTGCCACATAAATATTATGTCATAGCTCTGGAAGGAACGGGGGGTGGGAGGGAGGGAGGGGGAGGGAGGAAGGAAAGAAGCCCCTGTGAAGAACACAACTATTACTGAGAACAGCGAGAGGTATTATTCACTATTAGGCACTTAATTCGAAGGATTAGGGCCCGAGCATAATTCTGCACAGTCAGTGAACGCTGCCTAATTAAAAACTCTTTTATAAACTGCACCATTAAAGCTGCCATGGCTACTGATCTCGGAGTGTTTCCATTATGGAACGCTATTATCGGCCTAAGAAGCTTCTCTGGAACGCGAGCCAGAGTTCATAAACCCAGCAAGGACCCACGCTCCCAGCTCCAGCCAATTTTCGAAGCACTGTGAAAAATACAGCTATGCAGGATGTGCTTTCCCCCCCCACCCCCAAAATTGGTTGTTGCTGTTGTGTTGATGGGGATTGAATGTATGAGCAGAAGGGGACAGGGACTGCAGGTGAGGGACCAGCTTTGGGTCCACGAGACCCCGGAGGCCTGGCCACCAATCCTTGTAGGTGCAGGAGTGGGGGCCGTGCCACGCAGAGGGCGCCCACACGGCCTCTAGAGCAGAGCCACATCCCACGGTGACAGGTAGACCCCACCTTTCAGGAGGGCCCAGGAGCCCCTAGGTGGAACTGGGTGAAAGGCAGAGTCGCCTCTCCCAACGGTTTCTCAACCAGGGCTGCCACAAGTAACACAGAGAGAGATGTGCCTCACGTGTCAGGGCACACTCCCTCCCCACCCCCCACGACGCGGCCAGGGATGCAGGTGGCAGACCGCCCCACGTCTCTCGTCCCTCCTCGCTCCTTTCTGCAGCAAGAGTGACTTGTCTCAGAGGTGAGTCCAGTTGCAGGGCCCGGTGGGCTCTGCCCAGCTCAGCCCAGCTCCGCACCTCTCCTTCTCCAGCAAGAGCCCACACCCTTCTGCTGCTGGTCCTCACCCCTGTTCACGTTGGTCCTGGGCTGGGTTCCTTCAGAAGGGCATTTCTGTGCCTGGAGCCTGAGACATGGGTTTATAGGGGTCACTGGGTTAGGGAACTGGAGGAGGCCGATTGGTCAGCTTAGTCTAATCAGCCAGTCTGAGCAAACACACAAGGAAGGAAGACCACATGCCTGTGACCCTAATATGGCCAAGATGGGGTTCAAGGAGGCTACACCACTGTAACTGGCCAGCTCAAGGACAAGAAGCGGCCACGCTCTTCCTGGTGCTCTACCCCAGCGCCCCTGCCAAGAGTGTCTCTCCATTGGTTGAGGCAGCTGCTCCCTCTCGCCCCGGCCCCCCGGGTAAGTGCAACACTGGTGCCGCCCCTGCACTAGGCTTGCAACATTACCCCACTATTCCTGTCGCTGCATTTTCTCGGGGCGGTGTGCTGATGGGATGACATCATCTCGCTCCTAATCATGAGCTTCCTGGAGCATCCGCAGCTCCACAACATAACCCCTAACAGCCCTTGGCCTCTTCTATTACTGTAAACACGCTCTTTTACTGAAGTTTCACCTCCATGCGGAATGCACCAAATCAGAAGCGTGTGGCTGGGTGGATTTCTCAAAGCCAACACAGCTCTGTTAACCACGTCCACTTACAGACATAGAGCATGACTGGCGATCCGGAACCGCCCCGTCCCCCTCCCCAGAGAAAACGTTCTTGTGGCTCTTACACCCTCTATAACACCCACCTGATTTGTAATTTATAAGAAGTAATTTATATGAATGAGTATATTCTCCTGGGTCTGACGTCTTCGGCTCACCATTAGGTCTGTAAGATTCAGCCCTGGCAGTTTGTGTACCAGCACTTGATTCATTTTTGTTGCTCTCTGGATCTTAATTAGATGCCCCAGTGCAGCCATTCTTCTGTTGGTGGGTGTTTCTTTCTTGTGCATGCATCTGTGTGTGCACAGGTGGGAGTTGCCACAGCTGTCTACCCAGGAAAGTAGTCTCTGGGATACAGGGTGTGAGCATGTCCCCCTGCAGCAGGGACCCCTAATCTTTGTAAAGTATGTGGGCTCCACATCCCTGCCAACTTTGGTTTGCGCCATTTCTCGATTGCCTCTCCATCACACAGTGGTCTTGCTTTGTCTGTCGCTGTGGCTGACGCTGAGCACGTTCCTCGTGTGTGATTATTTGGGTGCCCTTGTTGTGAATAGCCTGTTCAAGCATCTCACCCATTTTTCTGTTGGGCTTTCTGACTTTCTCTCATTGATGTAAAGGAGTACTTTATGTGCTCTGGATTTGAGTCATGGATTATGTGTACTGCAAATATTGTTCCCCACTCTCTGATCTTTAAAACTACTGCTCTATTGTTTTGTTTCTATTTTCTTCAACTTTGGTACCTTTTTCTCTTCTCTCTCACCTTAGTGTTAATTTTCTTTTAAATTTCATTCTTTCTTCTATCAGCTCCTTAGCATATGTCCCTTTACTCCTCTTTTATCTCAGGCTTAGAATTGAACAACTGTAGCCTTCACTTATAAAATTCTAAAATAAGTTAGTATTTTCAACACAATGCAAAGACCTGACAATTAGATTCCATTTACCTTCATAGTTTAATTCTACATCCACTTTAATCTCACAGGAAAGGATTATTGTTGTTGTAAACACACAGTGCTCATTTAGACTGACCCGTGCATTTACATGTTTATTCTACCCTTTATTTCCATGCTTTCATGTGGGATCATTTTCCTTTTACCAGAAAAATTCCCTTTTATGTTACCCTTAGTTCATGTGTTTTGATCACAAGTTCTCTTAGACTTTATTTGAAGATGTCTCTGTTTTACCTTTATTTTTAGAGGATGTTTTCACAGAGCACAGAATTCTAAGTTGGCAATTATTTTCTTTCAGAACATGAAAGATGGCAGTCAATTGTCTTCTGACTTCTATTTTTTTCCTGTTGAGAATGAGAGCAGCTGTCAGGTTTATTTCTTTGAAAATAATGTATCTTACCCACCAACAACAATAGTTTCTTGTTTTTCTCATTTTTTAAAAATTGTGCTAAAATACACATAATGTAAAATTTAGCATCTTAACCATTTTGAAGTGCGAGTGCAGAGGCATGAAATACGTTCATGTTGTCGTGCAGCTGTCACCTTCATCTGTCCCCAGAACATACTCATCTACAAAAGTGAGACCTCTTGAACACCAGCTTCTTACTGTCCTGCCCTAGCCCCTGGCACCCACCATTCTACTTTCTGTCTCTATGAATTCGACTCCCTTAGGTATCTCATATACATGGAATCATACAATATTTTTTCCTTTTGTGTCTGGCTTATTACCCTCAGCTTAATATCCTCATGGTTCAAACAAGTTGTAGCGTGTGTTAGAATGTCCTTACTTTTCAAAGCTGAATAACATTCCATTGTATTAATGTGCTGTGTTTTCCTTATCCGTTCATCTGTCGATAGATACCTGGGCTCCATGTTTTAGCAATTGTGAATAATACAGTTATGAACATGGATGTACAAGTATGACTTTGTGACCCTGCTTTCAGTACGCTGGGGTGTAGACCCAGGAGTGGGATTGCTGGGTCATGTGGTAAATGCACATATAATTTTTGGAACAAGGCCAGGCTGTTTTCCACAGCTACTGCACCATTTCACTTTCCAACTGACCATGCACAAGGGTTCCAATTTCTCCACATCCTCAACCAAAACTGTTATTTTCTGTTTTTTGGGGGGGGGGATTTTTTTTTTAAATGATTTTTTATTATATTATGTTAGTCACCATACAGTACATCCCCGGTTTCCGATGTAAGGCTTGATGATTCATTAGTTGGCGTATAACACCCAGTGCACCATGCAATACGTGCCCTCCTTACTACCCATCACCGGTCTATCCCATTCCCCCACCCCCCTCCCCTCTGAAGTCCTCAGTTTGTTTCTCATAGTCCATAGTCTCTCATGTTTCATTCCCCCTTCTGATTACCCCCCCTTTCTTTATCCCTTTCTTCCCCTACCGATCAACCTAGTTCTTATGTTCCATAGATGAGAGAAATCATATGATAGTTGTCTTTCTCTGCTTGACTTATTTCACTTAGCATTATCTCCTCCAGTGCTGTCCATGTTGTAGCAAATGTTGAGAACTCGTTCTTTCTGATAGCTGAGTAATATTCCATTGTATATATGGACCACAACTTCTTAGTCCAGTCATCTGTTGCAGGGCATCTCGGCTCCTTCCACGATTTAGCTATTGTGGACATTGCTGCTATGAACATTGGGGTGCATATGGCCCTTCTCTTCACTACGTCTGTATCTTTGGGGTAAATACCCAGTAGTGCAATGGCTGGATCATAGGGTAGCTCAATTTTTAACTTTTTAAGGGACCTCCACACTGTTTTCCAGAGTGGCTGTACCAACTTGCATTCCCACCAACAATGTAGGAGGGATCCCCTTTCTCCACATCCTCTCCAACAATTGTTGTTTCTTGCCTTGTCTATTTTTGCCATTCTAACTGGCGTAAGGTGGTATCTCAGTGTGGTTTTGATTTGAATTTCCTTGATGGCTAATGATTTTGAACATTTTTTCATGTGTCTGTTAGCCATTTGTATGTCTTCATTGGAAAAGTGTCTGTTCATATCTTCTGCCCATTTTTTGATTTGTTTATTTGTTTCTCGTGTATTGAGTTTGAGAAGTTCTTTGTAGATCTTGGATACCAGTCCTTTATCTGTAGTGTCATTTGCAAATATATTCTCCCATTCCGTGGGCTGCCTCTTAGTTTTTCTGACTGTATCCTTGGATGTGCAGAAACTTTTAATCTTGATGAAGTCCCATAAATTCATTTTATCTTTTGTTTCTCTTGCCTTTGGAGATGTGTCATGAAAAAGGTTGCTTTGGCCGATGTCGTAGAGGTTGTTGCCTATGTTCTCCTCTAGAATTTTGATGGATTCCTGTCTCACATCGAGGTCTTTCATCCATTTGGAGTTTATTTTTGTGTATGGTGTGAGATAGTGGTCAAGTTTCATTCTCTTGCATGTAGCTGTCCAATTTTCCCAGCACCATTTATTGAAGAGACTGTCTTTTTCGGGGGGATTTTTTAAAAAATAGTAGCCATCCTCATGGATGTGAAGTGACCTAAGCTTCTTTTAATATTTTCTTGTTGTCCTTGGTTTTCAATAGTTTTGCTATGTATGCTTAGTTGTGACTTTCTTTTTATTTATTCCACTTGGGGTTTGTAACATGGTTCTATGGTTTGATGCTTTTAGTGTTTGGGAAATTCTCAGCCAGTGTGTCTGGAAAGCTGTTTTGCTCTCTCCTCTCTCTCCTCTGGGACTCTGGCTACATGTGCGTCTGACTTTTTCACCATCTCCCATATGTTCTTTTTCTGCATTTGTCACCCTTTTGCCTCTCAGTGCCTTGGTCTGTTTTCTGTGGGTCCATCTTCCAGTTCACTAATTTCTTTCATTGTGTGATTTGCTATTAAATTCATTGAATGATTTCTCAATTTAGTGACTTTATTTTCCAGTTCTAGCACTTCTGTTTTATTATTTTTTCATTTAAAACATCTGTAATAATTCCTATCACTGCATCTTCTCTAGATCCATTTCCATCAAATGTGTTTCCTACTTGGATTGTAGTCATTTAGCATTGTCTCTGGCATGTCTGGTAATTTTTGATTAAGCATTTGACATTATGTTTAAACTATTTGAGGCAAAGTTCGAGGTTCTGGATTATGAGACAGTTATTTACTTCTGGTAGTTAGTTAATGGGGAGGAAATTTCACCTAACCCCAGCTGGGGGTGAGCTGAGTGGGTCTCTGGGAAGGTGGGCCTGTCAGCTTCGGCCGAGTGCTAAGGTTTCAGCCACCCCCTTCCTCTCTGGGAGACACCTTACTCCATTATTACCCCCATTCTGCAGGGTTTCTGGTGCTTCAGCCACTCAGTGGGGTGTCCTGCTCAGTTATCAGTCTTCGGGGCCAATGCTAGCAAATGCCTTAAGAGAGGAAGAAGAGCCAAGTGTTGGCTTTATTTCTGTGGGGTTTTCTTCTGTCCAGGATCTTGACTCCTCAATTACACTGTGCCTTGGCAGCTCTCTGGTATCTCTAAACTGATTTTTAAAATGTGTTTTATCCAGATCTTTAGGAATGGTTCTCAGTGGCAGTGGTGAATATAGTTCACCACTATAGAAAGTGGATGTCTTCCTTTGACCAGTTAAGGCCTATTTTGGCACAGATGAGTGATAAAAATGAACTTCATCTCTTCTTCCTTTTTCCCCAAGCTAGTGAATTACTAGACCACGAACGGCAAATACCTGTTGAGCCTAGTTTCAAGGTCCTAGAGGTCAAGGAAATGACTCCTTTCTAGCCTTTTCCTGTGAAGCTTTCAGAGCAGTAGGAAGAGGGGTGAATGCTTTGTGACGATTTAAAGACAGCTTTAAATTACATGATTCGTTCTGTTAAAAGGGGAGTAATAAATCCAACCAATAATCCATTTAAAAGACTAAGCCTGGGGCGCCTGGGTGGCACAGCGGTTAAGCGTCTGCCTTCGGCTCAGGGCATGATCCTGGCATTATGGGATCGAGCCCCACATCAGGCTCCTCCGCTATGAGCCTGCTTCTTCCTCTCCCACTCCCCCTGCTTGTGTTCCCTCTCTCGCTGGCTGTCTCTATCTCTGTCGAATAAATAAATAAAATCTTAAAAAAAAAAAATTAAAAAAAAATAAAAAAAAATAAAAGACTAAGCCTGATTCCTGGCCTGGAGCTGGTGCTCAGTCAGTGCTGCTGAGTTTGGTTGACTTCTTGAAGACCTGCCTGGCTCTCCCCCAAGCTTGGCGTTTCTGTCTTCCATCTTCAGAAACTCTTCTAAGAAGCTGGGAATTACTTAAGTCTCAACCATTCTTCAGACAGTCACAGAGAGTTGAAATACGAGCTGCAGCCGAGAACAAAAAGGACCAGAGTGTACACGTCCCAAATTTCTCCTCATTCTCCATCTTGAAAAGTCATGAGAAACCACATTCATCAAACGCCCAGAAGAGTTACACTGGACCCAAACTTTCTTTCTTTGCTTTCCTCCTCAGCCTGAACTCTAACAATGAATACAAAGTGAAATGTGTCAGGAATGCTTTTTTCACAGATAAATTACAGAAAAAAAAATGTATGGAAGGGAAATCTACAGATTGAAAGAGACTTAAAAAGCATCAACTGATCACACTGTGTTAACCTTATCTGGATTCTGATTTGAACAATCTGTAAAAAGAATCAATTGACATTTGTGAGGCAACTGAAAATTTGAACACTCACTTGATATTTGATATTAAGAAATTTTTTTAACATAACCACAAAACCATTATCGAGCCTGAACATATGACTTCTTTTCTTTTAGAAATGCATGCAGAGACATTTACAAAAGATATTTTATAATGTCTTAGATTAGCTCCTAAATAATAAGGAGGAAGGAGGAAGCAAGAGGAGGTTTAGGGAAAAAAAAAAAGATTGGCCACAGGCCGATACTTGAAGCTGGGTGTCGGATGCATGAGGGCACATTATAGTGTTCTGTGTGGTTTTTGTATATGTTTGAAAATTTACACAATAAAAAGCTAAATATATACCAAGAATAAATAAGTATATCTAAGATCTGTCTTTGGATCAACTACCACTTTGCCTTATCTCTTCGTTCGTTCTTTGAATTTCCCGAGTAAACAATTAGCTTCTGCACTAACTCCCCGTGGAGAGCAGTAAGTCAGCGGATGTCGTCTCAGATAATCAGTCTTCATTTCGTTTATCTCTGTTTCCATTAAGAGAACGAACCTCCCCTCCCAACAGGCTCCCCCACACCTCAGAAGTCAAGGAAGACGCAGTGACAATTTGCCTGTTTCCCAAAGAGGCAGGATTTCGCGGAGGCCCCACATGATCAGTAAGCCCCGAGCCTGGGGACGTGAAGCCAAGCACTGAAGCTGGCAGAGCAGCCCTGGCTTCTGTGAAGAGTGGGGGACAAAACAAAGTCTCTGTGTGCAGTTAAAATTCCTGCTGAAAAGCTGTTCCGATAGGGAAAGACCCTGCCCCTAACCCGTCCTCCCTCACCGGGGACTCACTAGCCATGATACCCGTGGGAAGCCCGTAAGCTGCCTAACCATCGCTTTCCTCCTCGGGAAAATGAAGCTAACAGTCCTGCCTCCTTCCCTAACGCAAGCTAAGGTCAGAGGAGATAAACCGGAGGAATGAATACAGAAAACTTCAGACCAAAGCATTATGTGATAGGGCGGGGCCGTCACCTGGGACCTAGAAGCTGCAGTGGGTACAAGCTGTGCGTGAGAAACACGGGCTTGTTTAGCCAGAAGACAGCACCTGTGATCTAAGAAGATTTGGTGTCAGCATCTTTCCGAGGCAGGACTCAGCCGAGGAAACCCGGGCTCAGGCGCTCCCACCTCAATCTCCGCTACCCTCGGAAACAGCACGGTCACAAGCAGGCTCGTCTTGCTGACACCTCCCCTGCGTTGCTCTCTAGTCTGGTGATGACGTCTCCATCCCCGTGGTCTGCCACGTGGACCACGTGGTCTGACACATGGTCTGCCACGTGGTCCCAGCTGTTGCCGGACTCAGCTAAGAGGGGACTGGATAGAAACGCCCCCTCCGTCCATCCCGGCAGGCATGTCCCTGAGGTGGGAGCCTTCTCGTGGTCGGCCCGTGAGGTCTGCAGCTGATTCATCAGCCCGTGAGACGTTAATCGTGCTTCAGGCAGTAAAATCCCCCAACCGGTTTCCATTCCAGGCCCCCACCTGTGAAAACGACCCACAGGAAAGAGCAAAGCACCTGCATTTGACTCAACCTGATATGTGCCCATTGCCCACCATCCTCTCCCCAAGGAAGCACTCGGGTAAAAGCCTTGGGAACTGGGGACACGGGTCCACGGTCTACCAGAGGGGTTTCTGCGTCTGCAGTTGTGACCCCTGAGGTGAGACATCCCGGGCACAAAGAGAAAAAAGAGACCAAGAGCAGCGGTCCCTCTCCCTCCTATGCACCCCTGCCTCACAGAGGCAGCTTTGGCCGGGTGTCTGTAGGTGTGAGACCCCCACCCACAGCCACACCACCGTGCCACGTCACTCTCCCGGCCACGTCAACCACCTCATGTCTACACCCACGGCAGGGCCACTCTCTATCCTGTTGGTGGCTGGGAGGGACGTGGGTGGTGGGGGAATGGGGGCGCCTCCCGGGACTGGGAAGCTGGCAGGAAGGGTTGAATGTGGAAGCACCCGGGGCTCGAGGACTTTATTTGCTCTTTCTGGAAAGAGGATAATTATACATTTTCAAGTTATCCGGCAGTAAGCCCCACTCTTCCTGTGAGACGGCTGGGGGGTGGGGGTGCTGTCCTGTCTGGGGACAGGGAGAGCGCCTGCCCCCCACGCCCGGGAGAGCACACTCTCGAGGACCTGGCTGGTGAACACGACCCTACGGCCCGTGTGAGTGTGTCACCTCCGGATGCAGAGACGAGTGCACTTAATAACGTGTGTGTGTGTGGTTCGGAGCCACGCTTCACAACAGGATGAAGGCAGCTTTTGGAAGGCATCTGCTCCACGTTCTCAGCTCAACTCCAGGAGCTGGACGGGAGACGAGCAGAGACGATGAAGTGACAGACGAGGACGCATGTGCAGTCGGAGGAGCAGACGGGGCAGCAGACGTGGCAGCAGATGGGGCAGCAGACGGGGCAGCTTGCAGCCGCTGCACGGCAGCCAGCGCAGGGGCAGGGCCAGCCCAGGTGGACCCGAGATGCACCACAACGGGGAGGGCCAAGGGCATGAGGGCAGGACGTCGGCCCTGAGGACACGGGGCAGCCACCTGCAGGCTCTGAGCGGGAGCAGGGCCTGGCCTGTCTGTCAGGAGAGGTCCTGCCCTGTCCTGGGGACAAACGTGAAACAACACGAACACCTGCACGTATCCTGACCCCCGTTTCCAGAACTTTAATACTAGAAACGGACCCAGAGGGGAGAGCCGCCAGCACCTTCCCCGGGGAGCTGAGCCTCCAGTCCTCATCTTAAAGACGTGTTCACGGTAAGATAATGTCTCCCCAGCCTCGGCCCCACCCTCCGCACCCTCAAGAAGTGCTCTTATCATTAGAAACAGAGAACGAACTATAGAGCTTTACAACTGGGCTCCAGCTGCTGCAAACCCAAGACACGACCCCTGGACCTCCCCCCACCCTCTCGGCACCCCCGACTCCCCTGCATCCCCACACCCCACACAGGGGCCCACTGTGCCTTTCCCCAGGATGCCCTGCCTCCCCACTCTGCTGCCCGGGGAGCTCCTTCCCATCCTCTATAGCCCTCTCCAAGGACACCTCTTCCGTGAAGCCCTCCCTGATGCCACCGGGCCTTCCCCACGTGGGTGGCGGTCCATGGTCACACACACACACGCGGAGCATCCCGCACACCCACCGTCCCTCTGCTCACTGCCGCTGTGGCCCCAGGGAGGAGCCATGCAGGGTCTCAGCAGCACCGGTGCCTGTCATCACAATTCTTGGGACAAATGCTGCGGTGACCTCCCACCCCAAGCTCCAGCGGGCGAGCTGGTGCCATTTCTGGAGACTTCGCCTTGGATATCAGTCCCGTCCAGGTAACACTCTGCCAGGACACCCCTGGCACGGCCACGGTGCAGAAGGAGACAGCCAGTGCTCGAAGCGACGGACGGAACGTACGGCACGGCACGCTGCGTGCCCGGGGAAAGGGGGCAGATAGCCTTGTCACCTACAGGGAAGGAAAACAAGTCAAAGACAGCTGAGGGCGGAAGACACTGAACTGTGGCCACCCCTCACCGGAGAGGGTCCCAGACCAGCACCAGCTACAACGGCGGAGCAAGGAGGCAGCGAGGAGGCAGCGCGGCGGCCGTGGGGGTGCCATCCAATCTCTCTGGGCTGGTTTTGAAGAGATTCTGGGCCTAATGAAGACCTTGAGGTTTGGGAAATGAGAGTGATTCGTGCAGGTGACAGCTGTGTCCCGATGGAACATGCCACCACCTGCAAGCCACCACTGTCTGTGAATCCTGCCCTCTCCCGAGCTCGCCCTGGACATCCCCTGAGGCCTTCGCAGCCCCCTCCCCCCCGTGCTGGCAGCACCAGCGTGCAGGAGCTCGGGGGCTCTATACAGCGAGGCTGCTGGGATCCACGCGGGGCTGTCCAAGGACGTGGCCGGGACCACAGCACTGCTGCGGGCGGGTGTCCACATCGGAGCATGCCTGCTCCCCTCTCTGAGCCTCGGTTTCCCTCCCTCCCAAACAAGAGGGCTGGACTTCCAGAATCTCCACCATATGATGCTCCTCGCTGCTCGGTCCCGATTTCAGATGAAGGAACCAGAGTCCCGCGGACACCGCGCTACGGGAGGCGGCGGCCGGGCTGGGCAGGAGAGGAGCCGCACGGGGCTTTGCGAGGGGCCACAGGAGGAGGAGACGGGGTGCCGTGCAGGTCTCTGCAGGGCGTGTGCACCTGCACGCCGCAGGCTCCGTGAGGAGCACTTGTGTCTGAACCCTGACTCTCCGGCAACGTCTGGGAGCCACCGAGGCAGGTCCCAACTGTGGCTTCTGTATCAGTTCCACAAGGGTGTTGATTCCAGACACGGGATGGGGAGGCGAGCGACTCAGACTTCAGCCCTCCAAGCGGAGCGGGACACCAGATAAGGCAGGTGTCAACGCATTGAGGATGTGACAACCAGACCCACACGGCTTCTCAGAGGCCGTGCCCCTGACCTGACACAGCTGCACCCTAGGGTGCCGCGGTCCCTCAGGCAAGCGACAGACACATGGGGCACACGGGGGCATGTGGGAGCACGAGGGGCAGGGCAGAGTCACAGGGACGGGCTGGCGCTGCAAAGGCAGACGGTGCAGGACTGTCCCTGCCCCTCCAGCCAGCCCACCTGACCCTACAGGTCCTCAGATCAGCCCGCCCTCCAGGCTTGTGCAGCAGGCAGGGAAGGAGTAAGGAGGGGAAACCGAGTGAGGCCACGGCACGTTCCTCCGCTTCACAGTGGATGCGCTCGCGCCTCACCCTGGCTGGGACTCCGGAAGGCACAGGGCTGCGAGCAGCGTCCCGGCCAGCCTGTCCCTGGCGCCGGGCCCTCCGCACCAGGCCCAAGCCCAGTGCCCACGCCTCCTGGAGGCCCTGCCGGTCTCTCTGAGCCATGCCACGTCTCGCCACTGCCCTCCTGGCGCCTCTGAAGGTCCCCCTGTGATAAATGGAGGCGTGACGCTTTGAACACCAGAGCCCAGAAGCAGATGGAGGGGCCATCGCATCCCAGGCCTGGCAGCTCAGGGCAACCAGGCGCTGTTCTCAAATCCCCCCAGGGTTTGATAAGTGCTCTGCACTCTTCAAAAACACCGCCAAGGGAGGGGGCGGGAATGCTGGGCCTCCCACACAGAGCTCTGGGCTTATCTCTGAAAATTTATTCTTGGGCAGAAACGGTACACGCCCAAAGTGGAAAAAACAAAACAATCCAAGAAGTAGAAAGCAGGAATCCTCCAGGCTCTGCTGTCTGGACACGACAGGCGCTTGGCTGGGCTCGCTTGCGCCCAGGACATGAGACGCCTGTCTTTCCCGAGCCCGCTCCAGGCAGATGCCGCATCAGGACAGGCAGGAAGGCTGCTTGTCTGCGAAATGCAAGCTCACAGTTTCACATAAACGGGTCACAGTGTGCGCGTTGTTCTGAAATCAGCGATTTCCCATCAACAATGGTTCCAGAAATAGTGCGGTATTATCAACCCGCGTGTAACATCAGTGTCTTGAATCACTGTGTGTTATTCCGATGTGTTTATCACAGCTCACACAGCCAATCCCTGCGCACGGCCTTTTATAGTTTTCTGTCGGTTTGTTTCTTTTCTTTTCCACTTTGTTTTAGAAATAAGATCCTGCGAGCGTCTTCCTGCATTCTCCCCTTGACCTTGTGAGATTGTCTCCTTTACAACCATACCTTAAGAGTCAGAGACATTCTGAATCAGGATGCCTGTTCCCAAACTAGAATTCTAGAGAATTCTAATTTGAGACTCCTGCTAACCATGCAAGAATACTCTCCAACACAGAGCTTTTTCAACCTTTGTAGTATTTCTGCATCCAATAGGAATCTATCTTATTGTTCTACTTACATGTATCTCCTACAATTATTGGCTGTTTTCACTTAGTTTTGTATATCTGTGCTGACTGTGGGCGCCCTTTTGCCACTTCTTTTACTGGGAGAGATTGTTGCCTGATTTACTTACAAATACCCTCACCTACTGGGCTTTGTCTGCCAGGTGTGTGGAAAATAGCTCCCCACATTCCTAGTTTGCCTTTGACCTCGTGGGAGACGTGCCGCCATTTTACTTTACGTAAGCGCAGTTACCAGAACTTTCCATTATGATTTCTGGAGCTGGGGACATACGAAGCCAGACCTTTCAACACTGTTGGGTTCTAGAACATTGGCATTTGGGGTTTTACTATTTAATTAGTGGATGGATGCAGATGTATTTACTTCTGAAGACATAGGACTCAAGCTGGCTTCTGTTTCCATGTGCCAAGTGATTTGTCCCCAAACATGTTAATGACATATAAACCCGATCTTTCTCACTTGGTCTGAAAAGCCATCGCTTTGCTCCGACGGGTCTTGTCTGTCCGCCTGGCCCTGTGCCTCCCATGCCTAGCTTTGACGGCCAGCGCCTTGAAGACCGTTTACTTCCTTACTCACGTACTCTGATGTGGCTCTTCTCTAAAATTGTTCTTGGGAATTTCAGGCCTATGGTTTTCCCCCTTCTTTTTCCATTTTTGGAGAGCCATCTTTGAATTTGTAATGCGCATGATTTCACTTGGTCATTGGAAAAATAAATAAATGATCAGGACCACGGTGGTCTCTAATCTTCCCTCTGCCCCCTGCACTGGGCCTGCGGCATGGCCGTGAACCCCGGGCGTCCAGCTCTGCGGACTCTCTGTTCTGCACCCATACATGGAAATATTCAAAACTGAAACATTTATCAGTGACTCTTTTCATGTTTTGCTACATCTCCCGACCCAAGACCCACCTTGTCCTTGATCCCAGCTCAAGGTCTGTGTTCCTGGGTTGGGTCTGAGCAGAGTCTCCAGAGGTGGCCCACCCACTCCTTCTCTCCTGTATGCTTTGAACTGTCTTCCCTTGAGTATGTCCTTTCTTGCGGCTCACTCGCCCATGGTGGGGGCACCACTGAGCCATGACTGTGGCTCTGTCCCTTCGTCCTTCCGAGAAGATGGCACCCACCATCTCTCTCCACTCCCTTGTGCTTCCTGACTCTCTCCACTGACCTTGTGCCATTGGGTGGAAGGCTGACTTCAGGGAGGTGGCACTCTGCATGTCAGTGTCTCACGTTTGGTACGTGGTCCAGTTATCTATTGCTGTACAACTAGCCACCCAACGTTTTGTCGTTCAAACAATAATGTATTGCTGTCTCTCATGGAGCTGTGGGTTGCTGGGCTCACCTGGCATGTCCTCGCTGGAGTCTTTCTGGAGCTTTCAGGAGGCTGGCAAGGGAGCAATCTGCAGGTGGTATACTGGGCTGGATGTCCAAGATGACTGCTTTGGCACACGGCTGTCCCCTCAGCAGGATGCTGGAGCAGGAACAAGGGGGGGCTTCTGGGCTCTCTCTCATGCCTGCAGAGTGTTGGGAGGCCACAGGATTCAAGCAGGGGCTGCATGGTGCCCGTGGTGCCTGAGAACCAAGTGCCATGGCCTTGGGGACCCTCACCAAAGTCCCAATATGAAGCTTGGCACTGAGGGAGAGGGACAAGCAGTGACTTTCTCTGGCAGGAAAACAGACCTGGATAGAGAATAGTGGCAGCAGTAGCCTTGGAGTTCTGACACAACATGGGGAAGAATGGGGAAGGCATTGTGGAAAATTACCCAATACTGGAGTCCTCACCAACTTTAGTGAGTGGGAGAACACTACAATTATAGATTACATTTCTTGTACATGAGTGTCAAAAACAATGAATACCTGTAACCATTTAAAGTTCCCATAAGCCACAGAAACATTAAGAATGGATGGATAGATGGACAGATGGATGGTTGGATGGACGGATGGACGGTTGGATGGATGGATGGATGGATGGATGGATGGATGGATGGACGAATGGACGGATGGATGGATGGACGGATGGACGGATGGATGGATGGACGGACGGATGGATGGATGGATGGATGGATGGACGGATGGACAGATGAACGGATGGATGGATGGATGGATGGATGGATGGATGGATGGATGGATGGATAGGTGGATGGATGGATGGACGGACAGATGGATGGATAGATGGACGGATGGAAGGATAGGTGAACAGATGGATGGATAGATGGACAGACGGATGGATGGATGGATGGATGGATGGATGGATGGATGGATGGATGGACAGATGAATGGATAGATGGATGGATGGAAGGATAGATGAATGGACGGATGGAAGATGGTTGATGGATGGACAGATGGATGATGATTGGATGGACCGACAGATGGATGGATAGATGGACGGAAGGAAGGATATGTGAATGGATGGATGGATGGATGGATGGATGGAAAAATGGCCATCTAGGAATATGACATCATTTTGAGTATGAGTTTTCTGATCTTAAAAATGAGAATGTGCTCTGTTCACTGTCTTGTGGCAAAGTCAAACTAAGAATATGCATGAAATGATGCTTGGAACAAAATAGTTTCAATAAATATTCACTTCCTTGCCTTGTCCTTCCATGACTCTGTTTGTCATCTAGAATTAATGGCCTCCCTTCCCACAATATGTGCTCTGAGATTAATCCAGTAACTTCTTGTGCTCTGCAGTCCAGCATTTGCAGGCTAGTTCTGTTTCTTCAGTTCCTGGGGCAGGGTTTTCTTTCCTGTACATGGGCCTATGCAAGTCCAGTGAAACCCAATGACCTGCAGGTCAGTCAAGTGCAAGTTCAGCTATTGTTTCCTGCAGCTAGTTCTGTAGGCTGAATATTTGTCTGCATGCCTTGGCCCTGGAAAGTAAGGTGATCTAACTTGGGCAGAATCAGGAATGCGAGGCATAGTACCCTGCTAGCTGCCCGTACGAGATTGACAAAAACCAGCTGTTTCAGGAGACCCTTTCCCTCTCTGAGTATCAAGTTGCCTTGCAACAGTATTCCCCGCGATTATGCAAAACAAGTGAATAGAGCAAACATGTTTTAAACACAAATAGAGATCAAATGAACTTAAAGTTTTAATAGGATTCGAGATCATTAGGTGTTAGCCAAGGCTGTTTGAGGAGGCATCAAGCCATGGAAGCTTACAAAGCCTCCTTAGCTCTTCTATGTGACCTAGAGCAGAGCTTGTCAGACTTCCTAGCACTCTCAAGTCCCCGGGGGCTTGTTTAAAGGGCATTCTGACTCAGGATGTTGGGGTGGGGCCTGACCATCTGTGCATTTCTAACAAGCTCCCAGGTAAGACTGATGCTGGCATTTGTGGGCCACACAGAAATGATCGGGAAGTGCCTTGCCCAGCGTCTCTGTCACCCACATGGATGGCGGGGCTGTGAGAGGGACCTGCAGGCAATTTTTGGTAGAACCTTGCTTGTCCTGTTTGAATTGGCTCTTGCTCTGTTCTCCCCCTCACTTCCTGGTCCTCTGCTCCTGAGTTTGCTCCCTCTTCCCTTTCTCTTGTCCTGTGACAGGGCCCTGCAGTAACTCTCAGCTCAGCTTAGAGGTTGTGTCACTGAAGCACTCCCACCACGGACAGGAGGAGAGCCCAGGGCCCTGCCCACGGTCGAAGCCCACGGAGCACCGAGTCAGAGGGACACCTGCTGGGGTCCAGCCCTGACTCTGTGTAAGTGCAAACCATTGCCAGGCCCTTGCTTTGTGGTCTTGGAGCTCCTGCATGTATGTCTGTGACAGGAAGCTTTGCTTTTCTCTCAGAGTAGCTGCAATTATTGTCAAAGAAAACCCAGTGCTGAACAGTAGTTAAAGCTGTAAAAACACATTTTATTCAGGACTATTGCAACTGGGAAAACAGACCTCAGGATAGAGCTGGGCTCAACTCCAAATATAGCGAAGGTGAGTGGGAATTTATAGCCAAGGAGCAGGGCAGGGTCCATGGATGGAAAATTACTAATTTCTGGCTAAAGCAACCTAACAGGATTCTTGCTGAAGGCAAGTTGGGGAGATCAGACATCACCTGGGGATTGGTGGGGAATGAGGACCTAATCTAGATTATGAAGAGTGGGGGTTCTGGTGACACGGATTTAGCAGGGTTCTTGCTAAAACTGGATTTACTGGGAAGGGCACAGAGATGGGTCTACAGATGGTCCCAGAAGGTTTAGGACCCTGACCAAAGCTTAGCTGAACTTTGTCACCACCCAAGGCAACCAACCTCACGCACAAAAGAGCAAACAAACAAACAAAAACAAAAAACAAGCCTAGAAAACTGTATGCAAGCACAGGAAGTTATCAATCATTTTGAAGTCAACACTGAGTGGGCTTCACCCCCTTTGGATGTTAATGGGGCAATCGCAGACCTACTGTGTGCCCCTGCCAGACACACCCAGCTCAGTGTTATACAGGACAAAGACCCTGTTGGCCCACGGTGACCCTTCGTCTTGTCGGTAAAGACAGGAGGTTCTCGGAAGAGAGTAGACCTTCACTTCCCTCATTCCCTGCAGTCCTGGAAGCCGAGCTGGGCTCAGAAGGAACACACACGCAGTCAGAGCTCCAGCACCGAGCCGGAGCAGGGCAGCGAGGCCACGGCTCCCCCTCATCTCCCTCTGTCCATGCTGGTGGCTCCCGGGCCCTTCCCAGTCTGCGGGGGGCACCCAGGCTCCGTGGGCCCCTTGCACTCTTCTGTGGCCTCTGCACAGAGATGCGGCACCCCCCTGGGGAGCAGACACACAGAGGCTGTGTGGGAGAAGTGACGCAGGGCCGCAGAGACGAGGTGCATAAATCCGGGCAGAGGCTCAGTGCTAAGGAGAACTGGCATCCGTAGGTGCTTTGAAGTGGAATCAAGGAATTTCTGATGTTAGGAAAAAGCGGAGCCTGTAGAATTTGGAAGAGGAAAGACTTTTCTCAGATCTGCTGGCAGTGATGTCATAATCCGGTCCGAAGGGAACTATAAATGGCTTTTCTCTTTTAGACAGAAGGGGGTTTCCATTTCACACAGTGGTACGTGCCCCCCACCCCGCGCTGCCATGGTTTCAATCACTGCTGTTCAGACAGTCTAGCCTTGGCTTCTGCCCCAACACGACCCTACCACAGAAGGTGCCCCAGGTCCTGCAGGGGCCACCTGGCACCGCCCCAGGGAAGCCACTCAGTCCTCTGTCCCTTCCGCTCGTATTCTAAGCGCTCCGAGTCCCCTCCTCCCGCAGGGAAGCGACTGAGCTGGAAAGCACTGGGTGTGGCTCTGGTGACCAGCTGGGGTTGGCTGGGCCTCACTGAGCCCGGCCTTTCCGCCTTTCCGTAAAATGAAGAGGTCAGAGCGGATGATGGTAGGAGCCTGGTGAGGGCGAACACCTTCAGCCTTGTGGGCAGACTTCTTCCCGACGCCTTTCCAAGTCCCGGTATGGCGTCCGCTGACTCGGTGTGAGCTGGAGCTACGCCGTCCGCGGGACGTGGCGCACACAGGAATGCGTGTGGTCCTTTGCTCCAGCCCTGAACTGCCCGCATCAGAGGGCACCGGGGCCCTTGTATTTGCTGCGTTCAGCCTCTCTGCACTCTTGTTAGGATCAGTCTTAATCACAGAAGCAGCTTCCAGATGTTACTGCTTCCAAGAGCCGTGCTCCCGTTCCAGATCTTGCATCTTCTCTGAGGAGAGTCAGGAAGCCCTATGAGCATGGATGTCTCCACCGTGCAGGAAAGGAGGGCGCAGGCTCTGAGTGAGGGTCTCAAGGACCCTTCCTGAGTGCAGAGCCTGAGTCAAGAGCATTCAGACCCTTTGCTTTTACTTCTTGCTGCTCAGCAAGTGGCCGGTGGGCTCTGTCGGCCACGACCGAACCCACAGACGGGGGCTCGGACCAGAGGCCCTCATTTCCCACAGCGCCACGGCCGAAGCCCCGAACGAGGGTCCTGGCGAGACTCTCTTCCTGGCCGCAGACGCTATGCGACCCCTCTCTTCCTCTTCTACCTGGGGCTAACCCCACCATGCCCCCCACCCCCTCAACCCTTGTCAACCCCTAAAGGCCCCCCCTAAAACCACGACTTCAGACGTTAGGACTTCAACATTTGAATTTTGGGAAGACACAAACCTTCAGTCCCCAACAGGGGTGTTAATGGGACAAGACACTGTAGGGTGACAAAGTGTGGCTGTTGTCTGTACTATTGTGCTTAGCGCCCTCGTCGAGGGTAATTACGAATATTCACACAGAACTTAAAGTGGGGACAAGTCCAGCCCAAACACACACGTGCATACACACATACACACACGCATATGTACTTACACGTACACACATGTACACACACACCCCCACTATAAAGATTGTAAAATTAATCAGGTACCAAAATTCACGTTACAATGGTTCTTCTGAGTTTGTAATATATTACTTTTGCACCCCCAAAATAACACAGGAAAGTCTATCCTACATCTTCCTGCCAGTCACCCAGAGACACCCACAGCCCTATTCTCCACTTGACCTCACCCCTTCTTGTCCAAGCCTGAGGTCACCTCTTTCCCTGCAAATGGGCTGTTTCCCGCTCCTGCCCCTACCCTCCCTCCCCAGCGGCACCACCACGCAGGACTCCCCTGGGTCATCCGCGACTCCCCACCGCCTGCCATGCAGCTGGACCCCCCATACCCATGGGTTACCTCCCACCCAGCTCCAGTATCTGCCTCTGCCCCCTCGTCCCCACGCCCCTACAATGGGCTTTCTCTGGCCAACTTTTCAAAGACCCGCAACCCCCCCCCC
>NW_024423343.1:1921982-1971644 GCF_017311325.1 Ursus maritimus | reverse complement strand
CCCCCCCCCCATCACCGGAACCCAGCGCCGCCAGAGCCCGCTACGGTCCGCTGTGCCCGAGCTTCGCCGCTCCTACGATGGTGCTGAGCGTGTAGCAGGTACACACACATATTTTAAATTAGTTCATGTGGTTCCCACTTCCTGAGCCCCAGACAGGCCCCGCGGAAGAGGGAACTCTCAACTTCCAGGATGGTCCGTCGTCGAAGACCACCTGCTTCCCTCCGCAGGATCCCAGCTCTGGGGTCTGACAAGGGCTCCGAGGCAGACTGGTGACACGAGGCTGGAGGTCTGACCGACCCTCGGAAGGCCCCCCCACAAAAGCTGGAGACGGGGGGAAGGCTCGGTGTGTGAGGACTGGCCTGACCCGCCTGCGTGTGGGCTGCTTGTGGACGTCGAGCCCCAGGCCCCCAGGAGGACCCGGCAGAACCAAGCAGCAACCAGGGCCGGGACAACGGGAGGACTGCGTTCGTAGGCACCCTCCCTGGCCAGGTCTCGGCAGGCAGGCGTGGGGCCCATCCGGATGGGTAAACGGGAGGGGTTCCTTCAAACCAAAGGAAGGGGATGGCAGAGGAAGCCGGGGCAGCCTGCGGGCGGCTCCCTGCTGCCCTCGGGCCCTGTCAGGTGCCTCCCACGGACAGAGGAAGCCCTTCCCTCAAAGCGGGCATCCTGAAGCCCAGACCGTTTTACCAGTCAGGCGTGGACCTGACGGGCCTTCTGATTTAGCCTGGGTCTGCTCCTTTCGTGGGCAGGCAGCGTCCCTCTTGGAGATTCCTACACAACGTCAAGGGCAGGCGTCTCCCTCAGACCTCGTGCCATCTCCCCGCGTCGAGGCAGCGGGCCGCGCCCAGAGCCCCTCGCCCCACCCACAGCGGGCGCCACCATCCCCAGGTCCTGTCGGGGCAGCAGTGGCCACCAGGACCCGTGCAGCCTCTGCTAAGCCCTGTCCCACAACAGGACGAGACACGGGCCTCCTGCCAGCCTTGGAGACATTCCTCATCGGAACACATTCCAAAACGCCGAGATTACCGCCTCGGTGGTTATTTTTCTCCGTGGCATCTCTCGAGTGCCATTATTTTAAATATGTTTACAGATGGCACGTCTTCTCAGACTTTCCAAGCCGAGATTGTTGAAGGGGCCTCAGGCCATTTTAAGAGCGTGAGGGACACTGAGGTCCAAGTCAGTCCCCAGCAACGAGGGCCGTCAACGCTCAAGTCTTTGTAGCAGGAGGAGAACGTTTGGCAAACTGGCATTAAAATTCTCAAAACAAACTTATTAGTTAATGCGGCCTGTCACCATGACAACCAAACAGCACAAAACAAACCATTAGCACACGGATTTATTACTGTGGAAGGTTTAGCTAATACCATTCCAGAGGTATATTATTTTCCACTTTCAGTTATAATAAAAAAAAAACCCTAATTTAAAATCCAGCATGAGCGCACAATCTGGCACAAACACCCGCACACAGGAGGAGCCCCGAGTGCACACAGGAGGAGCCCCGAGTGCACGCAGGCCCACATGTCCTCGTGCGGGCACAGCGACCGGACGGGCACTGTCCCCCACGGACACGCGCGTGGCAGGCGCAGCAGGCTTCTGGGCGCACGGTGAGACCGCACAGGTGCGGGACGCACACAGGTGTGTTCGCTGCACTGGGCCATGCTTGACAAAAGTGGCTCAGGGGGATTCGTTATAACCAAGAGTCCCAGCTTCGGACCAGGTCCCGGTGTAGGGATGCCAGCCGAGGGTCAGGACCTCTTTTGAGCCCCATTCTCAGAAGCACGTGGACACGGGGCATCTTCCCTGAGTCCGCTCCAGGAAACGGCGGGACATGGCCCATCGCCAGTGTCACGGAACAGACTGCCAGTGTGGGAGAGGCTGTCAGCGCCACTCCCCAGGCACTCCTGCCGCCTCCGTTGGGCGTTCGGACGTTGCCTCTGGAAGAGGGACCCCGCCCAGAGCAGGTGTGCTGGGCGCTGTCTTGTCCCCACTCAGCCACTACCGCCATCACCCTTTGCCCGCTGCACCAGGCTCCTCCCATCTGGAAACACCCTCCATACTGCTTTGGCTCACTTGTACGCTTCCTCCAACACTCAGTTTGGGGGTCACCGTCCGAGGCACTTCTAGTGCAGGCTGGGCCTGTGCTGTGACCTGATTGAACAGCGGGAGTCTGCAGCTTGAGCTCCCGTCTCCGGCGCAGAGCAGCGGGGCTCAGACCTCGTGGCGCTGGGTCAGTGATCAAACCACGCAGGGGGGAGAGTCCGAGATGCCCCCCAGGCGCCCAGGAGGGGTGGCACCATGGTCGGGTGAGGGGCTGGTAAAGGAGGGGTGGCACCATGGTCGGGTGAGGAGCTGGGAAAGGAGGGGTGGTACCATGGTCGGGTGAGGGGCTGGTAAAGGAGGGGTGGCACCATGGTCGGGTGAGGAGCTGGTAAAGGAGGGGTGGCACCATGGTCGGGTGAGGGGCTGGTAAAGGAGGGGTAGCACCATGGTCGGGTGAGGAGCTGGTAAAGACGCCAACAAAGGGAATTAACTTAAGGTCATGGCATCCCAGCAAGTAGCCCCAGGTGCCGGGGGTGGGGCTTCCGGGGAGGCACATGCACATGTCGTGGGGGCCCTGAGGGAGATGAAAGGGTCCAGAGGGTGGGGGTCTGACCGTGTCACCTTGGAGAGGCCCCGTGGAGGGACACAGAGGCTCATGCAGGTGGACTTTGGAGGCACCCAGGATGGCTTCTGCCCCAGCCGAGGACAGGCCCACAGGGGCCCAGGGCGATGGGAGTCGGGAGCGACGGGACATTGGTGATGAGGCTACGTGTGTGCCCCACCCCTCTTTGATCCCAGGCTTTGCCATGAAGGTACAGAACACACACAAGAGCGTATTGTGCTCAAGAGGAAGAAAACATACGTGTCGATGTTTTTACAAGCCTCAGTCTAGCAGAGGGCTTATGAAATATGAATACTTACAATGGAACGCAGCAGGAAGGACTGGCAGCTTCCACACGAAGTATTTCACAAGCATTAGCTCACGCGGTCGGCCAGCTCTCACGGGGTGAGGGCTGTCATTATCCCCAACGAGAGGGTAAAAGAGGTGAGGAACACGATCCTTGGTCACAGGGCTGCTGAGTGGTGGACTGGTGTTTGGGGCTTTGCCTTCAGTGCTGAAGCCCAAGCTCCGACCTGGAGGAGTGGACGTGGAGGCCAGAGGGGCGGGCGGCCAGCGCTCGGGCCCTCCCCGGGAGAGCCTCAGGTAGACCAGGAGCTCCAGAGGCCGGCTGACACGTCAGGGCCTGGGATAGCCAGGGCATGCTCCAGCAGCAGGTTCTTAGCCAGCTGGGACAGACGGGTGCGACCCTTCCTGCCTCCCCCCAGCAAGCCCATACTGCCCATTCTAACCGGCACCGCTGGATCTGTGGCCTCATGCAGCCAGGAGAGTACACGGCAGGGCTGCCTGTCCCAAGGATCTTCCCTGGCACAAGCAGGGGGGCGGACATGGTCCCTGGATGCAAGACCAGCTGGGTCTGATTCCCATCATCCCTCCCTCCTCCTCTTCCTCCTCTGAGCTGGACAGCGGACCACCCAAGGACACTATTGGGCTGGGAAGGTGTGGCACTCAGCTTAGGACTCAGCCCGTCTGGGTGAGGGCAGAGAACCAAGCAGGAGCCCCATGTGCCCACCCGCACCATTGTCTGAGAGGGAAGCAGCCACAGGCAGGAGCAGGTGGGACCCTAGTGCCCTGGAAGCTGGGCTGACTTTCTGGACAGGGCCTGGGAGAGGAGAACAAACAGAAGACTCTGGAACAGAGCTCCCCTCCTGGGGAGCCCCCTCTTTAGGGGCCCCAAAGGATTACATTTGTATTTTCCTCAGCAGCCTGAATGTATGAGTAGGGAAGGGAAGTATTGCCTATGGGTAGATGAGGGGAGCACTGGGGGCTGCAGAGGGGAGGGGAGCATTGGGATGGGGAGGGGAGCACTGGGGATAGGGAGGGGAAGCACTGGGGATGGGGAGGAGAGCATTGGGGATGGGAAGGCGAGAGGAGCATTGGGGATGAGTAGAGAAGGGGAGCACTGGGGATGGGAAGGGGAAGGGGGCATTGGGGATGGGGATGGGAGCACTGAGGATGGGGAGAGGGGGAGTGGGGAGCGCTGGGTCCATCCTTCATTGGTAGTCTGTCAAGCACCTGCACAGGAACCCTGGGAAATGAACACACTGGGGTTATTGGTGGATAAAGAGGGCGCCATGGGTGAGAAGCTGGATAAAGCCCAGAGTGAGGCTGGAGGGCCTGCGCGACCCCGAGAAGTGGATGGATGAGGCCATGGGGGTTATTTGATTGAAGAGCATTATTGAAAGTCACCTTTCTGAGACGAGCAGCATCCACCTTGCTCTGGCAGGTGGCCTCTCCCCTACCCACCCTACAAGGCTTTGTTCTGTCGAAGAGTAAATGGTTATTCATAGATCACAGAGTAATTTTAAACATGAAAGAATGGAATTAGCCATAAAGTAGACCAGTTGTGGTCAAGAGCAATTATCCAAGAATAATTCCACACCATTTTCTCATGACTCGCTAAGACATGCAAACTACTGGACTCTTTCCAGTTCAGAATTAGTATTACTGGTAGAAATAACACAAAATAAAGCCAGCAAAGACTGGAACCACACACAGTGAACATTACTATAGAGGAAAAAATGGAAGGAAACCTCACTGTTAACATTGAAAACTATGAAATTAAACCAGGAAAGAGGAGAGTTGGTGGAAGTAATCAACAGAAAATAAAGTAACAGAACGTAAAAATACATGTTAAGTTTGTTAAGGATTTAGACTGACAGAAGAATAAAAATCTTAACAAAATTTAGATCTGTGCAAATTACCCAAGAAGTTGGGCTTCGTAGATGTAATGGCCACAAAAGAAAACTCATTAGAGCAGAAGACACAGTCATCGAAATCAGACATGGGTAAAAAACATAAACAAAAACAAAAAACGCCCCAAAAATGGATGACTCAGATCATTACTGAGAAATAAAAATGGAAAACAATTTGGTTAACAGCACTGTAAAAGTTGATCCAAGAACTAAACTGGTTTAATGGAATTAGCTGCAGAAAATACTTCCTTGATAAATGTCAGCAGCTATTGGTATAATTCAGATTAATATGATGGTTCATGAAACTTGGTTCAGCGTGAAAATGTCTGCTGGGTCAAAATGGTGAGCCCAGATAGCCTGCCTCCAGAGGGCCCTTCATGGGTGTGGCACCTGTCCCTCGAAGCCAGCAACCCAGCCGACGCAGCCTCTCACAGCCCTTGCAGAGACGTTATATTTGGACTCTGCAAGAAAGAAAGTCTGCTTTCTTCTAGATCACAAGCCATGAGAATCCAGACTTAGGGCTTCAGGTAGCCACCTTGGAGCCAGGTGGAGACACCTGTTTGAAGAACAAAGTCGATCCAGATTGAGAAAGACAGAAGGGAAGAAGTCAGGAGAGGAGGGGCAATAGAGAACTGGCTGCGTGCCCTGACCCCTGCTCCAGCCATGTCTGAAGCCATCAGTTTCTGCATTTGCCAGGTAGGTGAGCCAGTGCTTTAGAGCAGGGTCTCCATCTGCTGTGACCCAATGAGCCTACGTAGTACAAGAACTGACCTCTCAATCAGGTCACAGAGCAGGTGTCAGAGAGGAAAGGAATGAGTGGGCCTGAAGGCTTGAAGTTGTGGTACCAGAGCACAGAGATTAAAATTGAGAGACAGAGCCATTCCGGGTGATGCCAACATACCGCTCGGGGTCATGGGTATGTCTGCTTAAATAATGGTGGGGTCAACGACTTCGAGAAAGTGAAGGGATCTGAAGCTAGGAGGGTGGATACGTGACCCACTGAGGCTGCAGAACCACGCAGGATGGGGTCTGTGTTTGGGTGGGAAGGTGATGAGCCAGCTTCCCGAGTTCCTCAGGAAGGCGGGCGGGGTTGGTCAGAAGGTCTGCGGATAACCGCAAGGAGGGTAAAGGGTAGCACACTTGGATGTCACGTGCCTCAAAACCAAGGAAGTCCACCGCATGGGGCTGATTGGCAGAGTTTCATGAAATTCAGGTTTACCTACTCACAGGAGTTGAATTGTACCCCCGCCCCCCAAACGTATGCTTGGGAGTCTTAGCTCCCAGGACCTTGGAATGTGACTTTCTTTGGAAATGAGGCTATTGCAGATGGTACTAGTTAAGATGAGGTCACCTTGCAGTGGGGTGACCCTTGATCCAGTAGGACCAGCCATCTTACAAAAGGAGGAGATTTGGACACACAGAGGCCGGCCGGGAGAACATGTGTGAAGCTGAGGACAGAGGTGGCTGTCGGGGGCTGCGGCAAAGCGCGGGCTAGGGAGAAGCCTCAGACATGCTTGGGGCGATGGGGATGATCCGAGTCTTGATGGGGTGGTGATAGGTAAGCGTACACATTTGTCAGCACTCATCCAACCTACCGTCCGTAAAGTACACCTCCATAAAGTGGATTTAGACGATGAAAACTAGACCTGAAACAAGGGAGGGGGCACGGTGTGGGGGCAGTGGCAGGCCCCGCACGGCTGACCCCGTTTCTGGGCCTGGATCAGGTGGGGGCGGCAGGGAGAGCCGGTCGGAGCTGAGAGCGACAGGGATCTGTTCACAAGGAGACACAATTTCAGGGGCCTTCCCTTCTCTTGTTCACACAGTCATTATCTAGGGAGCCCCAACTCGATGCCAGGCAGTTTCTAGACACAAAAACGCATGTATGTGGTGAACAAAATTGCACCTTACCATCCAGGCAGGCGACCGGAGAGAAACACGTGTCCAATAGCCGAGCTGCGCTCAGGTCGGGAAGGAAGTCCCACGGCTGCGGGGGGGGGCAGTGAGGGGCTGCTGGTGCCGCCGGGGTCCCCGGGGGAGGCTCTCCCCTGAGGCAGGATTCCAGAGGACCTGCCCCGTGGCGATGCCCCAGGCGTGGAGGCGGGCACTGCAAGGGCAAGTGGCAGAAGGAAACCCAGTGGAGGGGCCGGGGGCCGTGGGGCGGCCATCTGAGCATGAGAACTGAGGGCGAGCAGGGACTCGGTGGCATTCACAGTCTTATGGGCACTCTGGCCAGAGCCGGGGCAGCAGTCGGTGAGGAAGGGAGCCCACGAGGCGTTGCTGTGATCCTGTGGGAGAGGAGTGGCTGGGTCCCGGGGCGCCAGCCTGCTGGGCAAGGGAGCAGTGCAGTTGCTTGGGGCCCCGAGCTCCGAGTCAATGCCATGTTGGGCTTCGCATTTTGCAGTTGATGTCTGATGGGGCGCAGGATCCTCGCTGGGACACCATCCAGTTCCCCACTCCTGCCTTCCTGACCCTGGTTCTCAGCCCCGCAGCCACTGCCTGGCAGCTTGGGCTCCCAGGGTGGCCTAAGGTAGTGGGGATGACCCACCCCCTGGCACCTGTCAGGATGCGGGGACGTGAGAAAGGAAGACTGACAACCTGCTGGGATGGGGGGGGAGGGGCAGGGAGAAGCACAGGCAGGTGGGGGAGGAGAGGCACAAGGGACCCATGGACCCACAGGGCAGGACTCAGTCCATCGCCATGAACCCTTTCTCGTGTGCCGTCTGGGGGGCTCCTGTCCCCACGCCTCCTGGGGGTTCGCCATGTGCTGCCCATAACCCCAGAACTCTTCGACGCCTCCAGCTCACACACCCCTATTTACAGAATAAAACCCAAACCTCCACCTGCCCCTCAGTCTAGGAAGCCCCAGCTGGCCCCGGCCTCCTCTGTGGCTGCCGCCCGCACAGCCCCACCCACCCAGCATTGTCCTTGCAAGAGTTGGCTCCTGTGGGTCCCAGCAGCTCTAGACAAACCACTCAAGGGACCCGAGAGGGCAGTTTCCTCGGTGAGACAGAGCCGGGGACGTGTTGAGGTCAGTTTTATAAGGCGTCGGGGAGCCCGCTACCAAGAACATGCCCATGGTCCCACCGTCCACCCTGCCCCGTGTGTGCTCGTCCCCCACCTGGCTTTAGTCCTGCCAGCAGAGTGTTGCCACTGGGCATGGCCAAGATGCAGGATCTGGGCAAGGCCGGGCCTGGGGGAGCTGCAAGGGGTTCAGCTCTCTCCTTCCCCCACAGGCGCATCCCCCCAGGCTCTCCAGCTCCCTGTCCTTGGCTCCCCGTCCTCCTTGGTCTGCACTGTCTGGGAGGCCTGGGTCCTTGTGCTCATCCCCATGCCCCCAGCCCGGAAAGCCAGACCAGGATGGAGAAAGCCAGCACCCACAGACAGCCCACGCTCGGGGCACTTGGGCACTTTATTTTATTTAAGAACCTGAGCATACTTCATTTCTGGCAGGATTGCCCAGATAATGCATCACTCAAGACAACTCTCATTTTCATTTAGCCAGAAAGAAAAGGTGTCCCCAAGTCACTGGCTGTAAAATTGGACTAATGTCATGTGGGGTGAATGGAGAGGAGGGAGTTTGTGCTGTTTTGCTTTTCCGTGATTGGTAGGCTGCTGGCAAACTTCTCCTTCCTTAAAAACTCTCCCTTTTCATGCCAGAGAAAACACAGGGATGAGAAATGTGTTCCTTTAGGAAAAAGTGGTACGGAGCACGCTGTTTTTACTGAGAGCCTGAAACCGGAGCTGATCAGCTCACCTCCCCTCTGTCTGGTTTTGAAAAATAATTTCCATCCATTCACTGGCACCCTGCAGCGTGTCCCCGTCCGTGGAGCTATGCCCGCGGTGCCGCGTGTGACAGGAGGCTGCTCTGGCCCCGCTGGTCCTGCTCACAGGTGAACCTGGGAGACGCCAGGCTGGGGACTTGATTCATCCCTAGGCAGCGGTGCTACGGGGACCCCTAGGTACTGCTGGCCCCCAGGATGTAATCCTTGGGGTGACGTGAGGTCTTGACCGAGGGGTGGCTACTGAGTGTGTTTGCCGGAGGACACCAGGTGCACCGCCAGGTAGACCCAGGCCTGAACCAGTCCCATTTCAGCGAAGTCAAGCGAGGGGTGGCTCCAGGTCTGGGCCAGGAGGGGGCGCTCTGCTGCACAGGGTCACTGCGGCATCCAGACGAGGGCTCCATATGGAGCACATGCTTCCAAGAGCACCCTGGGTTGCTGTCCCAGTCAGCAGGAAGGGAGGGAGAAAGGGTACAGGTAGTGGGGTCTCCCTGGACCAGGGCTGGAGGAATCCCAACTCGCTCCCACACATTCCATTGGCCAGAACTTGCTGACATGACAGTCCCTAACAGCAGAGGCTGCTGGGAAGTGTAGTCCCTAATAGCAGAGGCTTCTGGGAATTATAGTCCCTAAAGGCACAAGCTACTGGGAAGCGTAGTCCCTAACAGCACAGACTGCTGGGAAGTATAGTCCCTAACAGCATGGGCTGCTGGAAAGTGTAGTCCCTAACAGCATGGGCTGCTGGAAAGTGTAGTCCCTAACAGCATGGGCTGCTGGGAAGTGTAGTCTAGCTGTGAGTTGGGGCCGTAGGGCTGCCATCATCACTCTCCCAGAGTGGAGCACCTGGCATGGGGAAGGGGAGGGGGCTCAGAAGCTCTGCTATGTAACAACCACATGAGAGGACCCAGGACACTCATCCTGACAAAGGAAACTCGAGAGCATGTGCATCTTCAAGTATTTGAAAGCCGAAGCGCTTGACTGTGTGCATGCAAATCCAGAGGGAAGTGGAGAGAACGGGTAAGATGAGATGCACAGAGAGCTATTTAGAGTCTCCGTAAGAAATAACAGTCAACAGGCAGATTCTCCCAGAGTGGAGCCAGGGTCTCATGCTGCGGACAGAACCCACGGGCCACCAAGCCCCCAGGGGCTCCCCCATCCCTACTTCTTTTAAAAAACCCTTGTCAACACATCCCTCTTTCCTGTTCTTAATCCGTTCTGGTTTGTCCTTCTCCAGGATCCGAGAATCACTGCTCCTCGCTCTCTGAGCAGAAGGGGCTGCAGGCCAGAGAGCTGCTTGCCCAGTGCCTGGGCCATGGCCGACTGCGTCTCTCAGCTCAGGCAGGTGCCGATGTCCTTAGAACGAACAAGAGTACGAAGCTGTATTTGCCAGCCAGCCACTGTGAGCTTAAGCACCGCATATATTATTCTAGGCACATTTCTCCCCACGATGTTCATGGATGTGAACCGGAAGGCAGGCCAAGGGTCCGAGTGAGCGCATGCCCGAGCCCACCAGGCGGGCACACGTGGCCAAGGGCAGGCTGAGGACTTGCGGTGGCCCCTCCCAGGGGGAAGGAGCCCTGCCCTCTCAGCAAAGATGGCTTTGGAGTTTGACGCTCCATGGCCCCGCTCAGATAGCCGCTTTCAGACTGGACGAGACGCCCCTGGAGCTCGTCAGCCTGGAGCCACCACGTGGCAGAGGTGGGCGGATGACGAAGCAGCCCCAGAGGGAGCCAGACACTCCATTTCCAGACCAGCTCCACTGCAGGGGTCCAGGAGGCCCTGGGCAGCCCCCTCCCCTCCCTGGGCCTACCTCCCCCTGCATCTCAGGCGCAATGCCTGTCCCCACGACCAGGGGCTGACCTAAGGGTCACATCCCAGCAGGATGAGGACTCCGACTTCTCAGGTGTTGCTGGGAGTATCACCCATGTCCTTCATTCAAGGTCACTGTCCGCTCGGGCAGAGCAAGCCGTGCCTAATTGTCACTGCAAGAGCCATTGTGCTAATTCCAAGGTATGTCCCTCCTTGGGTACATTTATCTTCAAAACCAACTCTAAAATCCCCTAATTCTGTAGAACATCACACCAGCCCCCTCCCCAAACCCCCAAACAAATCCCAGAGACTGGCTGCCTGCAGAGGGGTCAAGGAATAGGCCGGCCACGATGCCGACCCCCTCCGGCGGCGAGGCCCCGTCCTCCTGGGCACCAGACCCACGTCCACCTGGCAGGGACCTCGGCTGCCCGCAGGGCCTGGTTCGTGCTGAGCTGCACATGTGATGGGTCACCAGGCCGCACTGCTGAGGCTGCAAGCCGGGTCTCCACATTCCAGAGCAGCTGGGGGACCCCGCGCTCCCCCGCCCCCTCCTGTGTCAGGCTGCCTCGGCCGCGAGAGCAGGGCTGCTGGCCTTGTTCCTTTTATCTCTCCCCGCCAGAACACACATTCCTGAGTGTGCTTCAGTCCACAGATTCCAAAGGGCAGCGGGGCTGTTTATCCAGACCTCCGGCTCCTTAAACTATTGTTTCATGTAGCCCGGCTTTCCAAACCATTTCCTATTTTCCTGCTGATACCAGGAAAATGTGAAATCTCCCCAAGGGGCTGCGAGAGCCTGCAATGGCAGACAGCTGGCCTAGAGCTGGAAAAGGCCGTTAGGGGATCAATGGCCCACAGGAAGAGGGCGATTAGACGCCACGATCTGCAGCTCTCGCTAGTAATGGGCCCCCTCCCACTGTCCTTCCTCCAGCGACATATTCCTCCTGGACCTTGGGGAACCACCCCAGGCTGGGGGACACGCAGAGGGGAGGGTGACACCCTGCCAGGCCCGGTTCCCAGCCGGACCCCTCCTGGCCAGCCCTTAGGAGTAGCCCCAGGGCCTCTTCACTGGGGGCTGAGCACGTGGGTTCCCTGGTGACCTGGTTAAACGCAGGTGGCAGGTGCTGATGGGGCAGCGCCCGCTGGCAGGGGCCACAGCTCTGCAGGCTCCGGGTGATGGGTGATGGCGCGTCAGTCACGACCCAGGGCTGCTCACCGGTACTGAGATGTCCTTAGCAAAAACAGGAACTACTCGAGGTGTGAAGCGCTTTCACAGACAAATTCACCTTTACCCCTGAGGGAGGCAGAAGCACCCCCTTCTTACAACCGAGCGAGTGAATGCAGAAGTCACCTGCTGCAAAGCGCACCCAGGTCGTGGATTCATTCGTCAAACATCTCGAGCACCTACTGTCTGCCAGGCGTTGGGACACGGAGCTGGCAAAGTCAGGCCTGCCCGGTGCACGGCTTAGCAGGGACGCAGAAGGTGCTCCCTGCACACCGGCCAGGGGCAGTGAGAACGACGAGAAGCAGGAAGGGGCTGCACAGAGCAGGTGGGAGGGGGCGGCTGAGCACAGAAATAGAGCGAGTTCCCAGGCTCTCCCGTGTGCGCCCTGGCTGATCCCGCGGCTTCCAGCCCAGAGGCTCTGACTCAGCCAGTGTGGATGGGGGCCTGGGGATCTGCATTTTAAGGAGAACCCCAGTGAATTCTCATCCCCAGGGAAATTGAGAAGTGCATCGGTGCTGGCCTCCCAACACCCCACATGGCTGCCCCACCCCTAGAGCCCATTAGCTGAACGTGCCCGGACATCAGTGTCTTACACGCTCCTGGAGCTTCTGGTATGCACCGGGGCCCCTGCCGCCGACGAGCGCGGACAGAGAGGGGCCCCAGGAGGTGACAGCTGGGTGAGCCCTGGGGTAACAAGGACGACAAGCAGCCCCTTCGGTGTGTGTTCTGGGGCTCTCAGACTAACCTGACTTCTCCAGGGGCGCCTTGGCCCCGGGCCGCACACTGGGAAACAGGACAAGGAGAAGGATAGTCTGCGCAGCATGGGGGCCACGGACGGGGAGACCGAGGTCCTGGTCCTGCGAGGAGCTAATGGCTTCCTGGCAGGACCAGAGAATGAGGGAGCGAGAGGGAGGAGGCAGGAGGAGGCCTAGAGGCGGGCGGTGGAGGGCAGAGAGGACAGCTGGCTGGGACAGCCTGGGACTGCCCTGGGCCCGGGAGTCAGAGGGGGCACGGCTGGGGAGAGGGGAGGAGAGGCATCCAGGCAGAGGCCTCAGGAAGGAGGCGACGGGCCAGGGAGAGGCCCCTGGGGCAGGAGGGCTGGTGCGCGTGGGTGCAGGGGGACAAGGGTGGAAGTGGGCTGGAACCAGAGGCAGGGAGGCAGGGGACACCAGCCTGCCGGGAGATGCAGGGCGGCCACACAGAGCGGCCAGCGGGGGTGAACCGGAGTGCGGAGGACGTGCTCAGGGGCCAGACCCCACCCTTCAGGGGCCAGTCACCCCACGCACAGACCCTGCTCCGGGCCTCGCTCCGGGTCTAGGAATACAGCGGTCAGAATATTCAAGCAGGAGGCTCCCTCTGGGTGGGGACAGACCTGTATCTCTCCCCTGTGTGAGGGTCACCTCCAAACCCCCTTCTACAGGACACGGGTCCTATGGGGTCGGATGCCCCCGCAACCTCGCTGACCTCTGTGAAGACTCTGTCCTAAATAAGGTCACATTGTGAGGTACTGGGGTTAGACGCCAACATGTGAGTTGGGGTCAGTTCTGCCCGTGAGTCGCCCCATCAGGGAAGCAGGCCTCTCTGGAGGTTCCTCCCGCAGAGGAGGCCCCGACGGGTCCGGCTGAACCCGGGACATATCCTGGGCCCGTCCGTGGGTCTTCCTGAGGGTCTGGATCATGGTTTGGGGAGACGATGGAGTGTAGACTGAAGTGTCACCCTGCAAGCAATGACCCAGTTTAACCTGTCAGGCCCAGCAGGAGGGCACGGGTGGGGAGGGGGAGCGTCCCGAGCTGGCAGCACCCCGGGCACAGGGACAGTGTGGCTGCAGGAGCCGAGGTCGGCCCCAAACACCACCAGCACCTTCCATGTCCGGCTAAGAAGCACAATCTGCACCCCTGCCCTCCCCGCTCCCGAGTCCCCTCGGCCGATCTCTGCACGGCGCAGCTGACTGCACCTGCACACGGCCGGTCCAGGCAGGGGCTCAGCACCGGGCGCCCAACAGGACAGGGGAGCCTGCAAGGCCTTCGCATGCTGCGGAAGGAACCCTGAAGGAGGAAGAGAGGCACCAAGATAAGACCGTTCGATGCTAAGGGAGAAAATTTGGGCAGGAAAAGGGGTAAGATATGTGGGGGAGGGGTTGAAATTTTGGAGGGTGCTCAGGGAAAGCTTCCCTGAGAAGGTGCCTCCCAGGAAGATGTGAGTGGAGCCTTGGAGTGTCTGGGAAAAGCTTTGGGGTGCAGGGAGCCACAGGCGCAAAGGCCCTGAGGTGAGGTGAGGCCTAGGGGTTTGAGCAACAGCACGGAGGCAGCTTGGGTGGAGTGGAGGGATAGGGGATAGTGGCTGTGGGTGGCCGGAGGCCGGCCAGACTGCACAAGGCCTTGTGGATCGTTGTCGGGGTCCTGGGTCTGCCTCTGAGCGGACGGGGAGCCGAGAGGAGCGTGCAGCAGAGGGCGGGTGCCTGGATATGTGTCAACAGAATCGCTCTGCCTGAGAAGGAGCTGGGAGAGGAGGAGGGACAAGAGAGCAGTCAGGACATGTTCCTAGAGGCCTGCTCAGAAATCTCACCCTTCGGCCTGTGAGGGCCGCGTCACTGGGACTGCCAACCCCACGGAGAGACCAGCAAACCCCCCTCTGCCCTTCCTGCTGCAGGGGGGCCACCAGATGCCAGCCCATGCCAGGCTGCCCCCGGCGGGCAAACGCAGACGCATCCATCCTTGCTGAGCTGGCATCGCTGGTACCAGCCACAGGCCCCAGGCCAGCTGGCAGGGCCGTGGGCCCCCACCGAGCCCGAGTCGGGAACTCCAGAGCTGTGTCCATCATATGGGAGCTCGGGGCATCGACACTCAGATGGCCGTGCATAAGGATTTTGGAGTATTTCTTCCCCAAGAAAATTAAGACGGGTAAGGATATACCGTAACCAACCGAAATTGAATAGCAGCACGAGGATTAGAGGTCTTCCAGAAAAACCTCCAAGAGGAGGGTTAACCAGCCGGTAGCTCAGGAAGCCCGCAGCTGGGCGGAGGAGGAAAGGACCACATACTTCATCAGCCCCGGGGCTGACTCAGCACGGTCCCTGCTGGCAGCTGTCAGGGCCACGGAGTCTTCCACCGGGGTGCCCTGACGCCCCCTTCTGCTGAGCCCGCCATGCCCAGGGGTCTGCACGGGATTCCTGGAGCCTTCTTTCCGGACCCTGGCACGGGGCAGCAGGGTGGCAGGAAACCAAGGCAGAATGCTGAGACCTCTCCGTGTGGCTTCCCTACTGTGTCATTTAATTATATACATGCTGACTGAAGATGGGCACATGCACGGGGGCATTTCTTTGGAAACTAAGTTCCGGACTTTGGAGAGTCTTAATCAAGGTGAGATGCTTACAGAAGAAACAGAACAAAGAAGGAAACCAGCTGAATGTGCAAAGCTGAGACACCTGTAAAACACTGGTTCGCCAGAAACTTGTCCCAGGAAGGACTCAACACTAGACTTTTCTGCGTCTCTAAGCTCTCACTGCACGTGTGTAAAGGACACGGACAGTGCGGACAGCGCCCTGGGACAGTTGCTCTAGAAGGACCCTGAACCCCAACCGCAGACCTGCCGTGGAGGATCGCTGCCCCCACAGAAGCACCGGCCGCCGCCGTTATGTTCTAGGTAAGCGTGAATCGTTTCCGGTGCGTGCGAACACTCTGTGGTTCCCCACCGGGCTTCTTAAATCAGCCTGCTAACCCCTGGATTCCACCACGTCCCGAGCAATCCCTCCTCTGCAACCACATTGGAAGAGGTGAAACACCCCAATGAGCCAGAGCCCTGGACACGGCCACACCCCGCTCTGTCCCTCGCCCCGGCGGCACCCCCCCCCCCCGTCCCTCGCCTGGGCGGCACCCAACCTTGCAAGTTCGTTGGCTATCCTTTATCATTCCAGACCTTCTAGATTGTTCCGTCTGAGGAAGTGGGAGGTGTCGTTCTGTGTGTGTCTGGGTCACAGGAAGATGTCGGGTTGTGCGACTGTTACACAGCTTGCCTCTTTCTTAGCTCGCAGTAGTTCTGAGGTCAAGCTCTTTCTTAGCTCGCAGTAGTTCTGAGGTCAAGCTGTACCACCAATGATCAAAGCGTTAATTTTACGCGAGTCTTTCATGCCATTTGGTTTATCTGAAGAGCAGGCCAAGAGTGGCCCACGCGGCTCCTTCCAGCCCCATGAGGGTCAGCGACCGGAAGCCCCCACCAGCTCTCAGACTGGTCGGCCGGAGCCTGGCTCCACCTGCAGACCCGGGGCCCTCCTTGCCCTCCGGCCACCGCACAGGTGTGGGATGGAGTCCCGGGGGCGCCCAGGGGCAGGAGCGGTGGGACCGTCCCCAGGCACTCCGGTCTCCCGCACATCTCCCCTTACAGGTGGTCTCAGTGACAGGCGCGACCTGCCCACAAAGAACATTCTGTCTGAGAAAGTCATTTTCTGTTTTTGTTCTCATGGTCAGCGTGGCTCTGCTGTCGTCTGCCTGGGCCCCGCGGGGTCTAACACGGGTGCGGGATCTGGGTTGGTGGTGTCAGGCGAGTCCAAACTCCCCTTGCAGAGCAGACGGCCCCTTGTGCACGTTTCCCTTCTGATTTTAGGCATTGTCATCTGGGACCACCTGTGCCCTGTTCCCGACAGGGCACTGGGTGGCCAAGGGGACGTCCGAGGTCTCCAAGAGCGAGCCCGGAACTGAGCAGCTGGGTTGGATGGAAGGGACTCGGTGCCCGAGCAGCACCTCCCGCTGCTTCGGGGACGCAGAGATCCTCGCTTGCTCTAGGAAAGGAAACTCTGGCAAAGGAACAGCGGACGGTTTCTCCCCCGCCGTCCAGGGAGCGCGCTGTCGGCCGCCATCGAGGAGTCTTGGCGTTGTCACACGAGGCCACTTCCCCACCTGCTGTGAGCCCAGGCCTCCCGGGGCGCAGGCGCGTCCATGCTAGAGCACCAGCCTCTGTGGCTGGGGTCATGCCGGGGGCCTCGGTGTGAGCACAGCCCCCACGCTGGCTGCCATACCCCAGGTCTGCATTCACCCCCAGTGTCCCCCGGCCTGGCACGTGAGGGGGGCACAACCCACATTTCTTTCTGCCCCCAGAGCCACTGAGCTCCTCTGCAGAGTCAGCTCCTGTACGAGCCAAGCTGCCCCCTCACCGTCTCCCCTGCAGGAAGGGCCGAGGCTCCCGGGAGAGTGGCCGTGCGGCTTCGTCCCCTGCACAACGCCCAGAGCTAAGCCCTGGGTCTCCTCCTGCTGCACCCGCTAGTGTTTCAACACAATGGAATGTGTGGCGCTGACATCGGTGCGGCTCCCCTCTTGTGGGGCTTTGGCAAGAGGGCCCAGGACCGTGACCCCAACTGTCATGAAAGATGCAGGCAGGGCCACCTGGGTGGCTCAGTCATTCGAGCGTCTGACTTGATCTCAGCTCCAGTCTCGATCTCAAGGTCATGACATCGAGCCTCGCTTCAGGCTCCATGCTCAGTGGGGACGCGGCTTAAGATTCTCTCTTGCTGGGGCGCCTGGGTGGCACAGCGGTTAAGCGTCTGCCTTCGGCTCAGGGCGTGATCCCGGCGTTATAGGATCGAGCCCCACATCAGGCTCCTCCACTATGAGCCTGCTTCTTCCTCTCCCACTCCCCCTGCTTGTGTTCCCTCTCTCACTGGCTGTCTCTATCTCTGTCAAATAAATAAATAAAATCTTTAAAAAAAAAAAAAAAAAAAGATTCTCTCTTGCTCTCCCTCCACCCCTCCCCCCTCGCTCACACACATACTCGCTCGCTCTCTAAAAAGAAAGCCAGAAAGAAAGAGAGAAAGAGAGAGAGAGAAAGTTGCCGACAAAGGGACAGGGACAGCCCGTGGGGTCTGCCACTCCTGCACATGAGGCCCGTGGGAGGAAGCGACCTCACCCCTGCACTCTCCACACTGCCGTCCACGAGGCACGGGTGCTCAGCCTGCCTGGGTTCAAACCGTGGCCCGTGCTGCCCAGGGCTTCCTCTCCTGCCGCAGTCCTGCGGCTGCCCTAACAGCGCCCCACGCTGGGCAGCTGCAACAACAGAAACATGTGGTCCCACGGTCTGGGGGCCAGAAGTCCGAGATCCGAGTGCGGGCAGGGCTGGGTCCCTGGGGCCGTGAGGGAGACTGTCCCAGGCCCCCCAGCTCCTGGTGGTCGTGGCAACCCTTGGCATTCCTTGGCTTGTGGGTGCGTCATGCCATCTCCGCTCCATTTTCCCGTGGCGCTCTCCTTGTGTGCGTGTCTCTGTGTGCAAATTTTCCCTTTTTATGAGGACACAGTCATATGGGATTTGGGTCCACCCTAATGACCTCATCCTCACTTGACCATCTGCAAGACCCTATTTCCAAATAAGGTCACCTTCAGAGGGACTGGAGTGAGGACTTCAACATTCCGGGGGCACAATTCAGCCCATGAGAGTCTACCCTCTGGGGATCTTCACAGGGGCACCCAGCACCGTTGTGGGCATCTCAGAGCCAGGCCCTCCTCGTGTGGAGGGCAGGGGATGTGGGCCAGCCCCGCAGGGCTGGCTTCTCCCATGACTGTCCCTGGGAACTCAGGGGACCCACCTGCCAGGTGGCTGCGTGACCTGGACACTGGCCTGGGAGCCCAGAGTGCCCCACCGCATGGCTGCGGGACCTGGGAGCCCCTGCCCTGGCCGAAGCTGCGTTTCCTGTTTCTGCTTCTGCAAAGCCAGACCGTGGACCTGAGGCTCTTTGACTGTCCTGGTTTCCACGTCCATGCCCCCGTGGTTTAAGAGGAAAACAAGTCCAGACGCCACGGTGGGTGTAAGGCAAGGTGTCCTGTAGTCCAGTGATGGCATGGGGGTTGCGAGGTGCCACCGTCAGGTCCACATGGCTCCAGACCACAGATCCCACGGCCTCCAAACACCTCGTCACCAGGTAGGCCAGGGGTCCCCAGGACAGGACCAGCTGCAGGCAGGGAGGGAGTCCAGCTGGAGACTCCACGACCTGAGGCTGAGCTCCTGTCCTCAGGGAGGGCAAGACAGGGTGCCGACCAGGACAGGCCTGCACTGGGGGATGGGAGGGACAGCTGGACTGAGTAGCCGGGGGTCAGCTCCCGGATCAGCCTCCAGACGCACAGCTGCCATGCTCCAGAAGAGGACAGGAGCCAGGGGGAGGGGCTGACTACTGGGTCCTGAGGCTGGTCCTGCCAAGGCCCAACCGGAAGTAGCTTTTCCATGGCACCTGAGGGCACACAGAGGGTGGACCCCTGGGCTCACTCAGGAGTGGGTCACAGGCCTCACCTCCAAGGGAATCACCTCCAGGGGACACCACCCCCAGGGGGACATCACTTCCAGGGACATCACCTCCAGGGGAACACAGCAACAACAACAACAAACCACAAAAAAATACAGAACAAAACAAACAACTTGAAGAAATAATGCCAAAAACTTCTCAAATTCAGCAAAGGACCCAAACCCACAGATTCAAGGGACTTAACAAGCCCCAAAGAGAATAAACCACAAATAATCCATATAAAGACATATCATAATCAAACTTATAAAAACTAAAGACAAATTTTAAAAAATGTGAAAGCTGCCAGACAGAAATGAGGCGTCACCTACGGGGGAAAGCATCCAAACGACGGTGAATTCCTCATCAGAAACCACTGGAGGCCAGAAAAAGAAAACACCTGTCAACCCAGAGTCCTATACCCAGAAAAAATAACCTTCAGGGATGAAGGGGAAATCAAGACATTCCCAGATAAAGAAAGACTATGGGAGTTTATCCACAGCAGATATACCCCGAAAGAACGGCTAAACAAAATCCTCTAAACAGAAAGGAAAAGATAAGAGGAGGAAGTCAGGAAGGAAGAGAGAAAAGATGAGGAAAAAAAGAGTAAACATAATTCTCTTTGAGTTTTCTCAATCAAGGTTGGCAATTCAAGCAAAAATTATAAGTGTCTGATATGACTCTAAATTTATACAGAGGAAATATTTAAGACAACTATATTATACACGGGGAGGACAAAGGGATGTAAAGGGAGATAAGTTTTCTGCATTTAACTCAGACTGGCAAACTAATGCCACCAGACTGTGGTAAGTTATGTGTGCACAATATAACACGTAAAGCAACCACTAAAAAAGCTATACAAACATATACACTGAAAAAAACCTATAGATAAATCAAAATGGGTTGCTAAAAATGTCAAGTAACCCGCAGAAATACAGAAGACACCAAAATAAAACCCAAAACAGGCAGAAAACAAAAATTAAAATGGAAATAACAGCTTTAGCATATCAATAATTACATTAAATGCAAATGGTCTCAATACACCAATTAAAAGACAGAGATTGGAAAAGTGGATAAAAAAATCGTGACCCAACTTCAAGCTGACTATAAGAAATCCACATCGATATAATGATATAGAAAGGTTGAAAGTAAAATAATGAAAAAAGTGTATCATCCAAACATTAATCGAAGGTAAGCAGGAGTGGCCACATCAATATTAGATAAAGTGTATTTCAGAGCAAAGAAAAATACCAGAAACATAGAGGGACATCAATAATAAAAGGTCAATCCATCAAAAAGACAGAGGCATCTTGAATGTATATGCACCGAGAACAGGGCTGAATGATATAAGACATAAAAACCGATAGACACGAAAGAAGACAAACCCTTAATTAGAGGTAAGAGACGTCAAAACTACCACAACTCGACAAAAGTCAGCCAGGATGGGAAGCACTCACAACATCACAACCAACAGACACAACAGGTATTTATGGAACACTCCAGTCAACAGCAGTAACGTCCATATTCACCTCAAGTGCCGAAGAATCAGCCAGACAGACCGTGTCCTGTGCCCTAGAGAAACGCCACCAAATTTAAGAGAACTGACCCCATGGAGCATGTTTTCTGACTGTGATGGAATCAAACCAAGGAGCAATAATAGAAAGATAACAGGAAATTCTCCAAACAATTGGAAACTGAACAACACAAACCAAGATATTCCACGGGTCGAAAATGGAATCTCGAGGGAAATTTTAAAATAGTATATTAATCCCGAATAAAAATTAAAATACAACATATCAAAATATGCAGGACAGAGCTAAATAAAGCATTATCGAGAGGGAAATTTATAGCAGTAACTACATTAGAAAAGAAGAAAAGTCTCGAGCCAGTAACCAGACTTCCCACCTTGAGAACCTAGAAAATAACATAATTCACCCCACGGCCAGCAAAAGGAAGGAAATAATGAAGAGCAGAAGTCAATACAATCAAAACCAGAAAACAATAGAGAAAAATAAAAGAAATTTTTTGGAAGATAAAAAAATGTGACAAATCTCTGGGAAGACTGACCGTGGTACACAGAATAATGGTCCCCCCCCAAGGATTTCCACTTCCTAGTCCTCAGAGCCTGTGGATACGCTAGTTCCCACGGCAAACAGGAATTAAGCTGCAACGGAAGTAAGGTTGCCTACGGAGAGCCGTAAAACGGGTACGAAATACGCGCCAGGTACATAACATTCCAGGGAAAGCCGGACTGACTCTATTACTGTAACAACAAAGATTTTTGGAGCACGGAAAATTATCAGTGAAAGAGAGAAACATTTCATTATCATAATTTCACCAGTAAATCATCAAAAGGAGACAAAAAATTTAAATATATCTAATAACAGAGCGTCTAAATTCGTAAAACAAAAACTGTTCAAACGGACAGGAGAACAGACAAACCCACCACTTCAGCCTTCAACGTCCCCTCCGATAGCTACCAGAGCGATCATGACAGCACTGCAGCACGTCTTAAGGGTTAAACAGCTTTGTGTTAACAGGCTCCTTGCGTGTTGACATAAGGCCCTGGATCTGTACCAGAACGAAGTTACTTCTTTGAGATTTGCAGACCACTGGCCTCGGGGAATAAAGGCCCAGAGCATCCCCAGGCCGCAGAGGCCAGCAGGTCTGTTGAAGCCCCTTAGCTTTCTGAGTAGCTCAGCAATCTTTCAGCAATTTTTTTTTTCTTTCTTAAATTCACACAAATGACTTTACCGACCTCGCTTTGCACATCTGTAGACCTTGGCCTCCTTTGCAGGGAGAACGGAGTACTCTTGCACAGCCACCCCTGGGCACCGAGGAACTAGAACTTCTTGCACAACCTCCGAGCTCGGGATAACTCTGTACTTGGCAGCATCGCAAGTGCTTCTGGGTGACTCTCGTCCCTTCCCCAGATCCCGCTTTTACACCTTTCAAGTTCTTGCTCAAATGTCTTCTCTCTGCTTCTCTTCTTGAACTGTACCCCCATGGCACCTTGCTGCATGGATGACTGCCTTGGGCCGGTTGCAAGAATCTAATAATATAAAGTACAAAGGCCAGGAGGCACAGCACTTGGCACACGGCAAGCCCGAACTAGCTCTTATGCGCTCCTTCACCGAATGTATCTCAGACCCAGAGGTTGTGTGGACCTCCGGGGGCTACCGTGGGCAGGAAGGATGAAGTCATCTACATGGGATTTACCACGTGCAAATCCAGGGAGGTTTACCCTGTCCCCCTGCTCGCGCATGTGCTTCTGGAAGCCAGGACATTGCCTTGACCACTTCTATACACCAGCCAAAGAGAAAATGCTCGGTGAATATTTCTTGGATGTAAAACAAATAGGAGGAAGAGGAGGAGAGGAAATGGAAGAGAAATGCACTTTGGGAAATGGGTTTCGTTTGGAAAAAAAGTTATCAAAGATGACGAGAAAAGAGACAAAAGATATCCTGTTAATTTTTAAGTAAGGATGGACAGGGTTCACTCCATGTCAAATGAAAGAGAGCCTGGCAAGGCTTGTAGGTGCCCAGGGGGTGGCAGAGCCTCAAGCAGTGTCTTCCCAGCAAGAACAGCAGGCATCCAGTCTGGCCCTTGCCCCCTGTCCCTCTCTGGGGGTCATGCGTCCCAGCCCCTTCCCACACGGCTCCTGCTGCTGTGTTGCCACTTTGGGGGCCATGGATTTCATCCCTCCTGGGTTGCTGACACCTTCTGAGCGGGAACGCCTCATCCTTTGCTCATCACCCCAGTCACGTCCGTGACTGAAGACCAGCCAGCTGCAGAGCAGGGCAATACTTCAGTAAGAGTGCAGAGAAGCAGAGAGAGCCTTCTCTCATGACAGTGACAAAATATAACTGACCTCACAACACCCCGCACGGTTGACAATCCATGTAGCACTTCTGACTCTCCGGAAACTTAAGACCAAGAGACTTCTGTTGACCAGAGCCTTACTGATAACAGTTGACTAATCCATACTTTGTGTTGTATGTATTACGTACTGTATTCTCACAGCACAGTAAGCCACAGAAAGAAAACGTTATTAAGGAAATCACAGGGGACAGAAAGTACATTTATAGTCTGTACCGTAAAAAACCCACACGTAAGTGGACCTGTGCAGTTCAAATCCGTGTTGTTCAAGGGCCAAATCAACAGTCAAGATGCCGGAATGCACCAAGATGCTCACTGAAGTGTTTCCCATCAGTGTAAGAGATCACTGATCATTCAGTCATTCAGCAAGTCTGTATCGCGCACCTGCCGTGCCAGACGCGGGCGGAGGCTCCAGGACACAGGACAACATGCCGCCCCTGAGGACTGTACTTTCTGGCGGGGGGCCTGTCCGTCAGCCAAGTAAGTGCGGATTTCCCACCTGGTTCTTATTAAAAAGCCAGTAGTAGCACAGAATGAGGAAGAATAAAGACAAGTGCGTGTGGAGCAAGATGGCCCCCGCCACGTGGCTGGTTTGGTGCACCTCTTGTCCAGACGTGTAGCTGGTCAGTGAGGGAACATGGTATGTGCTGTCAGTCTGGACTGGGAGGTGGACGGGGGTTCCCGGGTCCTGGGGGTCCCGGCAAGGGAGGAAAGGCTGGGCCTGAGACAGTGGCCACCCAGAATGGGGACAGCCCACAGCAGCCAGCGGGATAGTGGCCCAATGTCTGGGCAAAAGGAGGGGTGTTTGCCTCCTCAACACCGTGGCCCCGGACACGTGCCTGTATGTCATGGATTCTGTGCTCAAACAGCTCTCGTTCTACCAGCGATGCAGTCAAATGAGCCACACGTGGCCTTGCTGGCTTGTTCCTCATGTACTAAATACGGTAGTTCCATGATCCTTGAGTTGCAGAAGATGTCATGGTCCTTTCTTGTTTTAAATAAAATTAAATACTGTTTCAAGTTCCCTGTCCATACTCTTGTGGGTCCAGGAGCACAGGGAGCCCTTGCTCCCATGACACACACACACTCACACACACACACGTAACACATGCCCCACACCCACTGGCAAAGACTCTCCTTGCCTGAACTTTACTCAGGCTGCTCTGAGATCCAGTCATGGTGAAAGGGAGACAGAGATGGACATTCATGGACCCAGAACCCCCACAATGTAGGCTGGACGTCGCTGGCCGCCGTGTTTCCTCTACTGGAGACACTTGGGGAGAATAAAGACGTGTCCAGGGAAGCAGAGTGACAGGCGGCCCAGAAGAGGCAGGGCCACGTGTCAGCACCAGAGGCCCTGATCACACCATACCTGAAGCCACCAACACCACTTTCAACTTTGTGGCGATGGCAGGGTTCACATCAATCACTTCACACCACCAAACAGCGTGGACACGCGAAGTCTTAGCAGAGGCCATCTTACACACTGTGGCCCTGAGCACCGCCACCCCCTCTTCCAAGAAGGGCAGTTCTTTAGAAGCCAAAGCACAATTCCAACCATTGAATTCTGCCACGTCCGAGGGAGGAGTGGGGTCCTGTTACATGCCGCTCTGCGTCACGTAGCCCAGCTCTGAAAGCGACGGGAAGCAAACGCCAAGCGCACAGGTGCTCCAAGGACAGAGCGCGGGCCGGCGCGCAGGAGGCCGTGTGTCCGGGATGGCGGAGCGCGGGAGGCAGCATGCCACGGGGCTGTGCAGCTGTAGACACGACTTGAGGCGCTCTGTCCGTATTTCTCAAACTAGGTTCCAGAGAACACCGCCAAGTCCTGCGACGTGGTTCTCGGGGTTAGTTTGCCGGCGGCTCCCACCCCAGCAGCAGCTTGTGGGTGCAGGACAGCATCATCTGGACTCCCCTGAAACGTTACCATGGCTGCCTGTGGCCCCAGAGGGGGACTCGGATCCCCAGGGGCAGGAGACACGGTCTCAGGAGTCAGAAAGAAAACGAAGAACATACCATCAACTTGTCCACAATTCCAGCCATGAGGGATCTTAGTGGGATGATGAAAAGACCCTTCGGTTCAACCGTGTATGGCCACAGCCGCACCACATAATCAAATTACTAGAAACCATCAGATCGCTCACTTCAAAAGGGTGAACTTTACGATAAAGCTTTTCTAAAAAGTGCACTTCCAGGGCTTACCTCACGGACTCCCCTGACCTCCTCCGGGTCTCCCTGGCTGCAGGGCGCCGTTCTGGTCCTGGGTGCAATGCCTCTGCTGTTCTAGCTGGTCTGTTGTGGCCAGTGGGTCCTGGAAGCCTGGGGGGACTCTGCAGTGGCCTCCGAACCGTGGCACGCCAGCGACGTCCCCACTGCTCTGAGTCACGCTGCGCTGGAGCTGAGGTGCCGGGCAGGACACCTGGATTGCTGCTGGAGGTGGCTGCACGGGTGGCTCTCACTGGCCTGTGCGTCACTGAGCTCTGACTTGTTCACACACACGGGCCACCGGAGTGTCTGGCTGCCTGGAGGGAGGACTGTGCACTCTTGAAAAGCTCAGCCGAATTGGCAACAAACGTGCAGGACCTTCTGGAAGCATGAGAGAGAGAGAGAGAGAGCCCAGATCAGAAGGAGGGAAACGAGGTCACCAGCAAGGAACCAGAAAGACACAACTCTCTTCTGGCCGTAAAGTAACGTTCGCCGGAAAGGAACGAAGGAAGACAAATCTCAACATTCCAGGAGGATCCGGCCTGAGAAGGCGCATCGGAGTCCCCCGCGTCAAGCAGCTGCCACCTTAACGTCCTTGAGCCCTCAGGACATGGGGACAGCATCGGACGGCTCACAGAGATGCTTCGACGGGACGTTGCCGTCTCCGGGGAAGCCGGACGCTGCTTTCGCAGGGGAGCCCGGCCACCCTGTTCTGCGGCAGCAGGAAGCTCAGGGACCTGCAGAGAGTGGGGGCCTGGGGGACCCCCTGGACAGGAGCTAAAGGGGTCCCGGGGACACGCTGAGGCGGCTGAATTAAACACGGAGAACGAATCCAAGTGTGCACTGGGTTAGCTCCGGTGGCGGAACAGCCATGGCCTTAAAGATCACACGGGAAGTCGCCGCCCTGGGAACAGGGTGCCGCCGACCCGGGCGCCCTCCTTGCCTCCCCCCTGGTCCCACAGCAGAGGGACTGTCCTTCCCCGGATTCCAGAATGAACGGGAGGTGGAAACTGCCTCGGGTCTCCCCCACTCAGGGCCCCATAGCGCGTGTCCCACCGAGGTGCCCGGAGGGGCGTCTACACCAAGCGCTGTCCACACAGCCTCAAAGCAGAAGAGAGCTGCCTCCAAGTTGTCCGCTGCTTCCACAGATCCAGAGCCACCGAGAGACACTCTCCTCTCTGCTCAAGCAATTCTGATTTGTTTGATTGCCGGGGAGTGATTAGTCAGCGTCTCAAACCTCTTAGATTGTAATTCTTAGACAATGCTCTACAACTGCAGGGTATTTAAGCAACTCTTACATTAGTTTCTTACATTTCATCCTATTTATAAGTAGTGTAATTACACTATCTTTATTATTGCTAATAAATTCACTAAAATAACCCAGAAACACAGCCAGATTTTTATCTTCTAAAATAAATTCAATTTTTTTTCTCTTTCGTTTTATTGCTCTTACTGTTCGTACAACGTCCTGGAGACCCGATAAGATGATAATCTCAGGGTAGTGTTCTATAAACGTACATCTCACTGCTGTTCAACACGTCTCTTCTGTTGACCCAGAATCTGCCGTATCTGGCCCCTCATATGAAGCCAGTGTGGTTTCCTCTCATTGGATCCGCTGCTGTGGCTCAGGGACTCTGCGATCGCTCGAACGAAGCCAGGCAGACCTGGAATTCTGGGGACAGCGGTGTGTACCCGCGACACCCGGGGTGGAGGGTTTCCCAGCGCCCCGTCCCTTCCCGCGACCCGGACCCAAGTATTTGGGGGCACCCGGCTCTCCAGGCTGCAAATAGCAACGTGGGTGTGGGCCAAGCGGTGCATTTGCTCTACTCCGGAGACGAACAGGTTCAACTGACTAAAGTCAGGAGAGGAAAGTTGGGGAACGCGGTTAGAGCAGGTCATCTCGCCTTCAGCCCCCATAGCGCAAGCGTGCGCACGGCTGCGGGAGGCCTGCCTGGTGGATGGGCCGCCTCCCCCCTTCGCCCCGGGATCCAGCTCCCCACGAGGGTTTCCCTCCATAGGCAGCCCGTCCCCACCCTTGTTTCTGGGGGCCCCCGCTCCCCCTGCCCCACTGTGACGCTGATCAGAGTCTCTCAGGACCCGATGCCCCAGAGCACACTTCGGGGTTCCTGCAGAGGAGATGGGGCTCTGGGGGTGTCCAGCCGTGACCCCGAGGGCAGGGGTGGTTTGCTCTCCTCCAGCCAACCTCCCAGGCCTCCTGCAGGGAGACAGCCCGAACCTCAGGGGAAGTGCCCCAGGCCACCCTGAACAGAGGTCACAGGTCACACGCCTCTCTTCAGCCAGGCCTGCCTCCAGCAAATTATGAAGGCGACCAAGATTTACCAGGATCCCCCGACCCCCTTCCCTGCTCTCCGGTCTGGTGCTTGGTTGGGAAAGGACCTCGGAGGTCAAATGGCATCCTCACCCCCTCCCTGGCCACCTCTGACCTCAGTCATAGCCTAGCCAGCTCCGGTGACAGCTGGAGCTGGTGACTGTGGGCAGTTTAGGACTCGGCTGGGCAGGGCAGGGCCTGGGGATACAGACCACATGGAGGCCCTGCCTGCACACTTGACCTTGGGCACCATGGCCCCTGCTCGGCTCAGCTCCGCACACCACTGCCATCAGGCCAGGGAGGTCTGGCGGGGGCTGGGGACCGGGGACCCAGTGGTGGGTGTCCAGCTGTCCTCCAATCCGGCACCTGCAGAGAGCCCGTGTTCTTCCACATTTGATTTCCCATGGCTTCGAAGTGTTGAGGGTACAAGGACCTTCCATGGAGGGAAGTGGAGTCATTCACTCAGGAGGTCCTTGGCCTGTGTGGACCAGCATGGGTGGGGGTCAGGTGGGGTCAGGTTTGAAGCCTCGGGTCACCCTTGAAGAGGCAGATGAACACCAGCAGGTGCAGGAGGGTCAGCACTGTTGTGTTGCAGGATGCGAGCAGCCTGGGGGTAGGGGCGGACGTGGGGGCGGGGGCATCTCAGGCTCACTGTGGGGGGCGGGGGGACATGGGAGCGTCACCATCACAGATGCTCCAGCTGGGGATGAAAACCAGTCAGGGCTCTCTGAACATGCGCCAGACGATCGGGCGCCCCAGCAGCGACTCTGAGCACTCCCGGGGCCTGGCGTGACATCGGGGGCCCCGGTGGGCATGTTTCGACCTCACTCCTGGCCACTGGCGACGTGCAGAGCTCTGCGGGGACCATGGGCTCCTGGACTTGACCTGACAACCCTTTGGGACTGAACGTTCAATTCCCAGGCATAGCGATCAGGTTTCCAAACACCGAGTCTGGCTTGATTCTATCTTTTTCAAAATACACATCGCACTTGCTGCTTCTGGCTGTGATGAGATAACAGGAACTGGAGTTACCCTCTGGTCTGAACCAACGCCACGCTGGACAAAACAGGAAAGGGCTCCCTTGGAGACGCCAGCCGTGAGGAAACGAAGGACATTACGCCTGCAAAGGGAGACAAAGCTGAGCCCCCGCCCCCCGCCCACCAGGGCCCACTCACTGCCAGAGACGAGGTCCAGCTTCGGACCGCGGGCGGACCCAGCCTGGAGTCTGGGGAGGTTGATAAGACAGACGCACGACAGGGGAGCACGGAGCAGGACACGGGTCTGAGGAAAAGGATTGTTACACGAATGCAAAACCACGTGGCCCCCCACGAGGTGACGTGAACGATGATGTGTGCAGCCAATGAAAACTCGGCAGGCATGCCAAGAAGCAGGGAAGTGTGACCCGTTAGGGCAGGAAAAGTCGACTGGAACACGGTGACGTGACGCAGATGATGGTGTTAGTAGACAGGACATGGAGGCCATCGTCCCAACCTGACCCCATTTGTTCAAGGAGCCCTTACACAGGGCAGTGGAGAGGCTAGAAGGACCCAAATCAGAGGCACAGACACGAAAAATGCGTGTCCGCTACAGGAAGTCGCCGGATGGGATTAACGTAAGGCTTGAGCATGCAGATGAACTTGAACTTGCTGACCTAGACGGCAGCATGAGGACCAGCCCTGGAGGAGGCACAGAGCGTGGGGAGTAAAACACTAAACAAGGGAGCACGGACAGCATGACTCCACGGACACGAGATCCTCAGACGTGAGAGCACAGAGACCCCGTGATCTGCAGGGGCTGCTTCCAGGCCCCCAGCCAGTGCCTGAGACCAGGGACAGTCCCAAACCCTGCAGGGACTGCTCTCCACATACACACCTGCGGGAAAGTGTAATTCATAAATCAGGCCCAGCGAGGAGTTAGCGATAACTCGCAACAACAGAACAAATAAAGCACACACTGTAATTAAAGGCACGGGAATGCGAGCGCTCCCGTCTCAGAATCTCTTCTTGCCCTGTACTCACCCCTCCTCCCGTGATGATGCGAGGTGACACAATGCCCACGTAGTGAGGGGAAGGGAGAGGAGCGACGTAGGCGCTCCAGGAGGATCACCCGCTTCCAACCACGGCTGAGCCTCGGTCACCGAGACCATGGAAAGTGGAACCGCAGACAGGGGCTCCGGCATTCGATGGTGACAGCAAGGTGTCACCATGCACCTGGGGGTGGTGTGGATGGTCAGGGTGGGTGGAAGGGACTTCACAGGAGCACGAGGAGCTTTTGGGGAGTTGGACAGGTTCCATATCGAGATGGTGGCACAGGCTTCAGGGGAGTGAATGCACGTCCAACTGACCACACTGCACCGTCTGAAACCACGCGTGTGCCGTGTGCCGACTGTCGCTCAACAGAGCTGCTGACATACGAGAGAGAAACACAGAAAACATGTGGAAGGCGACTCCGAGTCCCATCTGGATGGACGCGTCATCTGTGGTTTTCAGTCCCTTCTTTTGCCGACGGCTCCTGCTAATTTTGTGACCGTGCGTTTGCTCTGCTTTCTGTAGCAGTCAGCGGTTGCTGCATAACAAGTCATCACAACTCCGTAGCACTAGTTCCGCCAGCCCCAGTCCTGTGGGGCTGCAGTTAGCATGGCGCAACCAGGCTGTGTCCCCTTCTGGCGGTCCTGCCTGGGGACCTGGCCTGGGAGGCCGCCTGCACCACCCCACTTGGTGGCCCTCAGGCCTGGGGGTCATGTGGCCTCCTGCATGCCAGCAGGAGCATCCGAGCCCCGTGAACCTGGCTCAGGTGGCTGGGCTGGGCCCGCCCAAGGGATCTCCCTTTGGGGTGACTCCACAGTGCACCACCCAGCAACCTGAATCACACTCACAAGGTCCTGTTTGCCGTGTGAGGCGTTCAGAGGTGGTGCCTGCGTTCCACGGGGGAAAGCACTCCAGGCAGGTGCCCCACATGTGGAAATCCTGGGGCCCCTTTAGAATTCTGTCCTCTGTAGTAAGAAGGTTATGTTTTCTGTAAGGTAAGAGAAAGGTAACGAGCTGCGGTCTGGCCCAGGGCCTGAGAACAAAGGGAAACCTCGAGGCAGAGCTTGGGGGGGAGGCAGGAGGGGAGGCAGGTAGCAGAGGGGACCCCTGACCCCACAGAAAGGCCCTCGTGTTCCAGGGTGACACTCTTCCTCAGCCTCCCGTGGCCTGCGGTGTTTGGCAGAGGGAGGGCGTGCGGGGCCTGACGCTGCACTGAGAGCTGGATGAGTGGCTCTGAGTTTCCCCGGTGCCCTGGGAGCGCAGAGCCGCTGCCCTCGGGGTCTGGGTCACCCCCTGGGGCCGTGAGCCCCAGCACAGCCGCAAGTCTCGGAGCAACAGCAGAGCTCTCTCAGGCCTTGCCCTGGGCCCTCAAAACCCAATTCTTCCGAAAGCTGGCCCCTGTCAGCACCTGAGGCCACAACTTCGCCATATGCGCGTCGGTCAGGGCAGGGCACTGGGGGCGGTCTCCACACGGCAGCCAGGGGACAGCCTTGGAAGCCTCCCCTCAGCCCCCCAGAGAGCACACCGCATGGCCTGGGGCACAGCTGCACCGGCGGCACCCCAACGCCAGTGGGGAGGGGGTCCTGCAAGGGGAAGTGACTGCCTGTGGCCACACTGGGCCCCTGCTGCCCACGGTCAGTGCCCGGCGCCCACGCCATGAAGAGCAAGCACATCTGGAACCTGGCTCAGCACTCCCTCCTCCCAGAAAAACCAGAAGGGCCACGACCCCCATTCCAGCCAGATGTGGAACCCGCCGGAAACATGGCCTCCAAGGGCGCGAGCCAGCAGGTGCATTACTTAGTGTGGGGTCCCAGCACCTGCTCTTCATACCCCATGACGAGGACCCGCCCAGAGACCCTGAGCGGTGCCTCCCCCCTCCCAGGCTCCCTCACCCTCTCACCTCCGCGTGGGCACCTCCCAGGCCTGCCTGTGCCCCTTGCAGCCATCTCTGGGAAGATTACTGACCTATCAGTGAGTGGAAACAGGTGACGCGTGGACAGGTGTTCACATCGCACCTGGACGCTCGTGGTGTCCACAGTCCAGACAGAGAGGATGCACTGGCTCTCCCAACAGCCACCTGGGCCGGGCCGGGAGCCCGGGAAGAGCCCTGCCCCCTCGGCGGTTCCCTCCTCTCAGAGGGTGGGTGGGGGGTGCCCCAGGGGTCCCAGGGTCTGTCCGGGCTGCGATTCCGGGACAGATGCACTCTGTTCTTGTCTTCACACGCCGTGTGTTTTCAAGGCACATTTTTCTCCTTCATCTCTCATTTCTGTCCTCCCAGACCCAGCAGAGCCAAACTCGGGGGGTGCAGGGGAGACTGTATCTCTGTTTCTTTTGGTCGATTGAACATTTTCTTTCCTTGTTCAACATTTTTCAGATTTCTGGGGATTGTTTTCCGCCTCTCGATGGTGTCTGGGCCGTGGCCAACAGAAACACAGGCCATCTGCCACGGCCAAGGGTGGGGCGCAGAAGCAGAGGGCTAAAGTTTCTGTTAAATTTAGCTTCTCCTGGGCAGATTTATCTCCATTGATCACGACCAGGCAGGTCTGACTTCCCTAAACCCAGCCCCCTGGATGAATCAGTGCCTCCATCCCGGAGTGAATTTCCTGAAGTGAACACCAACACTCTGGCTCCGAACAGCCCAGCAGACCGCAGCAAAGCAGCAAAAGGTAAGGCCGCGCTCATGGACGCGGGAGCTCGCAGTTCTTGAAGCAATGGACCTGGAGGCGGGGAGCATGCAGGCTCAATCCCCTGTGATCCACAAGGGTGACTCTGCCCAGCGATGGGAGCCCAGCGTCCCACCTGACGCCTGGCCCCGGAGCCCATGCATGGTGGGAGGAGACATTCCTGCGGTCACTCTGCCACCTGTCACCCCACCACCCCGAGAAGGCACAGGGTGGCCAAGCTGTTTTCTCCATGGCGAGTCTGGCTGATTTGGGTATTGGGAACACAGGCGAGGGTCACAGTACTGTCCCTGGCTGTGTGTGAAATAGTTTGTAACCAGAACGGAAGTGACGTCTGTGATCTTTGGATCCATACAGTCCATGTAATGGGTCCCTGTTCACGATCATGTCTGTGCTGAAGTCACCGATGACCAAAAGCATGGGGACGGGACGGCGGGGGCTGCCTCAGACCCAGCAGACGCTCACTTCCAGCACCAACCTCAGGGATGCCCCGAGTCCTGGTGGCAGGTGCATACCTGCATGGCCTCCTTGGGAGTGACACGGATGAACGAGGGCCTGTCAGTCCAAGAAGGAAGACCTCCCAGCAGAGGCTCAAGGGCAGGCATGACTGGCTTCAGGTGAACTGCGGCTTCCTCTCGGGGTTCACTCTTTTAGCCACTGCTCCTTGAGAGCCGGCCCTGACCCAGGCACCGTTCATTCCAGGGCTGGGGGCACAGGGACAGAGCCGAGACTCGGGTCCAGCACTGGAGAGCAGCTCCTTGGGGGACCAAGGTCCTGGCGTTTTCCAGCAGGTGCGAGGCAACTCAAGAGCCCGAGAAGTCCCTGGGGCCTGCAGGACTTAAGCAAAGCTCAGGCTCAACCAGGGGACGGGGCAGTGTGGGCGGGGCTCTGCTGTGCTGGGAGCCTGAGACTCTCCCAACCTGCGTGAGCGAGGAGCCTGAGGTCCAGCCACACGCCTCTGGGCAGAGCTGAGGGACGGAGAGAGGCTGGTCGTGATAAGGGCTGACAGAGACGTCCACCTGCGGGGCTACGGACTGAGCTCGGGTATCTGTGCAGGACACGCTAATCCCACACCTGGAGCCACCAACGTGCCCAGTAACCAGGCACCAGCTCCCCCTCTCGAGCACCTTCTCCGTGAGACTGCAAAAGAGGTGGAGAGATGAGAAGGTCTCTAGGACCCTCCGTCCCAGGCTGTGGCTTCATGTATGACACAGGCATGACATATGTATGGCACACAGGACACAGGCGTGACACATGTATGACAGGCGCGGGGACTGCGGCACCCTCCGTGTGGTGTGCAAATTCCCCCCAGGGGATTCCTCCTTGTGTGACCAGCAGCCCACAGGCCCACAGCTCTGGGGACTGAGGCTCCCGCCCTCCCTGGGGCACAGGGCCAGCCGGGCATGACAATTGCCCGAGGCAGCCCCTGGTGGGGCGGGTCATGTCTGGCACCTGGGGCCAGAGTGTCTGAGGGGCAACGGGCCTCCCCCCACCCCCGTGTTCCCCGCTGTGTGCCAGGAAACCTGTCTGCCTGGGAGCTCCGCACCACCCCCCCGGAGCTGCATGCGGGGCCCCACACAGCAAGGTCATCAGAGGACCAGGGAGGTTACGGACATGAGCGTCACGAGGGGAGGGGCGCTAACCTGCAGGACATTCCGCGAGGGGGTTTCTGAGATGACGGTGCACCACCCGCTCTGGGCACCGGGGATCCTTGTCCCCTTGAATTGCACGTTACAGAGGTGCCACTCAGACCACGGTGCTCGCACCGCCAGGGGGACGCGAACATTCTCCGCTCGGGTCCAGATGGCCTCCTTGTGGCCACAGACCACAGGCTTTAAAGCAGAGCAGACCACGGCAGTCTTCGTGCAGGAAGACGGGACAGAGCACGGCCCCTTGTCACCCCAGAGCGAGCCTCACGCCCCGCGAGGCTGATCCTCCACGTCCACGTGTGTGAGGCCACCTTACTGAGTCCGGGGGTCTTCTCCGTTGACACACGGATGCCCGAATCCCCGGGAGAGTCTGCGGGATGGGACTCCTGGCCGGGAGAGGTGACGAGCAGCAGGACTCGGGGTCAGGATCTCACAGTGAGGGTTTCGGGGCCACACAGACACAGTCTGTATGAGGCTGGGTTGGACACTCCTGGGGCCCCGGGCACACCAAACGGTTGGGGACCTGCTTTACAGGTGGGGCTCATGAAGCTTGGACTGGCCTGCCTATAGGGCAGGAAAGCCCAGGCAGGTGCTCTGCTCTTTGCTCGGGTCTCCCCCTTCCTCCTCCCTCACCTCTCCCTCTGCTTTCCCTCCCTCTCTTCCTTTCCTCCTTAATTTCCCTCAGTTGTAAACAGTGGCTCCTCACAGAGTTGTCAGGCCTTGCTGCTCAGTGTGGGGGCTGCCCCACCTTCCCCAACCCCATGTGTGCTCTGGATGCGCCAGTGTCTGTGAACAGCTCAGAAGTTGTGCTGAAAGGCAGAGGGGAGACCCGGGCCTCTGCAGGATGCGTCGGGTTGCAAGCTGCAGCCCAAATGGCAGGCAGCTGGACACGTAGGACAGAGGGGAGTGCTCACACTTCCCACCTCCACCTCCCAGGATAGCGGCACGGAGACCTTTATGCCACACCCAGAGAACTTTCTTAGAGAGAGTCCATGGTCCTCCTCGAGGGGATCTGCAGAGGACACGGGGCAATGGAAACCAGAGGGTGGGGGCTGCCGCAGCCCTCTAGTCACTTGAGTTGCTTTGGGGCTTGGGGACATGGGGCAGGGAAAGCTCTCACCCCACAGTTTGCACCCCCCACCTTGCCTCCTGGTGCATGTAAACCCTGAGCTTCTGTCCCGGGGGACCACCCTGTGGGGAGAAGCTGCCTGACGAGGGGCCCCCTGAAGCCAGGACTGGGCCTCCGAACGCCTCCAGCCAGCCGGACAAAGGATGGCCCCCTGGGGCCTGAGCTGGGCATGTGGGGGGCAGGGACGGCGGCCTGAACAAACAGAATGTGGGTGTCGTGGGGCACACCCACATGGGCAGCTGTTTGTGTAAGACTGTATTTAGGGACGTTTTTTAAGGATCTCAAGTTTGAGAGGAAATGCCCTATGTTACGTCCACCATATGCTGACAATACACAATACTGCATCATTACATACATCCTTCACCGTCGGCCAAGCACAGACGAGCAGTGTAAGTTACAGAGATGCTCGATGGCTCTGTGTCACGGTGCGCTTCTACCAACCTGGTAAAGATCTCTTCTTTAATATTCAAATGGTCCTCAAGCCTGAGCTGGGATGAGGCATTCCCTGGAGGGGAACGACTTCAATCATGTCAGGCTTCCCCTCCGAAAGCACGGAGGGCAGAAAGAGTTGGCACAATGTCTTCCAAAGAAGAATTACCAGTCGCAGAGTCTCTGTGCAGTGAGGGTACCCTGCAGAAATGAAGGGGTTCCACGACGAAGGGGAATTAAGAGAATGCGTCGCCACACAGAGCAAGTGGACATCCGTGGGCAGAAGAGGGGACGCAGGACCGGCGTCTCCCACCGCACACAAACAGGAACTCAAAACCAGCCGCAGACTCAGACGTAAAATGGAAATCTATGAAACTCCTAGAAAACAGCCCAGATGTCCATGGAGGGATGAACGGTTAAGGAAGATGTGTCGCGTGTACACAGTGGAACATTACGCAGCCGTCAGAAAGAAGACACCCCCCCCCGCCCCGCAGGGTCACTGCCCCCACAGGTCTCCAGCACTCAGTGCCGGCTCTCCACCTGCAGGGCTCCTCCCACCTTCTGGAAGGCTCTCCCAGCCCTCCCCTCGCCGACGCCTTGCGGAGGGAAGCTGCCAGGTTACGCCCACTCCACGGTGGTTGGCAGCGGCCAAGGCTGTCCCTGCTGCCCGCCCAGGGCCTGGCACACAGTAGGTGCTCAGCACACACTGTCACTGGCCCAGTGTCTCTTCTCTTCCCTTTGAGCTGGCCCTGGAGCAGCTCTCCACCTGGACCCATGCTGGGGACCCAAGTCTCCACACTGAACCCTCCAACCATCCTTCTGAACATGCCCCTCCCGGGCTCTCACCTCCCCCTCCTGCTGACCACCCCTCTGGCCACTGCCTGGATCCCTGGACTCGTAGTCAGGGGCAGTGACTATGCTGTGCCCTGCTGCTTTGTCCCCAGTCCCCCTCCCCTCCTGGCGGTGACCACACCCTCGGAGCCCCCTCCCTTCCTCTGCTAGTCTGGCCTCCCACCCCCACGGACTCAGGGACCCCTCTCCAGGACGTGCTGGAGGCTCTGCCTTTCCCTCTGTGTTTACTCTCGGGCCCCCTTTCCAAAGCACACTTGGGCTGTTTCCCCCCAGTGCCATCTCACCCACCTGACCCATGTCAGCCACACCCACGGGGAAGACCCCAGGCAGCCTGGCAACTCCTTCCCACCCCCGCTCCCCCAGAGCCTCCGGGGCCCGGCAGGCACTGCTCCTTCAAGGCCCTCAGTCTCGCCCGGCTCCTCTCTCACCGGCCATTGGCCACGGCCACGGGCTAGCCCGTGTCCCCACTCAAGGCTGGAGGGAACTCCCTGACACACATGTCTGAGCCGGCTTCCCCTTGTGAAACCAGCCTGGGTTCCTTCGCAGGAGGAACCGGGGCCCCAGCGGCCCAATCCCCACCTGGTCACCGGCAGCACGGCCGCCCTCAGCCAGGCGAAGGGGTCTGGCAGGTGTGGGGAGGCACTATTCGCCAGAGCCTCTGCTTTGATGTTTGCACCTCCCAGAAGCTTCCTTGCTTCCCAGGACGGGCCAGATCCTCCAGCTCTGGGGCCGGTCAGCTCCCGTGCCGCGCTGGCCAGGCTGCTGCACCGCAGTTCCACGGAACGCTGATCCCAGCGCTGCTGTGAAGGCATCTGGAATGCGCGCTTAGCACCCAGCATCAGCAGCCTTTGGGCAAAATCATCCTCCATAATGTGGTGGGCCTCATCCAACCAGTTGAAGGCCTTAAGAAAAACGCTGAGGTCTCCCGGAGAAAAGGGAAGCCTGCCTCAAGACAGCACCATCGAGTCCTGCCTGAATTTCCAGCCCACCTCTCACGGATTTCAGCCTTGCCCGCTCCACGATCCTGTGAGCCAATTCCTTAACACCCAAGTCTCTCTGGTTCTCTCTGGGGATTCCGTGGCTGATCCATTCAACAGGTGGAATGTTAGCCACTGCATGCAGGTCCAGCTGGGTTCTGGGGACACGGCAGGGGACACAGAAGGGGACGGCTGGGCCAACGCCCTGCCCCACGAGGGGGTGGGAACAGACAATGAGCAGACCCTGTGGGTCAGATGCTGATGTGCCATCGAGAAGGAGAAGGAGAGGAGGAGGGGGAGGCAGCTGCCTTGACTGTGGTCCCTCACAGATGCGTGTGGCCAGGGAGGTGACCAGTGCTCAGGTCAGGAGGCAGGGCGGGAGCTCTTAATGGCGGGCTGCCGGTCCCCCACCAGACTCGGCACTAAGAGACCTGGGCATTTTCTGCTCCTTGTATTCCCAGGCCCCACCTGTGAGGGAAACTCTCCCCCGGGGTGATCAGAAGGAACCCTGGAGAGTGCCACACCCAACCTTGTTATAATCTACACAAGACCCAGGGTGAGCGACTCCACAAAGCTCCGGGGTCCTGGGTGTGTGCAGAAACTAGCCCAAGACGCCCGGGGCCCCAGCTGCCCGGCACCGTCAGGCAGGCCCCCGGCTGGCTGGCCAGGCGGTGGGGGCCTCAGGGGTACCTGAAGGGGACGGACGGCACCCCACCGCTGCAGTTGAGCGGCCGGTGTGTGCACCAGGTGCTCAGAACCCAGGCCCCAGGACCACGTTCATCTCAGCGGCGACCACGGGCTCTGCCACACTGTCCTTCCATGCCACACTGTCCTTCCACCCGCCAGCTGGGCCTGGTGACGACTCCGGCACTTCCTAACCCACTGGTTTGATGCGTGTCCCCGTGAGTGTCACACCTACCCCCAGGACAGACCCTCTGAGACCGGGTTTGGGGGAACACGTGGGCCCACGGCAGCTGCGGAGAGCCACAAAGGAAAACGCCACGTTTGCAGCAAAAGCCGAGGAGGTGCCCTTACCTGACAAGGGCGGGCAGTTACGCCCTTCCACTTTCAAAGGGATTAGTCAGTCTGGGTGGGTCGCGAAGGAGCAGGTTTAAGTCCATGCCCACTTGTGGGTGCCCCCTCTGTGAACCTGGCTACTGCTACTTCCTCAAACACAGTAATTCCGTGTTCTTTCAAGCTGATATACGTCCCTCGCTCTTGTGTAAGCACCAGGTAGCTTACTCAGGGATCCCACGATGTGCGGCCACAAAGCACTTACTAGCAGCGTTTTAACAGCTTCTGACTGTGCCTCGGACCCTTCTGGTCCCCCTGCCAGAGCCAAGAGCGAACTAAAAGAAGGGCTTTGCCTCCGAGCTACCAGGTGGGACCCAGAGCTCCGAGGCCCTGTCGCGCTCCCACCGCGCACTTCCTGCCAGTGGGCAGGACTCAAGGCCTTGCTACGTGAGGTTTGGGTCTTACCCACAGAGGGAAGCAGCACTCTGCCCCCGACGTGGGAGGCTTGTGTGGCTGGGGTGTCCAGGTGACACCCCGCAACCCATGTCCCCGCGAAAACCTGTTCTCCATCGGCACGTGTTAGTGGGACGTGTGACCTTGGTCAAGTGCTCACTCTCTGAGCCCCCTTCTCACCCATAATGTGCTGGTTCTGCCTAACCAGGCAGCCGGGGGTGGGGGTGTCTGCAGACATCAATGGCAGTGACCATGGCTTGGAAGCCTCGCAGGTGCCCACGGGTCCGAGCTTTGGGTGGCAGCGGGCATGCTAGGCTGCTTGCACAAGACCCCTCGTTCTTCTGGATCGCACAGGCCGAGAAGCTGTGCTCACCACCCGAATGGGGGCCAGGAGCCCCAGGACCCCGCCATCCGTGAGGGCAGCCTGCCGTTGGTCTCCTTGGGCTGCGGGATGTCGGGCACCCTGGGCTCACGGCCCAGCAGGTAACTCCCTGTTTCACTCTGGCCGTCACTTCTCTCGTGTCTCTCACTGTGACCTGGGAAGCAGCCCCTGCCCTCTGACCTCCCTTCGGGGTCGGCCCCCATGAGCCCTACTAGCTCCAGCCTCACCTGCTCCCTCTAGCACTGTGCTCTTAAGTTCTCGCCGGTGTTTTCAAAGATGGCTCTGGAATACCTAGAACACTCCTCCCAGAAAACACTTCCTAAGGTGGGCAAGGCTCGGGCCTCTATTCCGTACCACGCGCACCGTGATGTCCCCGTGCAGACGCAGCCCGCTACGCGCAGGGACAAAGGAGCCACACGTCTTCCCACAGCGCGCCTGTGGCCGAGGCCAAAGCTAGACCTTGGGCGACCCGCAGAGTCAGAGAGACCTGTGCCGACAAGCAGGGCCGGGGCCCCGAACATCAGGCAGGAGGACACGCACCCAAAGCCGAGCTGCTGTGGCGCCCGCGGCCTCTGTCAGAAGGTCTTTCTTTGGGGTCTGTTTCCAGAAGTGAGACTCTGATCAGAGCGTGTCATGAATTCCATTAATCCACTGATCCAAAAGTCTACACGGTGAATGACCCCACCCGACACTCTAGAAGCTTCCTTCATGGGGAAGACAGGCCTGTGGACCACTGCTGCCGCGTGTGGGGTCTGGGGGTCTGACAGGGTCGCTCTCGGTGGCAGGAGGGTCCGCGGCACCCGCAGTGCAGGGCTGGGAGGGCGCAGAGCCGGGGGCTCCCTGTCTTGTGCCCACACCTCTCCGAGGCCAGCGACAAACCAGGCAGTAGCATCCCACCCCATCCACGTCCCTGTTACCCCGCCTGGCTCAGGCCGGAGCTCTGCCAAGCTCCAGCTACCCTGCTGCCCACCACTTCCCGGGGAACATCAGGGCCACACAGACGGTCTTCACTGGGGGAAGAGGCTGCAGGTGGCGGGGGACCTGGGGCACTCCGGCCGCCGAGCCCTCATTGCTCAGCCCTTGTGGGCGCCCCCAATGCTGGCGGGAGTCCGTTCGGGACCCTGTGAAGACGTTCTCCCGGGAGCAAGTGTTTCATGCTCTATAGAACTCGACACTGGGTGCGTCCTGAATGTCAGCGACGCAGGGAAGACAGAACTGATGGGCCAGAAGCCTAGGAGTGCCCTTCGGTGCCATTGCCCACCCTGGACCCGGGTCCCCATGGCGTCCCATGGACCTTGCCTTCCTGCAACCGTCCCCCCAAGGGCGCTGGGTTCCCACCCGTGAACCTGGGCACTGAGCGTCCTCTGCGTGGCTCTTGCACACCCTCCCCTTCCTCAAAGAGTCCTCCTCCTCCTCCTCACGGGCCTGTCCTCTGACCCTGTCCTTGGGCGCTCTCCCTGAGGGCCAGGCGCCTCCCAGCAGGAGCCCAAAGCCACGCGGGCACGCGGGTGATGGCAGTGGAAGGGCGCTGTCCTCACAGGAGCTGGTCTGTGGCGTTGGGGGGAAGATCGTTAGCTGGTGGCAGAAGACGCTCACATGTCTCTGGACTCCCTCGACCCCGCTGCCCACGGGGTCACACGGGTGGCTGCTCTGCCCTCCACGTGTCCGCTGTATCTTATCTGACTCTCTCCCAATTCCCCACATGTGTCTGCACCAGTCAGAATCACAGATGATGTCGCACAAATATCCACTCCCCCGGCATCCTGACCCAGAGGGAGCGCCTGCGATTCTCAGAAATGGCCAGTGTTGCAGTAACTGGAAATCGCCCCGTGATTAAGGGAAATGTCCACACCTGCTCACTCCGGGCTCCGAGGAGCTGACTAGGCAGTGGGTTTGTGCCGTTATTAAACTGCTGACTGTGGATCCAGCCCTCATTCTTCTGTTCAAGAGCATTCGTTTGCGAGGATGCAGGAGGGAGGGGGAGGGAGGGAGAGCGAGGGGGGAGCAAATAAACACAGGCAGGACGATTTTAGCTGGAGTAGCAGAATTCTCCTACACACACCCACTAAAGGAGGACGCTTCCAGAACCCAGGATCTGCCCGTGTCTCTATCAGCTTTCCTCCTGGTCGCAAGACGGCTGCGCCCACGTGGAGACGTGAGGGTGTCCAGAGACAGACACTCGCACCTTGTCCGGTGCCTCCTTCTGGAAAGTGATGCAGTTCTTCCAGAAGCCCCAGCAGCCATCCTGCTGTCTCCAGCCAGTCACGGTCCTGTGCCCCTCCGGATGACTCCAGAGCAGAGGGGATGGGCCCCCCCGGTGCTGGCCATCCTGCAGTGAGGAAACCGCAGGGGCCGAAAGCAGGGGTGTCCATCTCCCACTGTCGCTGTGACTGATGAAAGCAGCGGCAACACACACGGAACCCTTAACTTTATCTTTTTGCAGCTCAGTTCTTAACAACTTAATAGACGCACAACTCACACACCCTAAAAGTCACCATTCAAAGGGCTCCACGTGATCGTCTTTGGTGGATGGACAGGGCTGTGGCCAACACACTCTGGTCATCCCGAGGGGCCCCTCATGCTCCCTCCACCGCCAGTCTCCTTCCCACCCCGGCGGTGAGATTCTGCACATTTCAGACCCACGGGACCACACGACATGTGGTCTGTTTGGACTGGCCATGTTCACTGAGTGCCACCTTCCAGGGTGGCCCACGCTGTGGTGGCTGCCGCGCTCCAGTGCTTACTGTGGCTGCACGACAGTCCCTGTCCGACTGTGCCATGTTCCGTCTACCGCTCATCTGAGGACGAACATCTGGGTTGTCCCCGCTTTGCGCACCGTGGATGGTGCCACTGTGAACATGCGTGGACAAGTTTCACGTGGACATGTGCTCTTGATGCTCTTGGGGAGACACCTGGGCGTGGCACGTTGTCACGGGGCAGTTCCACCAGCCTTCTCAAGGATGGACCCGTCTGTTTCCAAAGCAGCCGCACTGTCTGCATTCTCACAGGCAGTGCAGGGGGACACTGGTGTCCTCACATGCCTACCTGCCCCATGTGACCCCGACACCGGTCACCTCCTGGAGCAAGCCCTTCACTGTAAGAACTGATTATGACCCAGCGTGAGGCTGCTCCCAGCAGCCGACTCACTCCGTGGTCCCTGGAGGGCCCTCGGAGTCGTGGTTAGAGTCCCTAGGGGCCTTCCCTGCTTTCTCCCTCGCTCCCATCCTTCCATGCCAGATCCCCAAAGGTGCCTCGATGACTTGTTCATGTCCCATGTGCTACCCCTGTGGGTCCACAGTTACTGCAGGCACAGGGACAGTGCCAGGTGCTCCGGTGAGACCCAGCTCCCCACGGCCAGCAGGCCCCCAGCTTTGCTCTTGGCCTCGATTTCCTCATCTGGAAAGGGGAGGCAGGCACGGCTCACCCCTCAAAGGCTGGTATGAGGTGCGCAGAGGGCAGGCCTGGCACCCCGAGCCGGCGTGGCTGGCGCAGCGGTGACACAATTGTTAGACACAGGGAGCAGCCAGGCGGCGCCCAACCTCTGCCACCCTTCCGCCAGCTGCACGGATGCGCCAGACCTGCCACGGGCCGTGAGCTCTCGAGCACGTGGGGGACCGTGCGTGTCTCCGGGACTTGCCCGCAGAGCTCCTGCTTGCTGTCCTATCAGAGGCTGTTTGCGCGGCAGAGGGAGTGCCCCGTGTTTGTGTGGCTGGAGTACAGGTCCCCACCAGCGACTGCTGGACGCCTTCTGCTCGGGAGCAGCCGTGTGCATGATGCCCCGCGGGGCTGCGTGGCTGAGCCGTCCTAGCATGGGGGTGCTGGCCAGGCCCTGGTTCCTGCGGACGTCCCCGCCCACATCAATCCTGCAACAGGGCGGCTGGCCTCACGGGGCCTGTTGGGAGAGATGAGGATTGTCCGAGCAATGCCGAGGAGGCAGAAGGGCAGGAGTGTCTCCGAGCACTGGTCTGAAAGTGTGCAAGCCACTCACACTCACTAATGGTGTAACACGGGTGTCCGCACAAGTCTCATTGCTGAGTGGGTCCTGTGCAACCGTGAAGCCGGGAGAAACCCGCGTGGTGGAAAGGCTTTGTCAGGCAGATGGTGCGTGTTTTCAGAGCATGGGTGATTGCAAGCTAGACACCAAGCATTCAGATGGGGTTCCAGGGGCCCGTGAGCAGCGAGGACCCCGGCTGATAGCACTCTGTCCTCCCTGGGGGAGCATCAGACACTCACTGGCTCCCAACGGGGCAGGAACAGGGGAGGCTGATCAGGGTGCATAGCCTTTCAGCCTCATTGGGCCCCATGCACCCGCAGCCTCTGGGACCTTACCGAGAAGGAGATTTATTCGACTGCTGGCATGTGTGTGGGTCTGGGGGGGAAGGCCGGCAAAACTCTGTGAAACAAAAGCATACAAACACAAACTAGGGACGCTTCTACCCCAGGAAGTGACACAGTTGCGTTCAAATGCATCCCCCAGGGTGACTGCTCACTTTCTCCAACATTCCTGCCGTTGCTGAAAGCACTTCTGTTCTTGGATTTCTAAGAAAAATCACCATTTTTAAGGGTAAAAATTGTATAAGTCCATTATAAAGCATAAGAGCCATACAGAAAAATTAAAGAAATGGTCAAAGATATTTGTAATATCTACAATTTCCAAAATAGAAGAGGGATTTCTCCATGTCAACAAGAAAGGGACAGGTCTCTGCACCAGAAAGGGACAAAAGACGCAGCCAGCAACTCACGGCAGAAATCCCAGAGTCAGGTTCATGACCTGAGGCTCAAACTGATGAGTGAACAGGAAATCATGAATCTAAACCAGGGCTATCCCTTGCCCCCTCACCTGGCAGCAGTCAGGGAGCGGGCCAGCACAGGCAATGAGGGGTGTGGGCTAGGGGGAGCCTCACGGGGCTGGCGGGCGGGCCGTCCGCAGTCAGAACCGGCCAGGGGCAGCTGACGTGCAGACAGCTGTCCCGCTACAGGCTTTCTCTGGCTCAGGTGTCCTGCAGGGCCTAGGAGTGGGCTCTACTGCCCATGGTGCCCCAGGGAGGCAGCTGATGGAGGCCCACCATCTGGAGCAGGGGTCAGCAAGCTTCTCCTGTCAAGGGTCAGGCAGTAAGTACTTGGGTCATATGGACCCCTGGCCGGTCTTCAAGTCGGCCCTTACAGAGCAGAAGCAGCCACAGATGACGGGCAAATGGGAATGAGCAGCTACGTTTTACTAAGGCCTCACTTACAAAAGCAGGTGGTGAGGTGGCCTGGAGGCCAAGGTTGGCAGCCCTGACCTAAGACACTGCCCGTGCACGTGGCCAGGGAAGCGGGACTGCGAGGCTTTGGGATCCCATCCCAGGGCTCCCCTGCTGCTGTGGCCTGGACATGCCCGGTCTCACGTACGCACGGTCCAGGGGCCTGAGCGGGTCGCGGGGTTCAGCCGGGCCAGGGGGAGGGGAGTCGGTCCTCCGAGTCCCTGGAAGGAGGAAACAGGCCTGCCATCGATTTCATTCCTTAATGTGTTTCCCTAAGAAATGCTCACACAGCTCTGCAAGGAGACACATGTCCCCCGAGGGAGCGAGATCATTTTCAGAAAGAAAGTGAAACCAGGGCTCTCGGAGACATCAAACAGAATGTAAGTTAGCCGCCGCCTTCTGCTCGGTGCACGGTGAGGCCAGCAGTATCGCCTGCTCGAGCATGAGTCCGAAGATACACAACCCTGATCCGTGAGGGATACAGAACGGAGAATAGCGTGGGTGGCGGCCAACTGGTCTTTCCTTCCGGGGACGGTGCCGGCGGGGTGTCGCCCGGGGTCGGTGCCGGTGGGTGTCTCCCCGGGGACGGTGCTGGCGGGGTGTCCCCCCAGGGGTCGGTGCTCGTGGGTGTCTCCCCGGGGACGGTGCTGGCGGGGTGTGCCCCCAGGGGTCGGTGCCGGCGGGGTGTCCCCCTGGGGACAGTGTTGGTGAGGTGTCGCCCCAGGGGTCGGTGCCGGCGGGTGTCTCCCCGGGGACAGTGCCGGTGGGTGTCCACTGGCTAGGGCAGAATCGCATCTGCTGCTGTGGGCCCACAGCACTGTGAGATAGTTCAGAAGCAATGACAGACTGGAATCCAGTGACTTGGAGCATGTTGTGTAGACAAAGCAGAGTTCGACGCAGAAGCACAATGATGCCCACACCGTGGGGCTGGCCCCGCAGCGGAGGCGGTCTGTGCATCCACACGGCAGAGGGGCGTGAGCCGTGTGAGATGCCGTCGCGGACCCCACGGAGCAGCTGGACACAACCCCACCAGGTGCCACGGCCACACGGATGGTGTTGAGAAAAACACAAGGAGCTGAGGGAGACGTGGGATCCAAAACCACGTCTGTGCACACAAACTCCGGGCGAGAACACAGCCGAGCCACAGAGGGGGTGAGCACGGAGGGCACGCACACCTCAGCAAACACACGAGAAGGGGTGTGCACAGCGCAGCTCGGACAGAGCGCCAGGGACTCGGAGCCCCGCGACCCGCCCCGCCCGGCAGACCCTCCCGCCCGGGGACTCAGAGCCCGACGACCTCGGCCCCCGCCCGGTCAGAGACCCCTCCCGCCAGGGACTCAGAGCCCCGCGACTCAGCCCCCCCGGCAGAGGCCCCTCCTCTCATCAGAGCAGCACCCGCAGGTTTCAGGAGCAAAGGAAAACAGACCAGGTCCTTCCCTTCAGAAAAATCACAACACAAGCGAACATCACCTTGTGTTTCACCATTAACGAAAGTGACAAGGGACGCTTCTGTGCGCGTGGGCAAGTAGGAGGACAGCTGTCCTGTAAAGGACGTGCCACTTCAAACCGTTAACTTCACTTAGAGTTAGCGTTCGCATAACCACACGCAGGAGAAGCTGGCGGGTTTTCTAAACTTGAACGATCTCTGCACAACGGCCTATACCTTTCATTTTAAAACCCCCTGACAGGAAACAAAAGAGGCTCCAACACTGAAGGATCATGTCATGTACACACATGTACACAGATCGCATGCACACACACGTGTGCACACCAACACACATCACATGCATGCACACGTGTACGGACACATGCACACACCATGTAACAAGTCACACACCGCACATTGTGCACACATCACATGTATGTACACGTGTGCACACATCACCGGGTACATGCATCACACATACATGTATATGTGCACACACATGTCCACATACCACACACGTGCACACGTGTGCACACAGGCACATCTGTCCTCCGCTTGCTGGAAGCTACCTCAAGAACACCCATCGCCCTCCTGCTGGCCGCCTCGGTCTAGTAAACACAGCGGCTCACGCAGTTCTTAATAAAAACCGAGTTGTTAACTCTGTGTCCCGCTTACCGCCACTTACCGTCACTTACCGCCACTTACCGTGATTATCTGAAGGCTCTCCCTCGTGAGCTCACACCCTCTGGCGGCACCAGAACTCTCTGGGAGGCTCGTGAAGCAGGCCGCGGGCCCCAACCCTGCAGCCTCGGGTCGGGAGGACCGCTCGCGCCGAGCACCCGCGGAGAGCCGCGGCATCCCGGCCTTGTCTGCTTGGCTCCTCGCGGTCTATTACTCAGTTACTGTGTCTTCGGGGACACTGCTTTGGTTTTCAATTTGTCTTCTGAGGCCTGGAATCTTATTTTCTCATCTTTTCTGTACTTTTGAGGCTTATTTTGCTGAATCCGTGTTCTTCTCCGGCTCTGCTCTGGGAGGAGACTTTTCCGGTCAGTTTTTCCGCGTCGGGGTGCAGGCGTCGTGTGCACGCTGTAACCCTTCCTTGGGCATTTAGCCATTTGCTTTCCCGGGGAGGTTTGCACACCGCCTGCCCTGCCCCTTGCCCTTCCCGCCTTCTCTAAGCCTGAGCAACGCTGTCCAAGCACCCTGAGTTCCGACAGAGCGCCAGGGCCACACTGACATGCTGCAAACTCTGGGGCACAGAGTCTGTGTCCTGGTTGCCTTTCCCACCCGGGGGAGGGGGGTGGCGGCGGGAGGAAGGGCTCAGCCGAGCTCAGTCGGGGCGCTGGCAGGGCTGGGCCTCGCCTTCCCCCAAATCCTGTGTAACTGACCCAGGCCACTGGGGAGAGCAGCGTGTCCCATCCCGATCTGGGCCCCCCAGTGGCCCGTATGTCCCGGGCGCCCTCACTTCTCCGGAGGGTGGCCTGCCGTCCATCTCCCTGTTTCTGCCACGAGCTGTTTTGCTGCTGCCCCGACCCCACACTGAAGCTACAACGAGGGCTTCCTCTTGCCGTGTGGCTCCGGGCTGGGAGGGCGGCCAGGGCCCCACAGGGCTGCACCCCGCTCTGCTGTGGACAGCATCCACTTCTGTCCTTGCCCCCGGCTCTAAACCACCTTGTGTGTGTCTTGCTGGGATTCCATCTCTAATTTTTCCTAATCTCTTCTTGTCCATTCTTAGGGACCGGGAAGGGGCCATCCTGAGATTCAACTTCGCTCTGCCGTCTTGGACATTCCTTCTGAATACTCACAAGTGGGGACAAATCTTAGTCCCCTAAGAACATAAGTGGTTGGGGGACAGTGTGACTGTCACCGAGGAGGGAAAACTTAGCTCTTTAGAGCCAAGACAGGCGCACAGTTAGGTCAAAAAAGCAAGATGGACGTGAAGACCAAGAAGTCGGACTTCCCTCCGGCAGGTGCCGATCTGCACACGTTCTGGACGGCGGGACATGGGCTCCTGAGGAAAGTGAGCTGCGACCCCGGGTGACCTCCCCCGAAGGCCCTGTCCCCAGGTCCAGCCTGCCCCCTCCCCCCCCCACATCCTGCTGTGGGGAGCCCACTGAACGGGGCACCACGTCAGGCTAAGTGAGGTGCGGGGGCAGCACCAAAGATTTAAGAAAAAAACATCACAGAAGCTAAACACAAAACTGAGGACGTTCCCTTCGGATTGGGCAGTCGTTCTTTGTTCCTGCCGGATTAAGGAACACCATAAAGACGATGCAAGAACCAGTGGACGGACCGCATTCGCCCCACGCGGCCACCTCTCCGATGCCCCACCTTGGCCGCGAGCTTTCCCCGTTCCGAGGCGCAGTGACCACCCCGAGCTGTCAGTCACACAGGACGGGAAGGGATTTTCTGATGGGCTCCCCAGTGTTCCCGAGCGAGCAGTGAAGGCGGCGGCGGCCCTTTGCTTTCCCCGCGGGCTGTAAAAACCCCATGCCTGGGCCGAGCCAGGGCCCCGCCCCAGGCTCCCAGACACCAGGGCCTCTGGGCAGCTGCTTGGGGACTCGAGAGCTCCAGGAAAGGGTCTTGGGATGTCCCTGCGCCCACCTCCCCTCCCCTCACGACTTGCAGGCCTCTTGCCCAGACCCTCGCACACCTTCTCCGGCCCCTTCTCTCCGCATGTGCTCGTGGAGATCCCTGAGACTGCTGAGGTCCCCGGGCATAGAGCATGACTCCATGCTGTCCACCCACCCTAACCCCAGCCTGGCCCGGAGTGATTTTCTTTGCTGGGTGCTGGGACAGCAACTGCTCAGACAGGTTCCGGAAGCCTTGGGAGACAAGGTGTAAGCTCGTCTGTGACCCCACTAACCCCGCCCCCTCCGAACAGGCTGCCCGGAGCTGGTGACCCCCACCGGCGATGCCCCCCAGGGACCCAGCCTGGTGCAGGGGTGGACACAGGAGCTGCCCTCCTGACAGCCAGGCTCCGGCTTCTGCGAGAAGGCAGGACAGCCCTGCTTGGCACCGCGGCCCCCTTATGAGTCCTGATGTCAGACAGAAAGGACCTGTGAATGCCCAGAACAAGGCCCCCGCCTGGCAGCTCCCTGTGGCCGTGCAGTGCAGTCCTCGCGGCCAGAGGCTCCTCGCGGATGGAGGCTCCCCGGGCCCTGCAGGCCTGGCAGCCCCTGACTGTCCTTCTCCAGAGTCCCGCCCACATGCGGCCGTCAGGCCTGTGCAGTCAGCGGGCCCCAGGAAGCGGGGTTCCCTTCCTGCATATTTTGGTCTGGGCCTGGACCAGCCGGGGAGATGCAGCCTCCACCACACCCGTTTGGGGGTGTTTCTGGGTGTTTCTTCACCAGAACTGGCTGCTGGAATCAACAACGATGACTTGCAATCCAACAAAAGCCCGGGGCTTCCAGAAATAAGATTAAACTCCGCGGCCTGGAGGAGCTCGGCTGCACCCCGCCCCCGGCGGCCCGGAGCCCCTGCGCCATCGGGGTCTGGTGGAGTCTGGGGCTGAGCTCTGTCGTCTGTCAGTCAGGCCCTCACACCCGCGGGCCGCTCCCCATGCCCGAGGCCACACTGAGAGACATGTCCCCAGGCTGGCAATGCCTGCTGCTCGGGGCTCAAAGAGTGAACAGAGGAACGCTGAGGCTCGGCTCTGGGGACCACCCCATTCACCCCCTGGGGGGCAAAGCGCCCCTGCTGTGCGCCCAGAGCCTTCCCGTAAGCGCCCACGTGGGCACGGTTCCCCAGGACCCAGGGCAGATCCCTGAGGCCGCGTCCCCCAAAGGCTATCCCCTTCTCTATCGAGTGTTGCATCGATGACGGAATTTCGTGGCTGACGACCAGCCTCCCCACAAACTCTGCGTCCGCCCCCTCTCCATGCCCCTAACAAAGCCGAGCCCGTCCCCTTCGAGGGAGCCCAGGCCCCCAGGAAGGTCTGACGCGCGTGTGATGACAGCGGCACCCATCACCTGCTTCTCAGGTAAATGCCGGTCACTGACGTCACGCACGCAAACATGAAAACGACGCTGTCCCCACCCCCATTCAGCAGCAGAGAGAGGCTCACGGATG
>NW_024423343.1:1799782-1921975 GCF_017311325.1 Ursus maritimus | reverse complement strand
GCCGGCCAGGGCCACGCAGCCGCTCCGTCACCTGAGCCAGAGCCGCCCGACCAGAGACCACTGCCTCCCGGCTGCCCGCGGACGGGCTCTGCCCGCCCCCACGGAGCTGCGAGCACAGAAGGCTACTGACCCTGGGGACCCAGGGCTCATGGGCGAGGGCTCTGCGCTTGGCCGCCACGGCCGGGGCGGGCAGTGGACAAGTGACTAGAAGGGAGCCTTCTCCCTCCGTCCCCACCGTCGGGTCAGCTCCCGCGGCGTCTGTGCAGCGTCTGAGGGAGGGCGAGGAGGCCCTGGGCTCCGGGCTGTGGGGAGAGCACACCTCGTAAAGCCAGGAAGGCCGCCTGTCCTCGTGGGCTCCGTCCGTGAATCCCTGTGCTGTCCTTCTGAAGAGACATTCCAAGGGCCTCAGGCGCGGGGGTCACACAGCCCCATCGCAGAGTCCCGGACCTCATGCTTCCTCACTACGTGTCCCTAGACACCTGCATAACTTCTCTGAACCTCAGGGCTGTCAGGAGGAGTAGAGGAGCCCCAAGGAAGGGCCAGGCACCATCCAGGGTGGAGGAGCCCGGGCAGGAGGTCACAACTCAGGCCACCTGTCCGTCTCCCACAAACGTAGGCCAGAGTGGTTAGGGTGGGAGTGGGCCATGGTTTCAGAGCCTCACCGAAGCCCTCCACCGTCCTGGCCGTGCGGAGGGGCCGCGTGGGGCCTCCTCGCTCATTTGCAGGGACGGGTCACACCCCCTGACCGCACAGAGTAGGTGGGAGGCCCCACGGGAGGGTTCTGCCGCGTGTACGTGCTCCATGTCACTGGGAACCCCCCCCACAACGGCCCCTGACCCTTCCTGCCCCAGTCCAGGCAGCCGCCTCTGGCCAGTGCCGGAGCTGCCGGGAGAAGCCGGGCGGGAAGCAGGGGTCCGGGGCTCTTCTGCGGCGTGAGGGGTGCTCTGACCGCAGGCCGCGCCAGGTGCAGAACGGGGTGGCTCTTCCTTCACTTCCATTCTGAGACAGGGCGGCCCGCCGTCACTTCCTCCCTGAAGGGGACGCACTGTAACAGCTGTGCCGGGCGGGCCTGAGTCACACCCGCGGGGGGCTGTGGACAGCGGCTAGCAACGTGCCCTCGGGACCACAGAGCACGTTCTCCACGGACAGCCTTCCTGGCCAGGCCCCTGAGGAGGGGAGGCAGGAGGGGGCAGGACCACCAGGCCCTGTCCAGTAGTTCCCACAGTGTCTCAGGGCCTGCAGCAGACAGCGAGCCCCCAACGAGGCACTGACGGCTTGGCTGGTGCCCTTGTGACCTGCGGTGGCACAAGGGACCTTGCAGGTGTGAGGACGGATCTTGGGATGGGAACGGTCCTGACTCTGTGCGGAGCTGACGTCACCCCGGCGTCCTCAGGAGACAGTCGGAGGAGGACATGTGAGGACAGAAGCGGTGATCAGCTGGGGTGAGGGGATCCGAGAGCCAAGGATCCGAGAGCCAAGGGGTGGAGGCCAGGAAGCAGCCTCCCTCCGAGCCTCCGGAAGGATCCGGCCAGCAGCACGGCGATGTCAGGCTCCTGACGTCTGCAGCCAGCGCAGGCTGCCTGCAGCGGGTTCCAGCCCTCGGGGAGCGGTGTTGATCACGTCTGTGGGGGAGGTGTGCGCGGACCGCCCCAGGGATCAGCTTGGTGAAGCGCACGCGGGGCTCTGCCATCACCAGCAGGGACAGCCGGCCCGTCTCCTCAGAAGGGCGGCGGCTCCGACAGCCCCTCATGGAGCGCCCACAGCCCCGCACGGCCCGCTACCCTCTCCGCTTCCAGAAAGCCACAGGAGGCCTTGAGGCCGCACCCTCGTGCACGCAGCACGCCAGTGCCACGTCGAGGACCCGCAAACTCGGAGCTCGCTCCGCTGCCACGACACACAGGGGCGTCTCGGAGGAGGCCCAGGCCCAGCCCCTCTGGAATTGCGGCAGGGAAAGCCATCTTCTCTCGGGTCCCCACGCGTCCCTGCACTACCCCCGGGGGCGCTCCTCGCCCGCTGAGGCTCGTGGACAAGCGGCTTGCAGGGCGGATTTGAAGGAGGCCCGCCGACCTCACATGAGCCCCCTAGGTGAGCGAACACGCTGGAGGAGAGCAAGGGGCTCACTGAAAATAAAGGGCTGGGGTCTCTCGAGGTAAAAATGACCGTCGGATTCCTCCTTTGTGCTCACAGCAAGCCCAGACGCGCCCTCCGACCACACAGGCCGCGGTAGGGGGTGATCACCTGACCCCTAGCGCTGCCACAAGCTCTGCGAAGGGAGGCCCTGCCTGTCGAGATCACAGCGCGGTCCCTCCGCCTCCTCCCGCCCGGACAGCAGCACCGCCTCAGACAAATGGCTCGTTTTGCCGACTCTTTGCGGTGGGATTTCTAGCCAGCTGGATTCTTTCTGCAGCTAAATTACATCCTCTCAGCAAGGCCCGTTCCCCCTTCGCAGGAGGGGCTCATTTTAATTTCGGCTTTGGCCGGTGTATAGCGAGCTCTTTTTGCTTCTCATTTCAACAGAAATGAGGTTATTACATTATCTACTGAGAAAGCAAGCTTCACGTTCAGTCTACAAATACCATGGACAGTGTAGACACGGAAAGCCACCCTGAGAACGGAGTATCTAAGCGAGGTCCCCGCCCACGGGGCTAGGCGGGAGGACCCCAGGTTCTTTCCGCACAGCGTGAAGGGCAGACAAGGGCAGTGGGGCCTCGGAGCGTCCAGCAGTGCGGCACCGAGTGCCAGTGCAGGTGTCCAAGCCTCGGGACGGCGGAGAGGTCATGTCAACACGACCAGAAGTTCGCTGTCCCATGGCTGGCACTAGGACTGAGCACTGTCCTGAACGTGGAGCTCCGTCATCCTCATCAAGGTCCAGCCCCAGGGTCCTCTTCCAAAGGTGCTCTGGGGCACAGCAGCTGTGACACGGGCGGTTGGAGTGGTACGCGTCTACGTAGGACCGGACCCAGGCCTCACCAGGTGCCTCAGCAAGGTGTGGCCACCACGCCCGGGACAGCCCGTGCAGACTAAGCTGGCAGGGTCTGCCGGGGCTTCAGGGGACGACCAAGGGGTGGGGGATCAGGGCACAGGGCCAGGGGACTGGGTTCTTAGGGAGGGGGCAGCCACAGCTCTGAATCACGGGCCAGATGAACAGGCTGTGGCTTTGGACACGATTGCGGCTCAGCCCTGTGGACAGCGTGATTCCTTGACTGCACTGAAGGGCGGGAGGTGGGCGGGAGGCAGAATCTAGGGGCAGACACTGCAGGGGCTGCTGGTGTCACACCCGGTGCAGGGCTGCTGGCCGGCCAGCTGTCCAGGCATGGGTACAGGAGAGGGGCAAGCAACAGCAGGAGAAACCGTTTCCGGTCAGGGTCTGCAGTTACCCCAAGGACGGGCACATGCTGCTCACTGGCCCCCCACACCCAGACTGGCCCTGGAGCCCAGCTGCTGATGCGCTGCCTCGCTGAGCCCCAGGGGAGCCCTGGCCGTGCTCAGAGGCCGGATGCGGCACCCACAGCATCGAGTGCAAGGTGTACCACACTCAAAGACACTGGCATCTCCATGGCCTGTGGGCGGCACCTTCCCTACAGCGAGAGCCCGTGAGCAGGCAGCACAAACAGGAGGCCGGGCTACACACAGCCCTGATGTGAGAGTCGTGGCTGCTCTGAAGTAAGGGGGTCTGACACGGGCATCCACCGAACCCTCCAGGTCTGCATCTAGAGAGAAGGCTGGGTCACTGTCTATTCGCTTTTGTCTGCCCAGCACTCACACGGGAAGCACCGGGAAGAGACAGAGTCTTTCTCAGCACGACGAACCACCAAATGCGCAGGCAGGCAGGGAGCACACACCCCGGGGGTTAGACTCGGACTCCAGCGCATCCCTGGTGCCCGTCCTTGCACCCCTGTCCACCCGGTGCAAGGGCTGGGGCCCCTGGCTTCACTCCCCATGTCTATAATATGAAGATTAAAATGGTCCTTGAGCCTCCTGCCTTTTACAGAAGGTTCCAGGCCCGCACTTGGCACTGCGATGCTCAAAGGAGCGTGGTGCCTTTGGCCTGAGTGCTTGGCGGAGTCTGGTGGAGGAGGTGTCCCCAGCAGTGACCCTCCCCTCCAGGAGGGCAGGCAGCACAGTCAGCGCCCCATGTGGGCACTGACAGAACAGGGCTCCAGAGGAACGGGGGACGCGCTCCTGACACGGGGCGATAGTGGACAATATCTCAGGAGGAAGCTGCCCCCACGGCCCTGTCCCTACCCACCTCCAGACACGCTCGCCCTGCAGCCCTGTCACCACCGGCCCCCCATCCAGAGCCACCAGGAACGGCTCCTCTGCTCTTCTGCGTCAGCCCCAGGCTCGGGCCTGAGCCGCTCACCCCACCGCTGGGTCTCAGGGCCTCACGGGATTATCGCTGCAGCAGGCCGGTGATCCGAGCTGCAGGGACGGCCTGCGGCTGCAGCCCGAGCAAGTACATGCCTGGGCTGCGTGCAGTGCCGGGGACACGGGCGGCTCTGCGAGCATCCGTGCAGGAGGACTCACTACTGCGCGGAACAGTAAGACAGGTTAATGCCATGAAACCACACAGCCCTGAACGGAGTGCTTCCAGAATGCAAGGAACAGCTGGGTCTGACAGGGAGCTCCCCGGCGCCGACTCAGGAAGGGCCCTGACGAAAATGGGGGACTACTGTGATTAAGACGTTTCAGGAGTATGGACAAACGAAAAGTATTTACACGTTTAAAGACAACACTTTACCGTGTCATCCGGCTTTCTGTGAGAAGAATCCTTCCCTAAGCTGCCTTCAGAGATCGCGGTCCAGGGGCAGCGAGCCACACGGACGACCACAGGTTGCACGGGGAAAGTTCAGGCTCTTTTGAGGAGTTTTTTTTTCTTTTTAAAAATGTATTTATTTCAGAGAGAGAGCGAGCGAGCATGTGTGCACGAGTGGGAGGGGTGGAGGGAGAGGGAGAATCCCAAGCAGACTCGGTGCTGAGCGCGGAGCCCGACGTGGAGCTCAATTCCAGGACCCTGAGATGATGCCTAAGCCGAAATCAACAGTCAGATGCTTCACTGACTGAGCCACACTGGTGCCCCTCGGGGAGGGGTTTCTAACGGGGCTCCGCAGCCCGGGGGAATGCAGGTGGGGGTCCCCGTCACGGGGCATCAGAACGAACCCAGGAGGAGTGGAGGCCTTTCCCTGAGCATATCTCCCCGTTCAAGTGGTGGACATGTCACAGTGCCCTTTCCTTTATGAAATCCAAGATGGTAACAGGTGATCCCTCTCGATGGGAGTGACGACTCAGTCTCTGCCTCTGCTCTCTGGCTCATGATTTTCCTAAAGCAAAGCCTCGGATTCCCAGATTTTATTTCTGTCCAGATATAAAACCTAGAATTACTCGGGCACATTCTTCCATTCATCGAATCCAGACCAGCCAGGGGCTGCTGTCTACACAACTTTCCCTCTAAAAGCCCAAATGGATGACAGTAATTGTGGCTTTCTCTCCACCCCTACTCTGCCAACCCCCCAAATCCTGCAGATCTGCACCCAGTGTGAGCACGGACCGTGCCTTCCTACGAGAAAGCAGCTGCCTGCCTGCCTCTTTGTTCTGACATGTGCACGGCTACGAACAACCGATCCAGAAATGGGAGCTGCGAAACAGGACACAGAAAGATCCCAAGCTAAAGGAGTGGCCAGCAGGCTGTTGAAAAACTGGGCTTTTGACGAACGAGATGGGTTTTGGGGCTTCCTTTGTCTCTGCAGTAGTCCAGAACCCGACGTAGCTGAGTCTGCTGCCACACCTGCTCCTTGAGGGGGAAGCCTCCTCACCCACGGCTCTGGCCACACACCCCGTCTACAGGAGCGGGGCTGGCGGAACGAGGCGGCCGCGGGCGCGCACGGCGAGGACTGCATGCGACGTGGATGTAAGAACTGCCTCCAATTCCCTCTGAAAGCCTGTGGACACACCAGCATCGCTCCTGGTCCTCGAAGCTGGATGGTCCCACACGGAGTAAACACACATCGTGTTATTTGACCTCTGGGGCTTCTAAGGGGTTGTGAGCATTTCTGGGAAACTAACTCGTGGCTGCTCCGAAGTAAGGGGGTCCGACACGGGCATCCACCGAACCCTCCAGGTCTGCATCTGGAGAGAAGGCTGGGTCACTGTCTATTCGCTTTTCTCTGCCCAGCACTCACACGGGAAGCACCGGGAAGCGACACAGAGCCTTTCTCAGCACGACGAACCACCAAGTGCGCAGGCCGGCAGGGAGGCGCACACCCCGGGGGTTAGACTCGGACTCCAGCGCGTCCCCGGGTGCCGTGCACACAAGCTGGGAAGGACGAGCCCATGTTCGGAGCAAGCCAGCTCCCACCCAAGCAGTCCTGACCACACGGCAGACCCGCCACCCGTTGGGGACGCCGCCACGGAGAGCGAGCTCATTATGGCCGAGACATCAGGGACAGCCAAGATAATTAAAGATGTTTTTCTTTTCCTTCCTCCTCTCCTTAATGGTCTGTGAGGCACTTAGTCCAAAGACACTCCAGAGCTGGCCGGGTGCCGAGCGCACGCCCATGCAGCGATGAAAGCAGCGTGTCGCGGGCAAACACAGGGCTTCCACACTGAAGTCTGACTCCAACTCAGACGCTGCTGGGACACTTTCTTTTCAACTGTTAAACACCCCTCCCCAAAAAGGAAGGAGGGATGGGGAAAGGAAGGAAAGAGGAGAAGGAAGAAGGAGAGGGGAGGGGAGGAGAGGGAAGGGGGGATGATGGAGGGGAGGAAGAGAGGAAAGCAGAGGGAGGGAGGGGACTTCAGGGGAGAGAAGGGAGGGGAGCAGGGAAGCTGGGGAAGGGGAGGGGCTGGAGAGTGGTCTGTGGCCTCCTCTGCCCTGTGCACTACGGGGACGGCGGGCCGTGTGCCTACCCAGCGAGCACCTCAGCAAGCACGGGGAGCAGGTGCCCGAGCAGTGGCCAGTGCAGCCTGTGTGGCCGAGGAACTCAACTCTACGCTGCACTGAACGTCAAGCACCCACATCTCAACGGGGGCAGCGGCGGGGCAGCTCTGTGGGACTTACCGCTCACAGCCGCCGGCTGCCCCGAACGCTCCCTGTACAGCGAGCTGGCAGGAAGCTCCCTTCTGTTTTCTACGTACAGACATGTGGCTCTCCCTCTCCGTACAGAGCTCCTTCCTGTGCTCTCGGAGCCTGCGCTTCCTTCCCAGGGACAGATGTCCAGGCCAGCGGCTGACGGTCATTGTGCGAGACCTCTTCCTGGCTCTGGCCTCTCCCCCTCACGTCGTCCCTGCTCTCCCCGGCCGTGGCTATGCCGCCAAATCGGGTGGTATCCACGCTTCAGAAAACCTCTGAGCCCTGGCCTCCGTCTCAATAAACCAAACCCACCACAGCACATGGTCAGTGACGTGTAAGCAAACACGTGTGTGCACAGACACATACGTGATGTGTGCGGCTACGGACGTATGATGGAGGGAAACGCTGTGGAATCGGTTCTATTTCTTGAAGTCTGAAGAAACCAAGTACCAACTCTGCACGACCCAGAACACAACACAGAATGAAATTCTTCTGGTAACATCTGATCTTTAATAGATTTTTTTCCCAGTGATAATTATGGATCATTGCCAAACAAAGCCAGAGGCCGCAAAGCCTCCTAAACCAAGAGGCCCATCCCTCGCCCAGCTACTCTACAGGGCAGCCTGCTCCGGGCCCGGCCGTTCCTCCCACGGTGCCATTTTTGGGTCCTTTACCCCCCCCCCCACATTTTACAGCTACAAGAGTCCACAGGAGTGGGGCAGACGGGAAGCGTCTTCGCCATCGCGATGCAGACCATGGAGGACGGTCCGTCACTTCAGCCAGATCCACTTGTCGCCCACGTCCGCGTTGTACCCGGGGCAGTACCTGCGGCCCGGCAGCTGTGGGAGGGAAGGCCACGGTCACGAGGGTTCACAAGGCACACGAGCCCCCGGCTCGCCACAGCGGCCTGCTCGACGGCAGGTCCTGCTGAGAGTGGAAGCGCCCCGCGGGAACAGAGCTCCGCTGGCCCATGTGCGCCCACAACGTGCAGGCGTCTGGGGTGGCCTCTGGCCTGGGAAGCAGCCTGTCTGTTCTCAGGCTTTGAGGGTCATGATTTGAAAAACCCATTCACACCTCCAGAGGGCACTGCTTTCCCCAGTGTCGTGGCTGGCACAGCACACTCTTGGGAGAACTCAGGTGAGTTTACCACGGGGCCCTCTGTCCTCTGCGATCCATGGGGCAGGTTATGGAAGCGGACAAGGGAGGGTGGTGAACACCAGGGCCCACCTCAGCGGGAGCTCCGAGGAGCAGGGGAAGGAAGCGGACTGAACCCAGGAGGGCTGTCTGTCGGGGCAGCAACGGGACTAGGAGGACAGAGGTCTCCTGCCGGCCCTCCCACGGTGTCCAGAGAGACCACGCCACGTGGCCACAAGCCCACTCCCACGGGCAAAGGAGCCTTCAGCAAGAGTCAGGGACCATGGGCTGAGTGGCCCCAGAAGGCAGCGCCTGCCACAGTGCAGGGTGGACCTGCGACGGAGCCGCGCACGGTCAGGGAAACGCTCCAGCACTGTCTGTCCTGCCAAGTTACGTAAGTGGGAACAAAATATTGAATTTACTTTTTCATATTTTCAAATCAACGTGGATAAACAGATTTGTCCATACTACATACAAAAATCTTCCACATTCTGCCCTTAAGCACTCAAGTATTTTAAAAAATAAATCAGTCTTCCCTTTATCCTAATCAGCAAAAGGCACCCAACCGCAGCCACACAAAGGGAAGTCACTGATGGGGGCTCCGAATGCCACTGCCAAGGCCAGACAGAGCTCTGACAACGGGCTGGGTCTGAGGCCCTGGACCCACGCTCTCCTGTGCGGGTCACGCAGGTCTGCAGGGGGATTCTGTGGCCTGCAGAGGAGGTCGGGCTGCCAGGGGCCTGGCAGGAGGGCTGAGCCTGGGCACGCCAGGGCAGGAGACCAGTACAGGCTGGCTCTGCTTCTCAGGCCTGGGATACCCTGTGAATGGGGCCATCCACGTGCCAGGAGCATTCTGGGAATAAGAGAGGAAAACAAAATACAAGACCCAGCTCCCCAGGAGTCCAGAGTCTTGGGGAGAGACTGGCAAGGGAGGAGGCACCACACCCCCACGGCCCACGGCAGCACCGCAGGGGAGCCCAATGGGGAGCGTGTGTGTGCAGCTGCCCGCAGAGAGGGGGGCAGTCTGGGGGACGCAGGCGCCCGGGCTGCTGCACAGACTACAGCACACGGCGAGTGTCAGGAAGATGTCAGTTTTTCCGCTCTGATTCCAACAAGCACTTGGGAATAAGGTGGGTGCTGGGCCAGAGCAGCGGTGGTAGCGCCCGGGTGAGGGCCGCAGGGACTAACACCCGTGTCTGGCTTCCTCGGGCCTCGGGCTCAGAAAACCCTGCGTAAGTGGAGCAGGGGGAGGGCAGGTAGTGGCCCAGGGAAGGTGAGCACCGAGCCCGGCCGTGGACACTGTGGAGAAGGTGAGCGGCAGCGGGACGGCTGGGTCTGAGACTGCAGAGACGGGGCTGTGCTGGGGATCCACAGGTACGCCGCCACCAGCCAGCAGCCGGGACGGAGCCGACGCCACCCGAGCCGACAAGGGTGCCCGGGGAAGAGCATACAGAAGATGCGTGGAGACACTGAGCCGCGGATGAAGATGGTCTGGACTGGGATGGGGCAGCTGGGAGAAGCTGGGACTATGAAGACGACTAAGAGCGCGTGCACCCACGTGCGCAGAGGGGGTGTGACAGAGTCCCTGTGTCAGGGAGGGGGGCTGCGTCAGGCAGAACAACGCCCCAACCCCAGATCCTGTGCCCGCGAGACCTCACACGGCACAAGGGGCTTGGCAGATGCCCATGGTTCACGCGGGCCCAGGGTCTGCACAGGGGACCGCGAGAAGGTCAGACCAGAGGAGGAGGTGAGGCCGAGTGATGGGGCAGGCACCTTCGGAAGGCGGGAGCAGAAAGGAACAGCCTGACCTGGCAGCCCTGCCCCACCCTGACCCCATGCTCCGGACCTCCGGAGCCGCGACACAACACGGGTGAGCGGCTTCCTGCGTCCCAGTACAGCAGCCACAGGACACACGTGCTGGGGGCGTGTCTGTACACGCCGATGGGGCACGCTGACGGAGAGGCCCCAGCCGCGGGAGACAGCGGGCAACTCGCCGAGGATAAGGAGGGAGGGCAGGCCGGAGTGCCCTGGGCCCGTCCCCCGTCTGGGGGCCCCCATCCAGCAACACTCGGCAAACGGCCGCGAAGGCACAACAGCCCCAGCAGGAAAGCACTGTGGCTTTGCAGTGTCCCAACAGTGGGCTCACCAGAAAGGGACTTCTCTTCCTGAAGGACCACCCCCAGCACCATGCCAGGGAACAGAGAGCTGACCGGTCAGGGAAGGGCTCAGGAAGGCTCTCGAACGTCTCCCACACCTGTGGCGAGCCACTCGGTGGCAGCAGTCCCCAGCTTCCGTCAGCAGAGTCCCCGGGGCTCTGACAGCAAGATGTCCCTGAGCAGTGGCAGCCCCCATGAGGAAGGGCCGGTGTGCAGCAGCAGAGTGGCTCTGCTCGCGTCTCTGCATGGCGGATTTCAAGCCACAGAGCAAATAAAAGCTGGCAGACCATCAAAGCTGCTGAGCCCGGCCTCACAAACCTGCTCGGGGCAGTGGTTCGCTGGCCTCTGATTTTCAGACCCTCAGGGTCCCTCCAACGGGGACCCCAAGGAGAGTTTCTGTTCGGAACATTTCACACTGAGGGAATGCAAAATAAGCTTTTTCTTTTCCATTTCTTCCTATCTGTATCTGCTCATTTAAATAAACCTGCAAACCACCAAAACCCAGTTCATACCTGCCACATGAGAGAACACACGTGTGCTGCCCTGAGAAGACAGCGTGTCGTCACCTTCCCACACGGGAGCGCCACTCGGGAACCCACACCAAGACACCCGCCTGGGCCCGGCCATCCCTCACCGCACACACACCTGCAGGTGTGCATCTGGGGAGAAGGGCCGTCGGCCCGCCCTGTACCTCCTTCCTCTTCGTCCTCCCTCCACCCGCTACCGGGAACATGGGTGCTGGCCCGTCCACGGAGAGAAGGGCCACGCCTGGGGGAACGGCCGTTAGCTGGGAGAGCTCTGCGGGACGGAGCTGCGAGCACGTCCAGCGCACATGCCTGCAGCCTTGTGCTGGAGAAATAACCACCCAGTGTGTTCAAGCCACAAATGCCAGGTTTTGTTTTTCGTTCTCCCAGCTGAACTTACTTCTAATCTTAATTCTTTCCTTCCGGCACAGGAAAATGTTTCAGAAGAAATCGTGACTGGCGGAAGGCCCCCTTCACTACCTACATGATTTCATTCAAAAGCTCTGTGAAGATATTACATCCACTGTTACTTATGAAGTGTTTAGAGAAGAAGGAGGGAAGTAGGGGAGAGGGAGCAGGGGGAGGTGGGGGAGGAGGGGTGAGGGGGAAAGAGAAGGGGGGAGGGGGAGGGGGAGGAGGAGGGTGCACACACTGAAGTGGCCTGGACGTTGCTGCAGGTACACAGGACAAGGGAGGAAGGAAGACAACCAAGGCCACCCAGCCCTTCAGTGCTCCCTGTCCGAGTCCCACACGGCACACAGCACCCAGGACAACGTCGCACGTGCTAGACGTCTGATTTGGTGGCACGGTGCCTGGTCTAAAATTTTCAGAAGGCTATCTCCCCACCTTCCCCATTTCCCATTAGAAGTCAAAGAGTGAGTTTACTAAAGAGAAAACCCTGTAAACACAAAGACGCAGAATCAAAGCCCTTTTCCACGGGGTGGCCAAGCTGCCCTGTGCCCGAAATGCTGGCGAGCTGGCCCCGCTGGGGTTCTAGTGCTGAGTGGGCCCCACGCCCCCGTGAACCTGGCAGTCTGGGCAGGGGGCAGCCCAGAGAGGCTGCTGCTCTCCTGGAGGGGCGTGAGGCCAGGCTTTCCCCCTGGGGTCCCCCTGCATAGCCCCACCACTCAGAGACCAGGAGCCTGGATGTGGGGGCTGCCTGCAGCTCAGCGAGCCCCTCCCCAGGCCCACGTCCCCCCACTGGCACCATTCCGACTGGCACAGGAGAGACGTAAAGAGTCAGGGCACCACGGTGCTCGCAAAATCATTCCCAATTTCCTCCGGTTATTTAATTATGCAAAATCTGTGTGTCTAAGGTCAGGCCTAATTTAAACTAACATTTACAACAGTGGAAACTGTGATAGCCCTGACCCTCTTGGTAAGTAGCACACGACAGCTTCCTGGGGCACCCCCAGCCACACACACAGGCACGCACGTACGCACTGCTAGCACACTACCCCTGGGAGGGTACGTGCAGAAGAAACTTCTTGCAGGGCTGCCTCTCAGGGGCCAGGAGCTGGGGGACAAGGAAGGTCAGTTACTGCTAACTGCACACTCTTCATACGTTTTGTATTTTCTAGCACACATTTCTTTTTTTTTTCCCCTAAAAGAAAGGCTAAGTAGCTTGTCCAGATCAACAGCAAGGGTGTCCATGGAGCTAGACTCCGAACCCCTGTCCTCCGGCTCCGAGTCCACGCCCACCCGCTAGGCCACCAGCGCCTCCGGCCCCGCGCACGCAGCCCGTGGGCCCACCACCACCCAAGCTGCCAGTCCCTGCTCTGTGGAGCTTTCCTGATGAGAAGTAACCCTTCGATGTGCCCTCCAGATTTATGTGCTTAAGGTGAACTTCTAGAAGTGGAACTGCTTACTTAAAGAAAAAATAAACACAGATGCTGACACGGCAATCAGAATGGGTTTGAATTTAATGTGCACAAGAGTCTGGTCCAGATGATGACGCTCTGCTCGCGCTGCGAGGGTGAGTCAGGCCTCCCACGTTCCCTCGTGGATTTACCGCCTAGCATAGGGTAGGTCAACTACGGCCCGCAGACCAAATCCGGCCGACGACTGTTCTGTAGAAACAAGGTTCGCCGGAGCTCGGTCCTGCCGCCTGCTTGCACTCGGCCCCGCAGCAGGACGGAGCCCTTGTGGCCGAGGGGGCGGGGCTGCAAAGCTCAGCTGTGTATTCTCTGGCTGGTCTTAAAAACGTGCTGCCCGCTGCACTAAGAGAAAGTGACTGGGTGACGACGGGATCAGGGGACAAGTAGCCAGGCAGCTCCAGGGGAGGCTTCAGAGGCGGCCGAAACAGGGACCTTCTGTATGCAAAGCAATGCCACTAAGTCTGACTGTGGGCGAGTTCTGACTCTGGGAAAAGTGGTCCATCATGAAATGCTACAAGCCAGGTTGGTATTTGGCCCGTGAGGTGACTAATGAGGTCGGGGGTCACACGCGGAGACTTCTCCCAGCCGCTTCCCTCACGCACACAGCAGGGACGCTCTCCAGAGCTTCGAATGCCAGCAGCTTGGACAGAACCCAGCTGAGAGTAAATTACATATATTCACTCATTCTCCTGGAAACAAAACTTTGAATTCCCTCTACATGTGAGCACGCTGTGCCCTAGCGGTCTTGAGAGGCATGAATAAATCCCATTTTCTCTAACCTCATGAAATACACAGAATACCTAAAGCTAATCAGAGAATGGAAGCACAGGAGGAGGAACCGGGTCTGACCCACGGGAACAGAGGCTTCAGGTACAGACGGGAGGTGGTCGGCGGAGAGGAGGACACAGCGTCGGGGGCAGCCCGGGCAGCGAGGGCGACAAGATAGTGCAGAGCACGCCCTGCGGGAGCAGCCACAGTGACCACAGCCCACCTGGACCCCCGCATCCCTGGCAGCAGCTCTGCTGCTCGGTATGGGCCACATGAGGGCCACCAGACCAACCCACGCCACGGAAGGGCTGCAGCTTTCCCCACCATCCGGACACTGGACAAACGGGTCAGGCTGGCTAGTATCCATGAGCAGAGAGCTAGAGGGGAGGGCCTCAGGCAGAAAAGGAGGCCTGTCAAATTGATGGGGACATACTTGGTCTGGGGCTGCGCACGTCCCTGCTCGTGTGGGGCGACGCTCCCAGAGGCGGGCAGAGGCCCCTGGACAGAAAGGGCATTCCTGGGGGCTGCCGGGTGCTCCCCTAGGGCTGAGGGACTCAGCTCCCAGCAGCCAGGGCTCACCGCACACCGGGGTACCAAGCTAACTCTTCCCTAGTCAGGCTGCTCAAGACTCACCAAAAAGCTAAGACATCAAACCCCAAAAGCTTAAGCTGATTTGCAAGTATCTTAAATGCCTCCCAGAGTACACATTCTAACGCTCCTCGAGGGAACAAAACAAGATCAAGTACTCAAAAACAAGAGACCTCACAATGGACGGCGACCACCGAAAAGTCTCTAGCCCTGGAAAGGGGAAAATGCAACCCGTATCCGGGGGAGAACAGATCAAGCCGACTCGGATGTAACAAAGATGATAAATTAGAAAACAAGACTGTTGAAACAGCTATTGTAAAAATATTCAGTATGCTTATGGAATTAAGTGAAAAACGAAAGTAATGAGAAAACCAGAAAACATAAAGGAAACAAATAAAACTTCTAAGGTTAAAAAAAAAAGACTTCTGAAATAAAATTCCACCGGATGGATGTGGTGGCCCCGACAGTATGCTGCTCCGATGTCCCCACAGAGCCAGCTGCCGCCCGTGTCCACCACCCAGTCATGCTGGGCCACACACCCACGGAAGGCGCCTGCTCAGCCCAGCCGGGAGCAGCAGACGGTCTAGGCCCTCCTATTCCTTCAGGACATGGGACTCTGCCAACAGGTACCGCTGGCCCTGGGCCACCCCATCGGTCAGATGCACCCTGCGCTGCTGCTACACCTCCCTCCCTCTCCTGTCCCAGAGGGCACAGGGTACCGAGGGCCACAGGCCCCCCTGCACCTCATCTCTCTCCTCCTGACTCTTCACAGGTGTTTCCCCAGAAGTCTCCTCAACATCTGATCCTATCTCGGCTGCTGTTTCTTGGAGGACCCAAACTAACACAATGAAATTAATAGCATGTTGTATAAACACGAGCAAACATCTGTGAACTTGAAGACAGGACAACAGAAACTATCCAAGATGAGGCACTGAGACAAAAAGGCCCAAAACAAATGGACGGAGTCTCAGTGACCTATGGGTCACGAACTATCAAGAGTCCCCAGAAGGGGGTAAGAAATGACATCTGGGGAAATCATAACTAACCATGTTATAAACGATAAGGAAACGACAGACGGCTCACACCCAAGACGCTCCATGAAATCCAAGCAGGATAAGCACAGAGGCACGTGGTCACCAGACGGCGGGGAAGTAGTGATAAAGAGATCAAGATATGGTCTCAAAAGCAGCCAGAGAGAACAGGTCCCTCAGGCACAAGGACAGCACACAGCAGGACTTCAGACTTTCCACAGAAGCCGTGTGGCCAGGGGTCGGGGGCGGTCTCAGGATGTAGGAGGAAACGAGTGGCCAGTGCAGAAGTCCACGCTGGGTGATGCCATCTATGAAAATGAAACGGAAATACGGTAACTTTTTCGAGTAAGAACTAACATTTCAAGACCTGGGCCATGGGAACAGCTACTGCAGGAGGCGACTCGGGCCACCTGGGAGCCACCACGTGGAGGCCTGGGCCTGCACAAAGCACGCACCAGACAGCACAACTATGAGCCAGGGTGAAAGGTCATGAAAACATCTTAGCTTCTTTTAAAAATAACTGGCCGTGGCAGAGGCCAAGGGAGCTGGACAGAAGTCACCCCACTGTGCATGGGCTGGAAGGATGTGACTGGCTGCGCGTGAGCAGACGCTGGCAAGGCACAGACACGCACTGTAACAGCCCAGAGCGGTCGGAAAGGAGAAACCAAAAGGTATAGTAAATGAGTCAGCAGTAGAGACAAAACAGAAGAGGGAGATGATCAACTAAGCCCAGAGAGGCCAGGAAAGACAAAAGTACAATATAAACCTAAACCTCACTCGCTACAGGGTTGAAGTGTGAGGTGAGAAACAGGAGGTCCCCCGCTCGAGGAGCCCTCGCCTCTACCCAGGGAAGCCCCCTCCCAAGGTCAGAGAGCGGTGGCAAAGGCCCCCAAGTCACTCGCTCACGCACGAGCCCCTCGTTCTTGCCGAGACGGCCGCTGGCTCTCGCAGTCCTGCTCACTAGCCAGCGCCGTCCTCCTCACGCAGCGCCTCTTGTGCAGACGTGCGGCCAGAACCGCGGCTTTGTGAGAGCACACCTCGGGGAAGAGTGTCCAGGGAGCCCCAGGACAGGGCGGCAGGATGCCCTCAGGAAACAGCCCTCAGGAGGAAGCCAGCCCCAGCTCCGGCACAGGCGCCTCCCCATCAAACAAGCGTCGGGTCCCCAAGCAGCCGTCCCTGAGCAAGCACGTGACCGGCTACTCTGGCCTCTGCCTCGTCTTCGCCCCTTGCTCTTCTGAGAACGCTTCCTGTGGCCAGCTCCTCCTGCCCAGCTCCTGCCCCTTCCTCCAGGAGCCTCCCAACGCTGACAGGGTGACCGTGTCCTCTCATCCCTCGTCTCTCCTCTCGGTGCCCAGTGCGGTCACTTGCCTACTTGTTGATGCGAGTGGTCAATCACCGACTCCCACCACCAGCACCGCCTCTCGCTCTGACGCCACGAGGGGCAGGTGGGTGCCGTTCTCCTTGGAAGGAGGTCAAGTGACCTGCCCGAGCCACCTGGCTGCAGGCGGCAGCTGGACCCCCAAGTCTCAAGTCCAGGAATATCATTTTCCATGACACTGTGCGCGGATTAAACTAAACCGTAGCTCCTAGTGTGCGCTAACTTTGGAAAATGATGTAATAGCCTTGCCCATCCCACCGGCATGCTGCCTCCATTTTTACCAGATTCCATTCATTCCTTCCCATGTTCTGTTTGCCCGCTAGTCCGTAGGTATGGAGCTCTGCTGCTCTAGTTTCTAGATGTGAGGTGCCTGGGTGTATGTCAGGGCTCAGCCCCCACTCCACGCTGGCCTGGGGGGTGGGCTCTCAGGGTCTCCCACCCCCTTTCAGGTTTACCGCCAAGTCCTGCCAGGGAACTTCGGGCTCCTGGCAGGTGTGTCGGGGGCACTCACAGACGGTCACAGTGCCTTATCTGAGTTCTCCTGGAGAACTAAAATAGATGTGTTAATTCCAGCACCAAGTCCTTTGTCGTGGGACTGTAAAAAGGTGAATTTTTTAAAAAGGATCAGATGAAGCCCTGCCTGTCTTGGATCTGCTTCACCCCACTGTGGTAGAAACTGGGTTCTATCAGGTACGACAGACTCCACTCTTTTCAGACGCTCAAAGAGCTAAGGAAATCTAGAGTGACTTGGGGATTCCAATTTCCAACTTCTGTTATCCATTATTACATATAAATGCTAATGAGCTCTAAGAATTTTTCATTAATTTTAAAGAACGTTGTAGAAATTATTTAGTAAAGTCACTTCTTTGATACACAATTTCCCCGATTTTCCATTACTGCTAAGCATAAATCAAGTCTAGAAACTCTGAAATCAACCCCCCAAAATCTTATTTTATCAAAGACAATTTTCAAAAGCCATCTTTTTAAGAATAAGTGTCTTCTATTTTTAGCACCAACACCACAGCCTGTTACAAATACATCCATATTTAGCTGCCAAATTCACTGCCGTAAGTATCACGGTACCGTACACTCTAAATGACTCATATTAGCTGGGAGTGGAAAAGCTCCTAACTCAAGCCCTTGTCTGAAGACCTGAAAACAGTATTCTTTCTAGAAATTCTGAAGCAGAAGTACTGAGGGCACACACTGCAAAATCCGGGCCCCCGCGGTTTATCGGGTTGCGTGCAAGGACGTCACCCGGTGACTTGGCACAAGCAGAGCCCCAGACACCACAAGACAATCTGCAATCACACGCAACCCTAATCACCCCGTGAAAAGTCCACGTTTTACACGAACTTTCCCATCCCGGGGACCCACGTTCTCTTCCACACGTGGGAATCTAACACCGGGGCACGCGGACCAACGACGAGTCTCAGGCCCGCACTCCGCACAGAGCGTGGAGCTGCACACGCAGCGAGCGTTAGCGAGTCCCCCAGCCCCACGAGCGAAGGGCAACTGCAGACACCACGCATTTCCTCTCACACTCAACTGAACAACTCCAAACGGAGAATCGGTAATTTCACACAAACAGGTACCAAATTAAGTTCTGAGGCCTGCCCATCGAGCAATCTAGGAAGCCTTCTCCGTCAGCGCGCTGAGGTCCGCTGACCCCGAGCCTCCCGTTTACTGCAAGCCTGTCTTTATCCAAGTGAACCCCAAGAGGCAAGAGCACACGGTGCCACCGCATTCCAGCTACGAAGCGTCGCTATTCTAGACAACGCTGACTTGGTGCTGAGACAAAAACAACTTGAGAGAGTAAAGAAATAAAAATAGCGGAGAGAAAGCAGAAGACTCTGTCGTCCTGGCAACTGTCTCGGACACAATCGCATTCGCGGAGGGAGCACCGTATCTTAATAGCATCTGGCCTCCCTAAATTGAAAAGACACTGAATCGGCAAAGCGGAAACCAATTCACAGCTTGTCTGCCCCAAGGAAGGACTGCACAGAAATAAAAAGTGACCCAATACAGTGTCTGAAAAATGACTGAAAAAATTAGCAGGCTGCTATGCACATATCAGCACTCACTGAGCGTTCAGCGGTCCATTCCAACAACAGAAGGGCGTCCGAGTGAATGGGAAACGTATGGATACATAGAGTCAGACTGCAGACACTCGTGTCCCTCTGCAAACGTGACTTCAGGAGAAACCTAAGATTGGCCAGTCATCTGGAGTATGATGGGCGCCCAAAAGCCACTCTGACTCCAGCCAGACCAGCAAAAGAGCAGAACAAACACCCACAGGATCAGCAAGACAAAACCAAATTTAAAAATCCTATTCATATGGAATCTTAGATCCTTTCCATCCTGAAAAGGTCTGTCTTCACTAGTCTGACCCCCAGGTCACCACCAGAGCTAACCAGGAAATGCTCACCCCATGCTGTCACACAAGGACCCCGAGCCCAGCAGTGCACGGCGCCCACCCCGGCTGCCCCCAGGCTGCTGTGTGCAAGGGGCTGCAGTGGGATGGAGGCGCATATGTGCCCTCCAGGGAACCTTGCAGCCTCCAGCTCAGATAGCCTCTCTGCACTTAGCAGCTCATTCACACTTGGAAAGAACCACCCTGTGGCAGCAGCTTGAGGCCCTGTACACCCAAAATTAGACGTCCTTGTACACAGCTTCCCCGTCAGCCCTGCCTCCCTACTCTCACCCCTGCCCCAGGTCCCCTTGTCCCATGCACCCCACCTCCATCCTAGCCAACCCTCCAGAGGTCCTCTTTCTTACTGCCAACCAGCACAAGGGCACCAAGGCCCTCCAAAAATCTGGCCTGTGCTGCATACCTGCTACTTGCCAACAGAAGCACTCACAGGCCAGGACAACATCTTCCGAACCACCACCCCAGACTTCTGTCCTCCACATCTTCCCTCATTAGGGTGCTACTCTGAGCTAACTAACCTCTGAGCCCCACTCTTTCCCTATCTCTGAAATGCACCTCAGAGGATTTCTTGTAGTCAACGAGTAATAACAAATAAACCCCACAGATCACCATAAATTTAGGACTAATAAAGTCTTTTCTAAGTCTTCTCCTTTTCTTTCAAATACACGACCCGGTACCCCCAAACCAGCCGTCCTGCCTCTAACCTTCACAAATGTTGCTCCTTCTCCCCCAAAACAGGAAGGGAGGCCCCTCTTCTATTTGGCAAGGGACCCCAGGCCCCTCTTGTCCTTAGCAAACCATCGCCTTGTAAATGTCGAGATTCTTGACATGTGACACTTGAACCCCCACCACGAACTTGGAACTACACTGTGTCCTATGCTCACGCATGTGTGGTTCCCACTGGTCAATGAACCTGTAGGGCACAGGAACCGGGTCTGTCCCTGCGTCTTCTGCACGGTGTCTGTGCTCGGTGTGCAGTGAAAGGGCACAGATGGACACTGGCACAGGAGAGCTCCCAGTGACAGGCCGTGCTCTGCAGGAAGAAGTGGCCCGCCACACTGCACGAACTCCATCCTCAGTGCCGAGCTAGAAACTGGGTGCTTAACTGCAGGCCATCAGAGGAGGAAGGAAACACAGAGCTGAACCCTCAGTCCATCAGCTCCCGAGACACAGGCCACTTCTAGGGGCGTAAGACTGCTGTGCCAAGTAAAATCGCGTACCTCAGATTCTACGAGAACAAGCAAAAGTAAAAATCACAAAACCGCAAGAAGCAAAATGAGCCAGCTGGGCCCTGTGACCTGGACACCGCCCAGCCTCAGGCCCCGGTGCCACGGAGTCTGCCCAGCCACGGGAGGAAGTGGGAATCTTCACCCTGAGGGTCTCCCTCAGCTCAAGCAGGCAGTGAGGCTCAGGCTGGGGGACCCAAGATAGACACAGCAGCAGAGGCCCTGGCTCCGGGCCGCCACAGGCCTGCTTTCCTTTAAGCTGACACTCCGAACACACACGCAGGGCAGCTAAGGGGCAGAGGTCCGGAGCCCATCAGGGGTCACCTCCACGGCCAACTGCCACTGTGTGTGTGCGTGAGCACCGCCCTCCCATCGTCCCCACTGGCCGGCTTCCAGGAGAAGCCACACAGGTGAGAAGATCCACAGGGACACACACCACCATGCAAAAGCGACACCAGGAACGTTCCGTAGCTGCAGACTTTCCCTGTAACAGTTGGTCAGGATGTCTCCCGGGAAACCCTATCCCCAGAGACTCATTAGCCATCACATCGCGTTTGGACACCATGCTACACACACAAAGCACTTCTCTTAGGCAAACGTCAAGGCCGGAAGTCAAACAGCTACACTCTACCCTCTACGCTTGGGGCTGTAAGGAGCGCCAGTGAGGCTAAGTCAGGAACAAGACGCTTCGGAACCAGCAGCCCATGCGCAGGCTGGTGTGCGTGCGGGAGGCCAGCCTGAGCTTGCTGGGCCCCACGCCTCCCCGCGGACAGGTTCCCTACCTGGCCAGCGGGCCCACCAGCGGGGCGTGTCTCTGGCACAACAAGAGCCTGAGTCACCCTGGTCTTCTCGAGGGGGTTCTGCTCTCCCTCAAGGTGGCTCCTCCCGCAGGAGCTGGGCAGCCCTGTGGGAACGCTGTTGGACTCCTCCGGGGGCGGCCCGGGATCCCTTCTGTGCCTCTGCAAACTCTGGCCCTCCTGCACCTTCTCCCTTACTTCCTACGGACTCTCGCCCTTTAGCCTATGAACAGCCTGAGAATGTCTCAGGCTTTTGAAAAAAAACAACAGGCCAACAAAATACAGAAGGGCCTACTTCTACCCCTCTATCCAAACTCTCCTGTCAAGGTCCAGCAGCCTGCACCACCCTGACCTGCCCGCAGCACGGAAACAGGCGCCATGCGGGCGGCCACGGGGACCGGGGGCGGCAAGGCCTGCTGGCTCTGGGAGCTCCTCCGCTTCTTCCCCTCCTGTGGCAGCTCCTGCCCACCCAGCGGCCCACCCACCCAGGTACCAGGCCCTGGGGCCAGCACGGTGCGGGGGAGGGGGCCAGCACCTCTGTGGCCAAGGCACTTCTGCTCCCCGCCAAGCCCCCCACGTGGAATGGGTCAGTGGTCGGTTCAAACAGCTATGCCAGTGGCACTTGTCACTGTCACTGCAGAATCTAGTTAAATGTCATGAAAACGGCGGAGTCTGAGTCTGACAAGGAGGACATGGCCAACACGTGGGTGAGACCACAGCGCCACTCCAGGGTGCAGACAGGGCACACAGGTGTCCCCTGGAAAGTTCTCTAGTGAGCCACCCTTCCTGGGTGCATCCAGTTCATCAGTGAATTCAGTGAATGTAAGGGTCAATAACAGGCGTCTGGGATTAAGTGTGCCTGAGGCCCCACAGTGAAACCCACTGTCCAAACAAGCAGCTTCTGCTCCTACAAACCCCATGACCCATCAGCCCAGCTCACGCCTCATGACCCGTCCACTTCAGGGTGTCTACACTTGCTCCCAGCACCGTACCCACCATGGGTCTAGGAGGAAAGCCGTGAGACAAACAGCCCAGCGCCCGCCAAGGCGCCCGCCCCCACCCCCGGCCGCGTTCCTCCCTCAAGCACCGTCCTGTTGGAACCCTTCAAGGATAGCATATTTGGCGGACTCCCGGGAAAGGGCAACGCTGCCCCTGTAAACAGGACTCTTGGGTAAGGGAACGTAGCTCGCCCCCGGGGGTCACAGCCATGTCCCCACCGTCTCTCACCCAGACTCCCCAAACACTCCCCCTGCTCCGTTTCTCTGCCCCAGCCTCAGAACCCAACATGGCAAGCACAGCGATCCTTCCCGCACATAATTCAGATGCTCTCACTCTCAAAACAGCACACTGGCTTACGGTCTCATGAAAACGTCAAACCAAGCTTCACGGCACTGTCTACAGCCCCTCTGATCATGCCCTGCTAGCTTCCAAGCTCACCTCCAGCCCTGCCTGCCGCCCCCACTCCCCCCATTTCACCACGGCGGGCTCTTCTACTCCTAGACTGCACCCAGCCTGCCTCCAACTCCGAAGCCCTGCCTGCCGGTGCGGCTGGGTCACCCCTCTCTTAAGCACACCTCCCCCCGGAGACAACTTTACTTTTGCCCCATAGCACGCTGATGCCCAGCTATATTAATGTACAGTTTATCGCCTGCCCCTCCTTCCCCAACCAGGATGCAAGCTCCTTGAGAGCAAGACTGTTTTAGTCCCTGATTTGGCCCCAATGCTGAGAATAGTGCCTGGAACAACAAATACTTGCCGAGGGACAGGGAGTAAATGTAAACCAGGAAGGTGACAGTTCTGGGGGGTGGTGGCAATGTTAGCAGCACATGCTGGGGGTAGACTGTCACTCCTAGAATTATCTTAGTGCCTGCACGACGTCTGAGTATGTCCCCTGGACAGGATTCTCCGATGCTAACAGAAGACAGAAAGGCTTTCATCAGCCAGGTTTCCCTTCTTGCCTTGAGGGTCGGGGACTTAATGAATTCTCTATCCTGAGGGTTCACTGAGCAAACATCTATTGAGCCTAGAGAGACACAGAGCCTCCAACTCAGATCCTCTCTAGCATGGATACGGGCAGAACCAGCACACAAACTGGCTTTCAGATCATAAAGAAAAACAGAGGGGCTTTCCATTTCCAGCAAAACATCAGCCCCAAAGCCGTGAAAAAGCTCTTGATATAAAACCTCTAGAAATGCTTTTAGATGCATTGCTGAGCTCTGCAAGAAATCACAAGGGGCTAGAAATGAAGAGCAGGTTGAAAACCAGAGTGGCGAGCTGAAGCCTCGGCGGCCCTGGGGACGTGGGAAGAGCTGCCGGGAGACAGAAGGCAAAGCAGCCGGTCCATGCAAGGTGGAGCACAGGGAGGGGCTTCCTTTCAAACACACAGCTCCTGGAGGGCAGTACCCTCCGTGGAAGGCAGAAGGGAAGAGAGCGCCCGGCCTGCAAGGAGACTTCAGCGGCCATCTTGGGAATTCATGGCCACAGTCTATCCTCGCACGGGTGTGGGGGTTCCAGTCTCACCACCTCTGGGGCCTGGAGCCCCTGTTTGTTATGAGACTCGAGGCTGGCAGCAGCAAACAGTCCTTACGGGAGCAGCAGAGCCAAAGCTAGCAATGCTGGATGCCCAGTGAATGAAATGTTTGGGGCATACTCACCCCAAAAGACCATCGTTGTTTCTCTGAATTCAAACCTAACAGGGCATCCTGTATATAGGAGGGACTCTCACTAAGTGCCCATGGATAGAGGCCCACAAAGCATGAACTTAGTGTCCAGAGTCTCCAAAACACAGAAGGGACTAAGCCATCATAGGTAAGAATCAGAGAAAACAATAAATGACAAAGTCTGATTGTCCTCCAAACCTGGTATTACCAGATACAGAAGAGAAGGGACTATATTTGAGATGCTTAAAGAAAGAGAAGCCATTGAAAATATAAGCAAGAAGGAATATCCCAACCACAAGATTCGGAAAGCACTGGTGTAAATAAAAAAGACATTTAAACCCCCAACCCAAAACAGCAAAGACAGAAGGTGAAGAAAGATCCTGAAAGAGAAAGGGAGACTGTAACACTTAATTAAAAACAAAAGGTCAGCGCACTGCTCCTGCTTCCAAGAATCAGAAGTGCTCTCCAATAATTCCCAACCACAAGTGCCAGCAAGTTCAGTGTCGACTATAAAATATGCACACTACGTAATGGGTGTATTAGAGCACGCATGGCACCGCCCTCCGCTTCTAAGTGTCTCCATAAGCGCGCTGCAAGCACATTTTAAGTTCCTCGGGACATTAGGAGGTGTGACTTTAGTAATTTTATTACCTTTATTACATGAGTCAGGTTTATAGAAACTTCTCACGCTGTTGGTGGAGTTTGGCTAAAACACATTTTCAACTTTAAAAACCTTTTTTTCCCTAGAAACTGAGAAACAGCCTAGCAGGGTAGTGGTCTTCTGAGCGTCCCTGCCATTAAGGTGCCCCCAACCCACTTGTTCCGGGACATAAGTAGCCACAGAATGCCCTCTGCTCCAACACTGAACAACTCCTCCTCTTGAAAGAAGCAATTCTCTGAAACGTCCCCACACCACTCACCCGTGGAGCCCAGCATGTCAGGTGTCCCGGACACAGGGCAGCCATACCTGCTGCTCCGTCGAGCATTTCTGGACGGAAGTGCTGCAGCGCGGCCTGGGACCCCTCTGCCAGGAGCTACAGATCCCCCAGCTCCGCAGCAGCTGCGTGTGGGATCAGCTCAAGGGCTTCGTCGCTCATCCCTACATCCCCCACCACGTGCTCTCCAGAGGAACACTTGGTAACAATGAATGTCCAAAGAGAATATTCCAAGAACGAGGACAAATGGTTATTTACATTCTATCTAATTTCAATTTATTATTTTTTTAAAGATTTTATTTATTTATTTATTTTGACAGAGAGTGAGCGACCACAAGCAGGGGGAGCGGCAGGCAGAGGGAGAGGGAGAAGCAGACTCCCCGCTGAGCAGAGAGCCCTACGAGGGTCTCGATCCCAAGACCCTGAGATCATGACCTGAGCCGAAGGCAGTCGCTTAACCAACTGAGCCACCTAGGTGCCCTTATCATTTTTTTTTTTTAATATCAAGCAACCGAATTTCCTTTAAAAACATCAGCATTCCTCTAAAGGTTCACACAATTCCCACGCAGCAGGCACCTTAAAGCCCACGGTACGCATGGTCACTTGCACGGCCGCAGCCAGGGGGTCAAGGCCGACACCAGCGGTGACATGGTGTGTGCGCGGTCCGTGATGTGATGGGGACAGAGCTTCACCTCTCCGAAAACACAAACCCAGGCTAATCCTGACAAAAACGTCAGACAACCACCACCTGAGGGACAGTCCATGAATACCTGACCGTCCTCCTTAAAACTGTCATAAGGACCAAACACAAGGAAATGTGACAGTCACAGCCAAATGGAGCTTTTGGAGATGTGACAACTCCGTGTCACGTGATCCCTGGATAGGGTCCTGAACAGAAACAGGGCATTAGGAAAGCTAAGAACATCAAATATGGTATGGATTCTAGTGACCAGTACTGGACAGATGCTGGTCCATCCCCTGCCACAATACACGGCACTCACATAAGACGTCACCATGGGAAATGGGGTGCGGGGTGCACGAGAATTCTCCAGCAGCTTCACAACTTCCCTGCAAATCTAACACTGTTCTAAAAGTGCTTCTTTAAAATGCTTAGACATTTTTTAAATTCTTTTTTTACTACTTAGAAATTTTAAAAATTAATTAAAAATTTCAGCATTTCTAAACATTTAATTAAAATTGTTAAGTCCAATAGAGTAGGTTCTCTTGATGCTCACGAATTAAAAATAAGCCATCAACACACAGAACACAATAATGATGGAAAACTGCCAAATCCCCCCAGCATGTCTGTGGTTAAAATGGCTAACATACTCAGCCCCTGGGGGACCGGTGCAGACGACACGCCCCTCCGGAGCCACCAGGAGAGACGGGCACCTTGTGGAAAACACCTGTGCAAAGGCACCAAGGCAGGGGGGTTCCAGGTCCCAGGGAGGAAAGCAGAAGAGGGGAGCTGCCTGGTCCCTGCAAGGCCCCCCCCCAGGGCCTGCCCACTCCTGCAGGGGTAGCTGGGAGCCCAAGGATCTGCTGGGGAGAGGCCAGTAGAGACAGAAGGGCAGGTCAGGACCCACCACAGAGCGGGGCCCCGCTGAGCGTGCCCTCCTCAGGGAGGGCACAGAGCAAGCACAGCAGACCTCACAAACTGATGCCGGGCATCAGGTGGCTCGGTCGGTGGAGGGACTCCGGCAACCTGCTGAAAGTTCAGTGCCTGCCAGAGGACAGCACCCACGTCCTCTCAAGGTAAGAGAACGCCATCCAGGGCGTCCATCCATCTTTACGATGACTGGCACTTAAAGGAAAGAAAAACAAGGCACATGGAAGAACACGACTGAATGACCAACCGTGAAAGGACTGAGGGAGAGCTGGGCAATTCAAATGGATTGAAAAGAGGTCCAGACGGTGCAGAACCAGGTAACTCTGAGAACAATGCGCTCAAGGAATCAGGGGACAAGATAATCTCAGCGGGTAACTCGACATAATAAAAAATGGAAATTCTAGGGGCGCCAGGGTGGCTCAGGAGTTAAGCATCTGCCTTCGGTTCAGGTCAAGATGCCAGGGTCCTGGGATCGAGTCCTGCATCGGGCTCCTTGCTCAGCAGGAGGCCGCTTCTCCCTCTCGTTCTGCCTGTGTTCCCTCTCTCGCTGTCTTTCTCTGTCAAATAAATAAATTTTTAAAAAATGGAAATTCTAGAATCAAATAGGGCTAGGATTACAATTAAACATGGAAACAAGGAAAGGCAGGTGTAGGAGCAGATGAGAAAGAGCTGGGCAGACTAGCACCTTGGAAACCCCATGAGAAGAACGTGGCCGGCTGCAGCTCACGGAGACACAGGATGGAAACACACAGAAGAGCACCAAGGAACAGAACACGTCCAAAGGCCCACGTGGCTGACAGGGGCCCAAGAAGGGGAGCACTCGGAGAGGGGTGCAGGCCACACTGAACAGGTCCTAGCAAGTCTTTTTGGAAACTGAGACGAATGTCAGCCAAAGAACGTTAGGAACCCCAAGCAGAGCAGAGACAAAAGTACAGATACGCATGGCGGGGGCGCCGGCAGGGGCTGGGACATAGGTGCTTCCTGTGACGCACGCGCATCATGTGAAACGGGTCACACACTGGCTACCCCAGGAAGCACGTACCCCAAGGCCGTAGGCACCAGGCCCCTCGCCGTGTGAGAAGCCCACGAGTGGGGGAGGAGGAGGCCAAGCCCTGCTGCGCTACCCTGGGACTGGAGGTGCTGCCGCAAGCTCAGAGTCGCCAGGGCCCAGGAGCCAGAGGTAAATACGGCATGCGGGTGAAAGAGAGGACCCGGGAGTCCGCGGCGACACAACCAAGTGAACGCGCAGGCACGAGAGAGCACGCGCTCGCAGCGGACCCTGGGCGGTGCCGGGGCAGGGGCGGCAGGACTGGCAGTGCGACACCAGTCTCAATCACATCCAAGGACTGAAATTATACAAAGTATGTTTCTGATTAGAGTAGAATTAAGCCAGAAATCAGTAACAAAAAGATAATTAGAAGGATCCCAACTGCTTTTAAATTATCCAGTATAATTCAAATTAGCATATTGGTCAAAACAGAAATCAGATTAAAATTAGAAAATATTCTGAGCTGAGTAAGGAAAACCCAATATCCAGACTTATGAGATTAAGCCAAATCTGGAGGGCAACGTGTCCGGCCTTAAATGCATCTGTACAAGAGCAAGACGGGGTGGAAAGTCAACGACGCACCTGTTCGTCTGAAGATGTCTGAACAACAGCAAATAAAGAGAAAAAATCAAGAGCGGTCATCAGTGAACCAGAATGTGTAACACATGACACCAGACAGGTCCTTGAATGACCAGCTCCTTCCAAGGGCAAAGGAGGAGGGCAACGCCAGGACCAGCCGCAGGGATGAGGACGGGGACCCTCAGGCCCAACCGAGTGAAAAGAACAAAAGGGGACATTTTAAACTGCTCCATGTAAGAAATCAGAAAATTTAAATGCAGTGGGGACGAGCAAATTCCCTGATAATACAGGTTTCCCAAGGAGGGACAGAATACTGAATATTCCATATCTATTAAAGAAACTGAATCCACACTGTAGAATATTCCAGTGGAGCCCCACCAGCCAATCTCTGTCACACTGAAGGAAGCTGTGACACTCATCTTACACCAACTCTCCCAGAGAGCAGAGATGACGGTCCCGCCTCAACTCGGTGTTGATGTCAGCATGACGCAGACAATACGATCCCTCTCAGGAGCACGTCACAAGAAAGGGAAATTATAATGCAGTCTCTCAAGAATATAGGTACAAAAACCCTAAATTAAAAATGCGAACTAGGGTCAGCCACACATGAAGAGGATAATGCACACAACAGTGGGACTTAGTCCGTGAAATCGCGTTGGCCTCACAGTCGAAAATCTACCGATATAACTGAGCACACCAACAGAAAAAGGAGAAAAAATCAACCAGGGCAGACACGTGATAAGACTCAATACCCACACATGACCGAAATTCAACTACTAATAAAATGCAGCTTCCTTAAGTTCTTAAGAAAGAACATCTACGTTAACCCACAGCAGACACAACCCCTGCTGGTGAATTACTGAGCAGTTCTTCCGTGAGGGCAGGAAGCAGACGGGGAGGCCACTGCTGCACCTTCTACTCACCCGTGACCTCGAGACCCATCAAGGCAAGGGGAAGAAAAGGCAGTATACAGATTAGAGAGAAACAGAGCTGTCAGGACTCGCCAGCACGCACTTTTTCTTTTTACATGCTGGGACTTTTAAATGTCCACTTTCCATACAGAGGTAATTCTAACAGTCCCTGTGTGTCCGCAATTGTCATTACGATGGCTGGGGGTCAGCTGGGAGTTTACCTGCTCTGAGCAGGGCCACCTGAAGGTCCCACCCAGTGCAAGGACACCCTCCATGGCGTGGCAGCCTGTTCCACCACGGAGGAGCCACGCCTGGACCTGTCTGGCTGTTGCACATGCCCCACCCGTGCTCGAGAGTCGGGCACAGCCCCCAGCCGATCCCCACGCAGGATGATGAGAGTCTCGAGTGCTCTGGGGACCAGTCCTACTCTCCTGGGATAATCCAGCTCACTCTTTCCTACTTAGACACAAAGAAATATATGCAAAGCTACACTTCACTAACAGACTTCCATCAAGAGAAAAAATTCCTAGAGGTACCACCCATCCCCCACTTGTAAAAGCAATGACTGAAATAAACACACACTCGAATGCACGCTCCCTGAAGACAGTGATGTGGTCTGGTTCTCTGCTGTCCCCTCAACCTCTTGACCGCACGCTCCTCCTGTCTCTACCTGTCCTCACCACCGGTGACCTCAACCAGCACCGTGACACCAAACATCACTCACACGCTGATGAGCCCCACTTACCTGCAAACCCCAAATCACCGCATGTAACCACCTATTCAACACCTCTTCATGGGTATCATAAGCATCTCAAACACGTCCAACAAATTCTTCACCCTTCTCCGAAAATTGTATCTCTACGTCTTGCAACACCTGCCAGGTCCAACTCGAGTTCTGGTTCCTGAGGCCAAATCCCAGCAAACAGCTTACTTTTTTTTTTTAAGATTTTATTTTATTTATTCGACAGAGATAGAGACAGCCAGCGAGAGAGGGAACACAAGCAGGGGGAGTGGGAGAGGAAGAAGGAGGCTCCCAGCAGAAGAGCCTGACGTGGGGCTCGATCCTGTAATGCCGGGATCACGCCCTGAACCGAAGGCAGACGCCTAACCGCTGTGCCACCCAGGCGCCCCCAAACAGCTTACTTTTTTCTCTCTTCCACTACAAAGTTTCAACACACTCCATTGGTTGTACCCACAATCTGACCACTTCTTGAACCTTCTGTGATGACCACCGTGGTCCAAACTCCTACTACCCCTTGGCCTCCTAACTGGCCTCCCTGCCTCCGTGCATGCCCCTGTTCAATCCAGTGTGAGGTCAGAAACCAGAATGTTCCCATTACGAGGTATGTCACACACAGCCTCCCTCCACTCCACAGAGCCCTCACACTGGCCCAGGCTCCTCCCTGCATGTGTGACGTGCTGCCAGTGCTGTGCTTCACCTCTGTCCCTGCCCGTCTCCCCGCCCAGGCCTTTCCCCCACGCCCCACCTGTTCCCCTCACCTCTCGCAGCTCCCCAGGGCTCCAGGAGCACAACCGAAGGCTTTCCAAATCCAGCCTCCACGTCACCAGGCTCTGCCCTGCCGTCTTCTGGGGACTGAATTTTCTCCACAGCACCTGTCACCATCACCCAACACGTTCCCTGTTTTACTGTTTCCTTCCACTCTGGCGTACACCCCATGAGGGGAGCCATGTCCCCAGCGTCTAGGACAAGTGTGGGCCCTGGTGCGCACTCAGAAAGCATTCCATGGAAAGAGTAACTGAACTGATGAACAAAGGCAGTGGATGTGTGGGAGGACCCGATGAAAGGGCCTGGTGCCCACGGAACCTGCAGCGAGCAGAGCTCGGCCACTCGGCTCATCTGAGGCCCCCTCCCCACTCGGGTCACAGCTGCGCGCCAAATCCCTTGCTTACATTTAGAAAAACCCAACAGGTTTAGAGAGGAAACACTGTATCAGAAACACAGGTGGAAAGCCAGCCCCACTCATTATAAACAAGAGAGAGCATTGGAAAAAGTTATTAATCGTCACCACGTACCATGGTTCCAAAGTTTCTGAGCTCGCAGCCTACTGTTTCCTTGCTTAAAAGTGAGGTCCTCCAACACAAGAGACGTTCAAAACCCTATATCCAGTAAATCAACACACTGACATAATCAGATGACTTGTTTAAAAATTTAAAAGGGCAAAAATTTCCCACGAGGTAACTGAATATTTATCTGTCTTTAAATTCCCTGTGTGCACACCACCTTACAGCCCGCAGCACCAGTGCTACGGACCGAGAAACAACTTCGGGGAGACAGCGGCAGACGCCCTCGGGGCTGCGGTGAGGAGGCGGCTCCAGGGAAGCCAGAGCGCCCGCGTCCCAGGGCTGGCCAGGGTCCCAGCGGGGGAAGAGGTGGCAGCGCCAGAAGGGCGAGCTAACAGGTTTCGCATGCAAGCAGGCTGGACACAAGGGAGCCAGAGGAAGAAGCCACAGCGCCACTCCAGGCATCATGGTGGCTGCCTGGACAGAGGTGGGATCTGTGATGACAGGACAAAACGAGGCCACTTGTGCACCGGGCTCAGGAGGATGTTGGTGCAAACGAGGCACCAGAGGCAGGGAGGAGCCAGCCCAGTCCTCAGACACCACAGCCACCACAGCCACCAGCGTGCTGCAGAGCGCCACGCGCTTGCACGCCGACAGCGTCAGAAAGAAGGGACGCGCCAACATGCCAGCCGCACGTGCTGCTGAGCGACTGTACCGTGCCGGCACCAGGGAAGGAGAGCCACGCGAAACACACAGGGTTTCAATGCAGCGAAACGCTGGCTGCTCAGCCTGGTGACCTTACTGAAATGCAATCCTTTCACACGTTACCGATAACAAACCCCAACCACAGTCGAGGTAGAAATGCATCGTGCCCTTAGTCTTCCGCTGACGTCACAATTCCCAGAGAAGTGTCTCCCTCGTCTCTAGGCTTCTGCAACACCCTCTAAGTGTCCTCCAAGCTCATGGGATTCTGCCTGAAATGACTCTCCACAAACAGCTCTGAAAACAAGTAATCCACTAAAAAGGTACGGAAATCAGAGAAGACCAGTAACACAGTCGGAGCCTCCTGAGCTCTGCCTCTTCCTGCCCCGGCTCCGCGCCCCCTGCCCTCTGCGGCCCCTGCCCCTGCGCTCTCCCACCTGCAGAAACACACGCCTTCCTTCTTTATGGATGGACGTACCATAAGGAGTAAGGCAATACCCAAGTACAATTCGACATTGAAGAAATGCAGACGAGACCCAGAGAACAGACCGCGTGTCCCTATCACGGTAACACGCTGACAAAGAAGGCTGCCCGCGCACGTCTCCCCGGGGCAGCTCACGGCACGCGGCCCTGCCGAGGGAGGAGCTGCACCAGCGTTAGACGGGACGGCGAGGGGAAAAAGGGAGAATTACTTCAACGAAAAGGAAGCTCACTTACTAAAACAAACAGGCAAAAAACAGCAAAAGCCCCTTTTTGGGGGCATGACCTTGGTGCCAGTCACAGAGCCCACAGCAGACAGCTCACCTGACTTCAAAACCTCACCTCGGTGAATTTCTGGAAGATGCGGTCACTCTGGTGAGCTCCGATGGTTACTTCTGGGAGATAGACAGGGATGGTTGTGTAATTGAGCACCTCCAGCTTGTTCTGAACCCTACAAAATAAGACAGACAATGACCACACTAAACCATCAAAACAAATATAACAACATCAGCTATAAGGCTGATTTTTTTTTTTTTTAAAGTGCATCCAAATAAATGCCCTTCATCCCCAGGTGGTCTTCTAGACGCAAACCCTCATCCCAAAGACCATGAGGTCTGTGTGCGGCTGCTTTTCTGAAGTGACCTTCAGAACGTGCGGGAGAGCCTGCCAAAGCCTGGGCAGCACAGAGGACCATGCTTCAGAAAGGATGAGGTTCGGAAGACATGAAAAAGGAGCCACACTGTGCTTTAGACACAGGAATAGCACCAAAGAAAAACGACACCCCACGCCGTCCACAGCAGTGCCGAGCACAGAGCGAGCCCTCATTACAACGTGCAAAGTCCATGAATCTTGAGGGAAAGGCAGCACGTAACTCCAGTCCCTCTACATTCACCACGCAGCGTCCTGCTGCCCTGCTGCAAAGACTCCAGGAGCAGAAGGGCCCCGGGGAAGTCAGGGGCACGGGCTGGGGCAGGCCCACACAGGATGGCCGGGCGCACCCTCGCCTGGAAAGGTCTCATGCTCTGCCCTGATTGGCACCGACAAATGCCAACCATAGGATATGCTCCTTGTTTCACCATTTTATTTTGCTGAACAGTAAAATATTTATACTGTGTTATAACTGCTTATTTCAAATTAAATTTAGTCTGAATATGACCACTACACTTGAAGATGAAAAGCATTTTTGGGGCTTTTAGAAAGAAACATTTAAATAAATTCTCCTTTCTTAAGGGCTCAAAACAAAGCAAATAATTACTTTAAATGACCACTTTCCCATTAATGAGTTTTAATGGCAGAAAACGTTTCTGTTTGTAACGGCCCAAATGGAAGTTCTTTAAATGCATCTGGCTTTCAGCTACTTTGTGATAAGGAGTCCAGACCCATGTACCCAAGGCCAGTGCCCCCTGGCAGCCGCAGTCAGAACGCCCCGATCCGATCCCGGGCTGGCGCTCCTCGGGCCCCTCCCGCCGCCGACCGCGGTGCACGGAGAACCTGCCGCAGGTTGAACGAGAGCGGAGAGCGGGAAAAGACACATCCCGCATGCCACCGGTACAAACTGTGTCACTCCGACATGGACGCACCATCTGGCAACAAATATCACCCAAGGAAATGGGCCCGGGGAGCCGTCTGTCTTCCCAGGTGCATCTCTGCGGACGTCCACAATCACACAACTGGCTACGATGGACACACTCCAACGACAGGGCTCGTTCTCAGCCCTCCTAGTAAGCTGTGCACACGACAGATCTTTGTAAGCAGGCGCAGATAATGCATAAACACACATCTCTTTATTTTTAACAAATAGAATTATTCTTATTATTTTATAAAGATAATTTTTAAAATTATCTCACAATAAACAATTTCCACTAAAAGTGAAAATCAGTGTTTTTAAATGTTAACAGATATCAAGGTGGAGTATGATTTGGTTTTCTCAATAGTTTGAAAAACCTACAAAATTCTGAAAAATCTGAAAGAACTTGGCCTGGAGGCTGGTGTGCAACACAGAGCAACAGTGCCATCTATGCCTCGTCCGGCTGAAGTACCGTTTCCACGAGACCACCCTCCCCAGCACAGTGTCTCTTTCAACAAACGTGCTTCCAACTGCTTCTAAACATTAAAAAAGTCATCTGCTGCAACTGTCGACACCTTGTTCTGTCAATGCGTCACCGTGAGCTTAGGCGGTGACTGCTGGGATGAGCCTACGGCGTCTTGTCTCCTTGAACGCCACAAGTCGTAACCTTCCCTCAACTCGATTCACTCTAGACTGAAGATAAGTAAGGAACAGAGATAACGGGAAGCATTTTATGACCCGGGGAGCAAAAAGCAGAGAAAGAAAACATTCTGTTCACAAAGCACTTAGTCTAATTGAAGAGAATTCAAATACTGGCTGAGAATAATATATCCTCTTAACATCATGAGCCAAAGCACTCGAACGAGAAGATGAGGTAGCGGAGCCTGGTTTACAACACGAGGCAGTACGCCACATATTCTAAAAGAAGCAGGAAAAGACAGAAAAAACAGTAAATTGTGTTTTATGGCTCACACTGGTTCCCACTGAGCAGAATGTCTACCCTCGCTCCTAAAACATGTCCACAGCCTGTTAGCTTGTCCTGAACTGCAAAGTTCTGTTTGAACACGACACTCTGATACCAAACTCGTACCCCACTGACTTTGCAGCCCTGGGATTTCCTACTACAATGACCTTGTCCCAGAGTCAAGGAAACAGAAGCCTCCGTGACAAAGCAAAAACGGTGAGCGGGAGGGCAGCCCAGGCTCTGGGAAGCAGGAGGAAGGGGCTCAGAGCCTGCACACGTGGAGCCCTGCCTGGTGACCAGAGTCACCAGCCCAGGAACGAGAGGGGCCAAGGTGGGCGCCAGCCTGTAAGTTACAGAGTTTGCACAGGAACCCAAAATGCTATGCAGGCTGACACATACAGTCATAAGCGCACACACACATAATTACACGCCGGCAGACCTCACTGAGATGGAGCATAAGTGCTCTAAACCAGTAATTCGGTCAGGTTCTAGACAGAATGAGTATAACTGGCAAATGCCATGTGTATAGTAATCACCCCACAAAACTGGTCATAATTGTCATTTGAGTCCCCCAAATTAAGAAATGACACTCACGTGAAAATAAACAAAATTACCGTTGCACACTGTTATGAAACATCCGGGGCGCAGGGGCAGGGGAGCAATGGACCAGGAGGAGGAGTGGACAGACCATTTACAGCAAAATAAAACAGTGAACTGAATGCTCTCATCTACAAACTTCAAGGGAATTATTTACTCCTTCTCTGCGCTCCAACAACAACACATCTAAGTAACTACTACAATCATGATCTTAGCACAGTCCGGGATCAAACGAGCACACGTTCCAGACTGTGCTTAGAACACAGCCCCGTCATCGCTACAGTGATGATCTTAGGACAGTCCGGGATCAAATGAGCACACGTTCCAGACTGTGCTTAGAACACAGCCCCGTCGTCGCTACAGTGATGATCTTAGGACAGTCCGGGATCAAATGAGCACACGTTCCAGACTGTGCTTAGAACACAGCCCCGTCATCGCTACAGTGATGATCTTAGGACAGTCCGGGATCAAATGAGCACACGTTCCAGACTGTGCTTAGAACACAGCCCCGTCATCGCTACAGTGATGATCTTAGCACAGTCCGGGATCAAATGAACACACGTTCCAGACTGTGCTTAGAACACAGCCCCGTCGTCGCTACAGTGATGATCTTAGGACAGTCCGGGATCAAATGAGCACACGTTCCAGACTGTGCTTAGAACACAGCCCTGTCATCGGTGAACGAGTCACCAGGCCTTGGCCCAGCACCTGGCCTCAGTGGAACGGCGGGGCTCGAGGACAGCCACCTTGTCCCACGCTGCCTCTTGTCTGTGTTCAACAGTCACAGACACAAACAAGAATCACATATAAAGCCAGGCCAAGTGAAGAGAGGGTATTCAGAGGAGAAAGGGCGACTACAGCCAGGCTTAGACATAAGCGAGGATTTTTAAGATAATTACTGGGTGGGTGGGGGAGGGAACAGATTCAGGAAGAGAGAGAACCAGATGATCAGGACTGTGAATTACTTCCCAGAAATGAAATTTGGATTCATGACTAAACAAAGGCAGGCCACGAAGGATCCAAAGTGAAGGGAAAACGGGGCCACTGTGACATTTTTGTGAAAATTAGCCTGGTGGGTGTGTGCACACGGGACAAGCAGTAGGAAGAAAGAACTAACAGCAGGATAAAGATCAAGAAGGAGAGGATCAAAGCCCAAAGGCAGCAGACGTCAAGAAAGAAGAGAAGAGGGAGAGAAAGCACTGGGGACAAACACACGGACCTTAGTGTGTTTCTCAGGGTGTGCAGGTAAGGAGGCCGGCCGGGAAAGGAGGGTCCTGGCCACATGGCAGCTGGAGGATGAGGTGACGAGCCCACCAGGATGCAAGCCTGGGCCGCCGAGAGGAGAGGAGGCAGCACGGTTTGCACGCTGGACCCCAGGGAGGGTCATGATGGCCCTTCCACACTGTGCGGGTTAGCGTTCCTGAGCTGTGGCTTCCCCAGCTGTAAAATGAGAGGAGCTCCCACCAGGCAGGAGTGCTGTGGCATTGGGAAACGTTTCTGGAACACCTTCTGGATGCAGTGCTGACCCTGTAACTGTGATTGAGGCCAACACCTCGAGGCTTCCGACCCAGAAGGGCTACGGGGTCTCCAGCAAGGTTCAGAATTCAGCTCCAACAAGAGCTTGAAAGTCATCAGTCCTGTCCTTACAACAACAAGAAAACATCCCTGCAAATTCAACCACTTGTCCCGGAAGAAGAGCAGCGACACTCTGACAGATGTCAGCGCTCAGACGAAGGGAGGAAATGGGACACTCTGCTCTGAGGTCCCTGCACCACCTGGGAGGCGGCAGGGCCATCGGAACGTGGACTGAGATGAGCTGCACGTGAAGCCCGGGAGCCCCGCAGCCACGACAACCGCACTGTGAGAAGTGCAACTGCTCTGCTAGGAGAGAAGAAAATGGAATCATGCAGAAAGCTCAGGCACAACCAGAGAAGGCAGGAAAAAGGAGGAGAAGAAAACAAAGAACAAATGCAACAAACGGAAAACCGTGACTGACACAGTAAACGTTCATCCACACACACCAACATTCCTTTTAAATGTAAACTGTCCAAACACAGCAATTAAGACAGAGAGACTGTCAGAACAGATAAAAACACGGGACTCAAATCTATGCTGGCTACAAGACACCCACAGTAAACAGAGACTCAGGTTCAAAGGAAAGGGATGGAGGAAGACGCCTACGCGAACCAAAGCCAGAACAGACAACCCATTCAGACGTGACAGACTGCACGATGGAACAATCATCAGGACACAGCGGGGCATTCTGTCGTGAGGAAGGGGTCAGTTCTCCACAAAGACATAACAACCCCAAACACCAAACAGCAGAGCATCAAAGTACATGAGGCGAAAACACAAGTCAGTGGAGAAAGGGCCACGTGCTCCTGTGGCTGGAGACCTCACCACCCCTCCCTTGTGGACACAGCCCACAGGCAGAGAAGCCGGGGGGGACGTGGATGAGCTGAACACTCCCACCCGCGATGCCAACAGAACGTTCCATTCAACGGCAGGATGCGCATTCTTCTCACGCTCGAGCGGAATGTGAAATCTAGATGGAAAGCACGCCTGACCACGCAGAGCACCCGCGCCCGTGCCAACGAGCTGACATCACAGGAGCTCGTTCTCAGATCATGAGTGCGATTAAATGGGAGGGATGACGACAGCACTGACGGCATGTGTGAAGATCAAAATCGAGCATCTAGCCTCTGAAAAATAATAATAAAAACTAGAGCAGAAATCAGACTGAAAACAGAAAAATAGAGAAATTCAAGGAAACAAAAAGCTGTTTTTTTAAAAAGATCAATAAATGCAAAGAGAAAATTCACAAAGGACAAATAAATGGGCAATAAAAACAAACTGTTTGAAGTTCAGTGTTTATAAAACGCAAAGTAAAGCAAACACTTTTCTTTGGTATCAAAATCACAAGTTTCTCTCAGCTTTTTGTTCGAACTACATGGTCTGTCTAGGACTTACAGAAGACGGTCAAGCTTGCAGGCTAGTGTGCGCTTTCTGGAGGACAGATTTCACACATGGAGAGTTGTGTCCACACGCCCTCACCCAGTGTGCACTCGCCTTTTACTCCCGACGAGAAGCAAAATCACGGGCCGTGTGCTGGAACCACGGGTGACGGATCCCACCCTGTGAGGTGAGCGGGTGCGGCTCCGACCTCTAATCCACTGGGTTCCACCACCTTTTCTGCATTCCCCACCCCGCCTCACCCACATCAACTCTCTCACCGTCACACTCGTCACACTCGCTGGCTTCTGTACATTCTCCTACTTGCCGATCCTGTTCGAATCCAGAGCTCTGCCTCCTCCCTGCCGGCACTCGGGCAGCCGCAGCAGCAGGAAAGCGCTCCCTCCACGGGGCGTCAGGCCCACCGCCCTGCCCCGCTGTCCAAAGCAACCTTCCCGGCCCGTCCTCCCCACCCGACGCCTAGACAACACTTTCCACCTTTCCTCCTTTCCTCCCTCCTCAGACCTCCAACCCCCCCACCCCACTGCCACCTGTGGCTGATGGCCCACTTCCCGTCACTGCGAAGACAGAGCAACCATCAGAGAACGTCCACACGCCCAAGGCACATCCCCACTCGCCCAGCCCCTGCCCACAGCCCTCCACCCCGTTAGAAGCACCGATTGCCACGGAGCACTAGGCCACGCCTTCAGAGGCCACTCACAGCCCTCCCCCACCCCCACAACTGTAGGATCTTTCCCATGAGCCGCTATTTCTTCCATCTTAAGCATAAAACAAAAACTGCTAAAAATGACTAAAATTTTAGGTCTTACTTTCTAGTAACTAAATCAATAGGTTCAACATGAGAAATAACTGAAATATATGGACTCTGTATATGCTGATGTTAGGCTGCATCCCAGCACAGAAAACAAGCGTTTCAGTTATCCAGAGAAACACCGTGAGCTAGCAAACTCCCCAGAGCACAGGGGAAGCTCTGGCACTCGGGGCCCGGCTCTGCCAGAGCTGATCCACCGGGCTGACAGGCAGAGCGGTCACCAGGCAGGACGGAGGCTATCCGTGGGCTCAACACTCAGACTGGTGCTCCTCAAAACGGTTGCGGCCCAGCCACTGTGTCCAGCATGGCAGAGCAGAGGCCGATGCCAGGCTCTGGCACGGCTCGTGGCTGTGGACGAAGGGAAGTCAGTGACGTGGGCTCCCACCCTTCGTGGAGCGGCAGCTACTGACGCTCACGGGAAACGTCCACTTCCTGGGTTCCGAGCTGCCTTCCTGCCCCAGACGTCTGTCAGAAGCCCAGCTCCCGTGCACGTGGAATGCCCTTCCACGGTCCTGAACAGACTGTGGTCTCCCTCGCTGGCGTCTGCGGGCTGTTTGCGCACCACTGGGCACCAGGGTACAAGGGGATTTATGGGGAACACCTGCCTTCTTTCTGGAGGTCAGAACTTGAGCAGCTGCTAAGGCAGAAGGTGCCAACATGACCAGCACCCAGTAAAAACTCTGGGCACCAAGTGTCTGATGGGCTCCGTGGGCAGAAACCCTGCCCAAGCCCTTGCATTACTGCTTTTCTCATGTCAAAGTAGCGCACTTGGCACATCCGTGGGGGGGAGGGCATCAAACGCCCACACGTGGACTGCTCCAGATGTGCTGTGTCGTTCCCCTCACTGACCGGCTGTGTATCCCTGCTGATTCCCTGTGAGAACCACAGCCATGAGCACAACCACCTGCTGTGACTCCTGAGTCCTTCCAGTGAGGTCCCGAGCTCAGGGCCCCTCAAAACACATGGCGTACTGGGTTGAACAGTGTCCCCCCCAAAATTCATGTCCACTTGGAACCTGTGAATGGGATCTTATTTGGAAACAGGGTCTTTGCAGAGAGAAGTTAAGATGTGACCACAGGGGACTGGCTGAGTCCTAATCCCATGACTGGTGAACTTGTAACGAGAGAAATGTAGACAGAGACACAGACACGCAGGGAAGAATGCCCTGTGAGGACAGAGGCAGAGTGGGAGTGACAAAGCCACAGGCCGAGGAAGGCTGAGGATTACCAGCAGCCACCGGGAGCTGGAAGAGGCAGGAAGCATTCTTCCCAGAACCTGAAGAGCATGGCAGCCCTGACAACACCTTGACTTCAGACTTCTGGACTCCAGAACTAGGAGGCTAGGGTGCTGTTTTCAGCACCCCCGGTGTGTGGCCGCTTGTCACGGCAGCCCCAGGGCACTCACACACACGGCCACTGGCATGAGGCGGCCTGACCAAGGGACTCATTTCATGGCCCAGGAGGTGTGACAAAGGCTCCATGCACAAGACATTCACTGTCTTGACACAGCCGGCCTGACGGAACAGTGAACGGTCCCCTGAAGGACATCAAGGCACTCGCTGGAGAAAGCACTGTGTTGTGTGTTTGTGAGAGTCGGGACCCTGTTCGACAAGCGAACAAGCAGCAGGATTTACAGCCATCTCCCCACCATCCTGGGCTCGGGGGCTGGAGGACAAAGGGCCCAGAGGAGATGAAAGCAGTTTTATCTGATTCTAAATCCTCTAAATCTGGAACAGTGCTCAGCTCAGGGTGGAAGCAAAATATCTGCTGAATTAATATTGGCAATCAATTAATTAATTGTCAGACCAGAGAATGCAAAAGCCTTTTGAAGGGAATAGGAAATACACCTCATTATTGGTGGTACTGTTAACACCTAACTTGAAATAGAATTCCTTCAAAATTCTCTAAATTTCTCCAGCAGGCCAGGGACCGCACTCAAAATCCCAGCCCCCCGTCCTGTCTGGCCGGAACTTACAGCATCCGCAGATGGTGAAGAGTACGGTCATTCTGCTTGAGCCACGGTCCTTTGTTGTACTCGAGGTATTCAATATCTTCTACCACCTGAGACAGAGACAATTCCAATTTAATGCAGAGTCCCATTCTGGAAATCAAATGAGATAACATTTTAATACAGTATAAGCCATAACTATCTAGCAGGAACAATCACCACAGAAGCCAAAAAAAAAGGAAGTCGGACAGATGGCCTTCAGTGAGGAAACGGGATTGAGCACTGACCCTCTGATGGGCACCCAGCCCAGCAGACGCTGGGGTCGGCGAGGGGCGCTGACCCTCACTGTGGGCGCCCAGCCCGGCTGACACATGGGTGGTGTAGAAATTGCGTGTGAGGCTGTGAGCAGCAGCGCAAGACAAAAAAAGAATCAAGACTGGGGGAACCAGTGTTAGTGACAGACTACTCATTTCCTCTCCAGGGACTTCATTCTAGAACACGAGACCTCGCCACTGAAAGCAGCAAGAGAACAAGAAAATTAATACATTTCCTAGAGAGCTCCAATAACCTGTTTCCAGCCCCACACCCATGCAGCCTGCAGTCTGACCTCCCAGAGGGGGTGTCTTTTCGCGTGCATTCTATCCCTAGACACACCAAACTCAGGGCCCTCTCCTAACCTGCAAGATTTGAGTATGAACTCAGAACACAACATGGTCTTACAGAGCAAATGCATTCTTCTTCTCAGACGCAGAGCGTCTGAACAGTCTGTCAAGGTGTGAAAATAGCCTAGACACAAGACACGCCCACACCACAGAAACCAAAGCACGCGGAATGTCATCAGTCCGGGAGGAATGGGCCGTGTGCTGTCCTCAGAACCGTGCTGGAGCCGGACGGGGACACGGCCCCCAGTCCTCCGAGAGTGAGTGTGCAGAGTGGGAAAGACCTTCCTGCGTAGCTTTCTCGTCCTCCGCACTGGGCTGCCGGCCAAGCAGTCAACTCCGCAGCGCTGTTTCCCATCACCACCTAGGCCTCAGCCCTGCATCAGAAAACCAGCATCTTCTTCCAGAATTTTCATACCTTTGGTTCTGCTCTTTAGGAATTTATGATTAATACATGAAATACGGGACTTTCTGTGTAACGGATGGTCCACTGCCTCAACACCATCTAAGAAATAACCTGTTTTCTTCTACTCCGTTTTTTCTTATCTTTCAGAGTCGGTTCACACACGCACCTGTTTCTCCACTCTGCGTGCTGCTCCGTTACGCCACATACCGATCCCTGCATTAACACCACAGTGCTTTCATCACCACGCTTTCGCAGGGGTTTTGTATTTGGGAAGGCAAATGTTCCTGCATTATTCTTTCTCAATTTTTTTGGCTATTACTCATTAAGTTCTCTTGAAAATTGCATGGAGATTAACTTGAATTCTACAAAATGCACTTACTAATGTACCTTCTACAATTTTAAGATCCTAGAAACTGAATTATTCAAATCAAAATCAAAATCTCATGCCCAGGGGAGTGTAATGGGCTGCTCTTAGCTTATGAAATACAGACATTTCTAACACTGGTTCCCCCAGTAGGAGCTGAACTGGTTATCTGATTTATAAGAACTTTATATATGAATCAAATTCAAAGTAATTTAAACTTTTCAGCCTATTTCTTACCTTTTCTGCATCTTGAGCTTCCCTTGCATTATATTGTAAAACCTCACATTTCTCACTGTAAGAAAAGGCAAGAAGAAATTGAAGATAAATTTTCCAAGCTTATATGAATGTACTTATATGAATTAAAGTCTCCGCTGCAAACACTAAAACCGCCCATTCTCTGAAGGGAACAATGTGCTGGCCACATGCTGGCTCGGGGGGCTGCACGGAGGGGGAGGACCTGCTAACTCCCGGGACGACAGCAGGGGTGTCTCCTGACTTCCCTTCTGGCTACCCCACCCCCACCCCACAGGCCCAAGACACCAGGGGCTACAGGGACAGGGTCCACGGGTCACCGCCGCCGCAGGTTCATTACAGGACAGGACGAAGGCACCCTGCACCTCACTGAGACGTGGGCACAGAGAGCACCCAAGCAGTGGAGGAGGAAGGACGGGCTACTTGAGCTGCCGGAATCTGAGACGAACCAGCTCTGCAGCAGGAAGGTAGCAGCTCAGTTCCCTCAGTCCTCAGCCCTCTGTCTGGACGCTGAGAAATCACAGCCAGGTCCCGAAAAGAAGGGGACAGCAGGATGCCACTTCCAGCACTTCTGCCCATGCCCGCACCACGTTTACTGCCACGCGAACAGCTGGCTGCCTGCCCGGCGAGGACTGCAGCCAACAGATGGGTAAGTCTGTACCTGACAAATGAAAGAGGCCGCCTCTGCCACCACCTCCAGACCGACCCGAAGGAGATCTGAGGCCACGACCCCAGCCAGAGAGGCCAGCGAGGCCGCCCAGACCAGAGGCCCACTGGAAAGCCCATCACTGCAGAAATGTCTGACCCCCTTCCAGCAAAGGGGACAGCAGAATGTCAAGGACAGACCACCACTACCCCGGATCACCTGCACAGCCCACGCAAGGAGATTACACAAGGGACACTCTCCTTTAGGAGTCGACAGCACAGCACCCCCCTGCTGATGGCGTGTAAATCCACAGGTCCAAGACTTCACGAGCTATGCTCCACCTGAACTCCACGGCTGACACTCCACGATGCTACCCAACTTCAGCAACCGGAAATCACCGTCCGCAGGCCATCGGCTTAACGAGCTCAGTTAGCACAGCTGAAGTACCTGTCCTGGTACCATGAGCACGGACTCAGGAAACCCCAACGGCCTAGGTGCTGTGATTAGAGACAAGCCCGTATTACACATTTGGAGGAAGTCGTCCGACTAGACGACCGTTTCTTGCTGCAGCCAGATCACTGCATTTCCTGTCTCACTCAAGATAAAGGAAAATGGTCAGAAACCACAGGCACAATAACGATGGATCCATAAAGCCAGAAACAGGAGCTCGGGGCATCTGCCCTTCTGGCTGGAGCAGAGGCTGCCCCTCATTAGAGAACTCAGCGTATTTCCTTCTCAAGGGCCCTCAGCCTCCCGCTGTCACTATGAAGAGAGGCACAAAGGGCAATGTCCTCCCTCCACAAGGCACACGAGTCGGGATTAAACCACGTGTGTAAGAGACAGAATCGTGGACACTCCCTGATGATCAAGGGAGGGCGGCTGGCACGGAAGCATCACCGTCTATCACACAGCAATGTAAACACCCCCATCTGGCATCCCTGGCGTAGCTGTCACAAGTGTGCGCACGGCAGGTCAGGAGAGCAGTGACAGGTACTTCTGACACACAGAACGGCACATTTCCAAAGCCCCTGCCAGGTGGCAGGCACTGCGTGGGGTGTGCAAGGGGACAAAGACAGGGCCCCTGCCCTCACAGAATTTGAGATTCCAGACCATCTCTGAAAACAACTTACAGAGCCAATTTCATAGCCTAACATTTCCATATTCCACGTGACTCGATTCAACAAACTTAATTCTCTGGGTGCCTATAACAAGCAGCGTCCCATGGCAAATGCCCCAGTGACAAACAAACTGACAGAGGACACAGGACAAAGCAAATCCTCTCACTAGGTCCTGCCCGCCCTTCATTCCCACTGGCTTATTTGTGAAGGGAGGCTGAAACAGAGAGGGTGGCCAACAAGGGTCTCAGAGATTCAGGGACACAGTCAAGGCCTAAGGAGGGAACTCAAAGCCACCTGATCCCCCAGGCCCACCTCTCCCAGGAACCCCCAGGTCTCCCAGGAACAGCAGCGCTGACGGCGACATTTACAAACGGAGCAGAGTAAATGTCTCTTCACGGCTGAATACAGGGATGTTTGCTAAACCCGGCTGGAGCTCAAACTTACTTACAATACATTCAAAATCAAGGTACTGAGGATAAAAAACATGTTTTCCAACAATTTTTTTTAAGATTTTTTTTTTTAAATTTATTTATTCGACAGACAGAGACAGCCAGAGAGAGAGGGAACACAAGCAGGGGGAGTGGGAGAGGAAGAAGCAGTCTCATAGAGGAAGAGCCTGATGTGGGGCTCGATCCCATAACGCCAGGATCACGCCCTGAGCCGAAGGCAGACGCTTAACCGCTGTGCCACCCAGGCGCCCCTGTCTTCCAACAATTTTAAGCATAAGTATTGACAAAGCCAGAAAACATCTATTCCTGTGGTAGATCACTGTGCCTCCTAAAATCTCACAGTACGACAACGGCCAAGGCTGCACTGTTCTTCACGTGCTCACAAAGGACACGTAAGAAGACAGTGTCCCGGTCGTGAAAGAAGAGAGAACACAGGAGAGACTGGCTTGGGTGCAGAGAGATACCAATCGTGCCCAGTAAATCTGCTTTAATTCAAATACTGACAGACAAGCTAAAAACACTTCTCTTATTCAATTTTGATTTTATTCCTTAATTACTAATATTCTAACAATTCTATCTTCTAAAGTTAGCCACCGTAAATATGTAATATTTAACTAAATGACTTTAAATAAACAAACCTAGGAAACCTAAAGTTGTTTCTGTGGGGAAATATCTCCTGAATTCTAATACACAAAGTCTTATAAACTTTAGATAACCTATTCATGATAGGCGTCTTAAAATTTTCGGTGAAATCCAGCAGTTCTGGTCAAATTTCACCATGAATTTCCAAGAGAAGGGCCTCGAGACACAAGCACATCACACTGCAGCAGGGTCCTGTCTACAGGTGGACGCTGACATGACACGGGCTGCACGCAAACTTCCACGCTGGTGTTCTTGTAAACGTGACAAATGACCTCTAACGTACGTGGCTTCTGCAACTCCACACAGCTTGAGCTGTGACAGCAGACAGACCGTATGTGTTCAGAGACAGAGCTGACAGCACAGCGGGACCACGAGGGGAGACACCAATGCCCACGGCGTAATGAGTCTCTGTGGCAGGACAGCACGTGATCTACAACTTTTAAAAATCCTTATTACACTGTTCATTTGGAAAAATCGAACTAAATCCCACAGACATTCACCTGTCCGTCCACCGTTCTCATCGTACAAACTGCTGAAAGCAGAGCTCCGCTAGACTCTCCCGACAGCAGTAAGGGGACAGTCCCCAGCCCGCGTGGTGTCTTCAGGCGTGCACGTGACAGTCTGCTGCGTGACCACCAGTCGTGGAAAGGTGCCCTCTCCTTCGTGGCGACAAGTCCATAATCCTGAGCCTGTCCTATGTGCCACCGTGTGCTACGTGTGCTACGTGAGAAACACACACCACCCAAAGCACCTCTTCCCCCCTTCGCCTTGGTCTGCCCAATGCACGGTGAGACAGGACTACAAAGCGAGAGCGCTGCCCTCGGCGTGCGGGGGCGTAACCAGGGACGGGTACCCGGGCTGGAACAGAGACAGCAGCTGCTCATGAGCACAGCAGCATGACTCGGGGCCCACCGCTGACCGCGCCAGCCCCACACACGCGGCCACACACTCCACTCAGACGGGCACTTTCCCTTTCAGGTGCTCGATGCTGACGACAAAGCAAGCAAGCAAGCAAGCAAGCTGGAAGTTTGGCAAGGGTTACACTGCAAAAGAGAGGTCCATGTTCTCCGTGTTAAGTCTAAATCCCCCGACCCGGGGTAGTGCAAGCCCCCTGCACCTGCTGTGTTCCACGGCTCACATGCACCTCTCCGCGGCCCCTCTCCAAACATTTGGAGAAACATCCAAATCCCTGGGAAGAAAGGAGGGGAGCTCTTTCCCCCAAAGCGCGAGTCTCTGCTGCTCATCAGAGGGGGCCGTGCTGTAGTATCAGGACTTAGCAAAGGTCGTGAAGGCCCCATACGAAGTCACAAGAACACACCACTCCACGCCACATCCTCAGCGCGGCCCGCTAACAAGGACTCTGAAGGCTGAGCTGGGGCTTCTCAGTGATGCACGGAACACCCTGACCTGGATGATTTCGCAAAGTGGCCCGTGGACAGTGACACTGTGGGGAAGGACCGGACATCATCTCCCAGGCCGACAGCATTTGCGACGCTGTGCTGAAAGACATCGAGCTCAGCACACTGACGGGGGTGGGGGTATGAGTAAGCAGCAGCCGCGGCCACCCTCAGGAACTGTCGTGTTAGTCGAGCAAGTCAAGCAACGACTTCCGAATGCCGTGGGCGAGCCACAAGGCCTGCCCCAACTATGGTGGCAGTCAGAAGCGTGCTCTGCTGGGCCGGCCGGCGAGGGAGGAAGGGTCAGATGCTCGGCACAACGGAGAGCAGCGCCACCCCCCTGGGCAGCAGAGAGGCGCAGGTGAGCCGTGGAACACAGCACGTGAGGCTTCAGGAGCGAACTCCCACCGCAGATCAAGTCTGAGCAACCAAATGGGGCAAGGGACGCTTACAATGGCTGCTGAACACACTTTTGTGGTCAGGAAGCCTCAAGGAGAAGTTCTTGAAAATAACTGCAAAGTAAAAGAAAACCTCACCCTGAGGACAAGTTGAACTCAGGCCTTATTAGCTAAAAATTCTATTTGGGAATTCGTCAGGACGCCCCTTCTGAGTTAATGTTTTCGTAGTCAGAAGATCTCCAAGACTTCTGGAACTGACACGCAAGGGTCAACCATCTGTTTCTTCTGCTTATTCACGTATGCCTATACATTCCCCTGAGCACGACTTACAAACCTGATTTTTTTCTGCACCTCTGGTCCTAAAAACGGAGAGTGCAACAGAAGACAAGGACCCACAGCTCGCCCTGCTCTGCACTGCTGCTAGGAAACAGCTCAGCACGAGAGAGGCAGGAATGCAGGCATCTGCTTATGGTCAAGAAAAATTAGTTTTCAATTTACAAATCAAACTTCTCTTCCAAAGTTACTATAACTTACTTTGTTTTTATTCACAATTTTATACGTTGAAATCTTAAACGAGAACATGAGATTTTTAGGCATCAAGAGGCTTAAGTTTAAAACAATTTAAGACAAGCTGCCAGAGACGTTCAGGAAGAGATCAAACACTTGCCAGTGGGACCCGAGGGACAGTGGTCCCCGACTTCCCTCTCACAGGCCAGCAGGCAAGGACCACAGGACAACGAGCAGAGTAGGGGAACATTTCCTTTGTGCTTTCAGGAAAGAAATGATGAGAGCAGGAGGAAGGAAAGAAAGAGGAGGATCTGGTGGGATTTCATTTAATCCAAACTACCGCTAAGAACAACTTTTAAAAGGATCTACAGGGATTACTTGTCCTCCATGAATTCCCTGTACGGATTCAAGGAGCACTTTCGAGCAAGCCTTCTAGGTAAGCAGGAATGTCCGGATGCCCCCTCAGGTCAGAACACGGGAGCTCCCTGATGCTAACACCCTGTCGTGGAATACAGCATGGCTTCACTTCCAGCCTCAAATGATTTTAGGAATAAAACAAAGAAGTATGGACAAAATAGGCAAACCCAAAGAGCAAAATACCCCACCAAACAAGCTGAACTGTGTGCTGTCATTCTTGCTTATAAACACGAGACCTGAATAGCGCAGACAGCATCCACTGTCATGAGTAAGAGTGAACTCCCGGGCTGCCGGGTACAGGGAACCGTGTGCGGAGACGCTGCGGTCACAGAACTCAGTCGTGCGTTTAGCTCACCTCATCTCCGGCAGGAAGGTTTTCTTATAGGAGTTCTCGATGTCCTGCAAATAGGCAGAGGTGATCTTCATTTCATGCGGCTAAACAAAAGCACAAAAAACAAGTGGAACATTTAGACTTTTTCTTTCACTTGTGCACCTGTAAAAGGTGAAAATAAGCAATAAACACGGTTTTCTTGAGCAACTCATGGGCGTTGCAGGGACGGCAGGAACGGGGCCTCTCGGTGCTGGTCAGGATCACCCTCACTGTACCACAGCGAAGCACCCAGATTTGCCCAGGGGATCCCACTGCATGACCTTTCACGGGCGTGAAGATGCATGCTTAGAACGGGATCAGGAAGAACCCCCTTTACAGGACACACGTACAGCGTGGCACATGGGATACAGTATACGCACACACACACACACACAAGCACATGTGTGCACACATATACAGTCCTGGCAGCTAAGACCATGACAACGAGGGGACTGGCCCACCTCTCCCCCAGCCCTCACACCCTCTTCTCCACCACCGACTCTCTCCTGCCCTCTCCCTTCACTACTCACACCCCCCAGCCACCTCTCCCACTTCCCCCACGGCTCAGCTCCCTTACCGCCTGAAGTGTGCTAAGCCAAATTCAGAAACCGAAACGTCACGCCTGAGTGGCCAGTTTCAGTATCTAAAACCCCCTACAGTCCAGCAATGCTATGGGCAAGGCGTGCCGTCTTCCATCTCGTCTTTCTTCAAGGCACTGACCTCCACCGGGTACATTCCTGTTTCCCTGTTTGCTGCTGACCACCCCCCACACACACACAATTCTACACTCATATCACAGCATCAGAAAGAAGACCTATTCTCTCCCAGGAAAAAATACGCCAAGTGGGAGTGGTGTTTGCAGACGAGAACTAGTCCGAGAGGTAGTGATGTCTCCGTGCTCTGACTCCTGCCATCGGGCCCACAGAGCCAGGGAGCAACGGCAAACCCCAGCTTTGGGCCACCTAATACAGGCTCAGCCAGCGCCGCACGTGCAGAGGCGGCTGCCTCACTGTTCTAGAGTCACCACGCGGGGACAGGAGATAGAGGGTCTCGACCTGAGTTAGACAGGAAGGAGGAACTGAAAGGGTTCTAGAAATCACATTTGACCTGCAGACAGAGAACAGGGCGAGGAGGCCCCCCTGGAGAACAGGAAGGTGCAGGGCAGGGGGCCTGCCACCAGGACACGAACCCATCCTCACAGGGGGCCTCAGGGGCCAGGGCGTGAGGGCGGGACGGCGCTCGGGGCTGCGGAGCGCTGCCGGAGAGCGGTGACTGACCAGGGCCCCTCCATCCGCCCCACAGGGGCCTGCACTCGGGGCCCCACCGTGTGGGCCGCCCATCTCTGTGAAAGCCGATGGTGCCTGCTGACGGCAACATGCCGTGACCGCCACCAGGAAGTGCTGATCTACGAGGACACAGCGAGATAACGAGGACATGTAAACAGAACACGGTCTTCAACTGAAAAGCTGAATTACGTTTCCCTTCTTCTGAATCCGACTCTGGATCTCTGGAACGGGCACGTCGATGTAGACCACCACGTGAGGAGGCAAATATTCTGCGATGGTGACCTTCTTCACCTCGTTGTAGTGGTCCACACCTGCACACATGGGAGAGGCACATCTGTCACACATAGGCCGCCACAGGCTCCCCCAACACGCGCCCTTCCGAGTACAAGGGCAAAGGCAGATGCAGTTCCCAGAGCCACGTGTCAATCCGTGAATCATAGAACGCACAGCTGTCAGCACAAGGGACCCCGCTGCAGGTGCCAGGGACGGCGCACAGTGCCCGCGGCCCTCTCGGCAGCCCCTGCACCACAGTGCTTCTCGTCCCCCGCAGACCGCAGGCACCGGGCCCAGAGACGGCAAGTCACAGCCACAGAGCGGGCTGGTGGGACTCACACGGCGGCCATCAGAACATTCTAAAGGCCAGATGCTAAGGCCATCTTGGCCACAAAGAAGGCCAGGGGAGGGCACACAAGGGTCCACTTTGGTAGCCTGTGGCTGGAACGCATCAGAGACACCTGCTGTGTACGGCAGTAACAGACAACAGTCTCATCTTCTCCAGCGAGTGCAGACATTTGTTATTTACTTTATTTTTCAAATAACTGAAAAATGTGAAACTACATTTACCTGGTTTCAATGTGTTTCAGTAAATTTAACCAACTACACAGAACTACCTACTGAAACAGATCTAGTAACACAAAATACAACAGAAGGCAAGTGAGGCTGAGGGATCATTCGCCCCAGGTCATCACTGTGCAGAACAGCCACGTCCAACTGGTGGCGCGAAAGAACACGCGTGCTGTCTCGAGGACGCTGCACCTGGACGTCCTCCGGTGTACAGGACGTCACTAGAAAGACAGGCAGAGCACACTGGGTCACTGGATGAAACCACCACCCCCACCTGCCACAGGAGCTGCATCAAGAAACCAGCGGGAACTTCCAGAAGCAGCAAACTTTGGGCTCACACTAGGAGCCACAGAAAGACCACCGTTTTGCTCTAAAGGAAACGTTCAGGTGACCACTGCCAGTGAGTCTGGGTTCAGCAGCAATTCAGGACAGGCCTGTGACGCACGGGCAGGAGGGCTGAGCTGGAGGAACATGAGGACACACAGGCGGTGACATCACAGTGAGTGACGGGGGCACCCTGTGGGTACTGTTCTCCTGTCCGCGCAGGAGATACCCTGCCCTGTCTCGGCTTCCTACCTGGGCCGCCCGGAACCAGGCCAGCCTCACCCGCCCCCAGGCAAGACGTCCGTTCTTCCGCCTCACGTTCCTGGGAGCGCTCCTGCTTCGGGGCGACCTTCTGCCTTGCCGTGTGCTGTCTACTCTGACGTTATCTGTTCCTCTGACCCAACACGGAAACGAGTCTCACTAGTCCTGGGCCTCCCCGACAGCCCTTCTCAGTTCCTGTCCCACGAGATCCCACACACCCCGTGTGACAACCGTCCCCCTGCCACGCTCATGGACCCTGCTCAGCTTCAATTCTGCAGCAGGCTTCCCTCCCCAGAAACCCCGAAGTCCAAGGATCCTGGCCTCAGTGCTCGGCTCTCACTCTGGGCTTTCCGGGGACGAGCACATCCCCTGTCCGTGCCAATCCCCCCAAATCATGTCTGTGACACGTGGCCACCTGCCGGAATTTCCACCTGGCCACCTCCACCTGGGACCTCAAACCCCACACACCCATGCGGGACACCTCCTTCTCAGCCCGCTGCCCCTTCCCAACCTCTTCACGGGGCAAGAAGTCTGGTGAGTCCACTTTCGCTCCCCCTCCTTCCTCCCGCAAAGCTGACCGCCCAGTGCAGCCGTCGTCCTAACATGCAGCCATCCTGCTCTGCCCTCCCCCCACCATTTCCCCTCCCCAGATACATCCCTCAGATGAACGAACACGACACAAGCACATCCTTCCGGCACCTAACACCTTCGGTGGCTCCTCGGTACTTTCAGGAAAAAGTCAAGCACACTCTCCAGGGGCACAGCCACTCCTGGTGCCCCCCGCATCTGCCTGTCCTGGGCCATCCCCCACCACCACCAGCCTTCTCCGCCATCAACACCGCAGGCGCCTGCAGGCACACTTCATCTAGCTCACCCGCCACCCCGCTGCCCTGCTACCCCGGGCTCACTCCTCAAAGACACTGCTGCTGACGGTAGCCGGTCTCCCAGCCAGTGAGCGTTCTCCTGTGTGCTCCCACAGCCCCCGGAGGACAGGCACTGACGCTGCTTTCATGCCCACCCCGCATTACTGCAAGAGCCTTCCTTGTCTTTTGTCGTCATATCCCTGGCACCTAGGACCAAGCCTGGCACGCAGCCAGCACCCCAGAAATGTTGGCTGATGGACCTCAACTGCTGCTTGGAATGCCTGGAGAGGACCAGTGCCCTGGTGAGAAGCACAGGAGCCGGCTGCTCCTTCTGCAAGCACAGGGGAGCCGCCATTGCAGCAGAACGCGCAAGCAGACCAAAGCAGAGCGCCTCAATCCAAATCGTCTCCTGGCTGGCCTGGCTCTCCCCGTTCACTAACCAGCCCCTCGTACTTGGCTCTCCAGGGGTGACCGGCTGCCAGCTCCGGCCAGCCACGCACTTGGGTGAACATGTCCATGGGCAGACTGAGCACAGGGCCCCAAGGCCCCACCCTAACACGCTTCCCTAACTCCTCAGTCAGGGCGCCTTTGACCAGTCCTTATCATTGTCCGTGTCCACCTGTCAGACCTCCGACAACCCCACGCGGTGCTGCTGTCCCTGCAAGCATCAGAAGAGCAGGGAATGCTGCTGCTGCTGCTGGCTCTCACGCAGGTGTGGACACAAGAAATACAGACATCCTAATGACCACACACTAGAAATTGGTTAGTTCAGCAAAACTAACCCAGATCAGAGAAAGTGGCTTAGGCATTTGGCAAGGCTGAAGAGAGACAGGGACGGCAGATATGGTTTTGGGGAAGGCTGGGTGGAACCTCTCTGCTTTCACCAGGAGATATGAATTTAGGAGGAAAAGAAGGTGGAAGGAACCCTCTTTTCTCCCGTTAATGTAACAAGTCATGGCACTTGTTCCGGTAGTTAACAGACATGCAGAGCGCACACTAACTGCAGGGCAGTCTGCCAGAGCCTTCACAAAGCGACACAGCACCTCCAGGGAGCCCTGGCCGCAGCCCCGACTCACACTGCTTTCGGATGAATCCCTGGCTATACATCGCCTCCAAGAAGACAAAGTCACTGAAGATGGAGCGCTCCAACACGACCCCTTGTCCTGCGAGACGGAAACAAAAATCAAAAGTCAGACGATTAAAAATCAAGGCATTGGAAACGAGCAACTTCATTTTAAAAAGGCAAAAGTTATTTACAATACCCTTTGCATACCAAGTATTTTCAAACGTACATACATGCTCTTCTAAGTGGGAAATCACTTTCAAAAACAAGAGCACTTCAGGGGTGCTGGGTGGCTCAGTGGGTTAAGCACCGGCCTTCAGCACAGGTCATGATCTCAGGGTCCTGGGATCAAGCCCCACATCAGGCCCCCTGCTCGGCGGGGAGCCTGCTTCTCCCTCCCCCTCTGCCCCTCCACCTGCTCATGTTCTCTCTCTCTCAAATAAATAAAATCTTTTAAAAAAATAAATAAATATATGAACAAGAGCACTTCTGGTTTGGCGATGTCATCCTGTCAGCTCCAACCTGTCGAGTTAGGAGGAAGGTATTTCTGTCTGAAACCACAGCTTTCCCACTCCATCTACCCACAATCCTGTCCCGGCCCAACCGCCCGGCCAGACCCCAGCAGCATCCACGACTCTCCCCGAGTGGCCCGTGCCCAATTCATCAGCAAACCACCAGCTTCCTCCCAACCACATCTTGAACCCGACCGCTGTGCATGATTTCCACAGCCCCCCACCCCCGTCAAGAGCAAGGCCCCCTCCCTGCAGGCAAGGTCCCAGCCCCAGCCACCAGCTAGGCCCTGCCTCCGCCCCTGCCCCCACCACTCTCCCAGCAACAAACGGGCACTCTCGGAGTGTGAGCAGGCTCACACCTCCCGATGGCTTCCTCTCCCCTCCAGAGGAACAGCCATCTTGCCCAGGTGACTTCTCTGACCTTATCCCGTGCACTCCCAGACTGCTCATGTCACACTGGCCTCCTGTGACTGCAGCTGCTCTGAGCACTGTCCCCACAGACTCCGGCCAGCGTCCCTGCACTTGGGCCTGGTATGCTGGCAGAGGCCTCCCCCACCCCCCCACCTGGAAGCACGGCCCCGGCCCCAGTGCAAACCCCTTCCGAGCCTCTCATTACCGGACAGGACCCTGAACATGCCCACATTTACGCTTTCTTTCCCTATCACAGTGTCAGCTCCGGGAGGCGGCAGCCTTCGCTTCCTCCGCCTCGGCTCCTAGAACACACCTGGCCCACGGCAGACACTCACACAGTGTGCAATGATTAATGGAACACAAAAAGAAACGAGTAAGTTTTCATTTAAAGAGCTCCTTTTTCACTCTAAAAAATAAGCATCCTAAGATAGGGCTGAGTATACTTCTAAAAGAAACTGTAGTAAGCCAAGTCCCAGTATTGATTCCAAAGCCCAAGCAGCCCTGGAGAGCCTGGTACAGAACATCACGAGGGAGACCACTTTTTCTCAAGAGCAGCACGAACCAAAATCAGGGCTAATGTTCATCTGAGGAAAAGTATCGCTAAGAAAATTTTGGAAAAGAAGCCAGTAACTAGACTCCTCTGTAACTGTCCAGACAGAGTGAGTCCTGCATCTCGGGCGTATGCTGTGTACGCGGAGCCCGCTGGAGCGGGAGGCAGTGGCTCCCAAACGCAGGTTTGTGACCCAGTTCCGTCGTTACCTGGGGCCCCTGTTACACGACCTTCTTGCTCACACCACAAAGCACAGCCTCGAGCTGGCAGCTGCGGTCTGTAAACGAGCTCACCAGGCACTGACGGCCGCTCTGGGGTGGGCGTAGGAGGCGGACGTAAAGCCCATACGGTCTGCATCTCCTTCTCCCACGGGCGCGGGCACGGTGTTTGCTGCCACCCACGCTTCAGCACCTCCGCGGCCTGAGAGCTCTGGCCCAGCACGGCAGTGCCTGCTGCCGCCAGCACGCTCGGGGAGACACCAAGTTTAACCTACGCTGCTGGAACCCAGGGTGCTGCAGTGCCTCCTGGACTGGACCCTGTTCTGCACTAACTTCGTGCCCGGACTCCCGTTGTCTCCCAGACTCCACACAGTGCCTGCCCCAATATACGGCCCTTGTCCATTTCTTGCTGGCTTCCAAATGCTTACAGAAACACACCCTCTTTCACTGGACAGGCCTGTGGGGTCCTGCGCGCTCTGCCTCCCCCACCTCTGCACTTTCTCCAGGGTGAGCTGCTACCCAGTGGATGGATGGTGAATCCCGGCCATCCCTAGGCCCTCAGAAACAAGCCTGTTTTGTGTGTCCCATCTCTGTGACTACAGCTCCAGCGCACGAGGGTGACTCCACGTCGCCACCGCCATGTACAGGCTCTCTTTCCTGCGTCTGTGGATCCCTCTCCCCTGTGAGCCTACAGCAGCGGTATGGAAACTCCCTACCATCCATAAGCCTCATCCCAGTGCACAGAAATGAAATCCTATTAAGTGAACTTTATTCTGAAGCAGGAATAACGTAAATCTCAGGGAATCTATGATCTTATGAGAAAGACAGAACTTGCCCCAGCAAATACCCTCAAAGAAAAGCTCTACTTAGAGGCAATCTAAACTGGCAGGGCTGCGGGGCTGGAGTGCAGCAGGCGGCCGGCCGTCACCTGGCTGCAGGGCCGCACCTGTGCTCAGCAGGTGCTCCAGGGCGTCAGCGTACTGCAGGAGGCGGCTGGCATACAGCCAGGACTGCAGGCGGTAGCTGTGGCCGTCATTACTCCTCGGGTCGTCATAGAACTTCTCCATGCTGCAGCTGCCACTGAGTTCCAGGTCCAGGGCCCTCCCGTCTCCCGTCGTGCTGTCCGCATAATGCACCCCTGCTTCTGGGAAGTGCTTTAAACCTGAGAAGAAGATATGCAATGTGAGCACCTTGCCTGCCATCAGCGGACAGCCCGGACTCACAGCAACAAAGCTCCATCTGGACACATCGCAGAGGCTGCTCGGTGAGGACCCGGCAGAGTCACCCTCACGCCTGTGTTTACACAGGACACTGAAGATGATGTGCGGGGAACAGCCAAGGTCCAGGTCCCGCCGGTGCCCCCGTGGGAGATCCTCCCAAAAGGAGAGCGGCCCAGGGCTGTGGGAGCCCCCCATGTACAAGTGGGCACCAGCCAGTCAAATACTACAGAGAAGTACAGCGGACAAACACCTTCACCAGGAGTCAGGGCGCGGGGTTCAAAGCCCGGCTTCACACTAAGCAGCTGCGTGACAGCAGCTTCTTAGCCATCCGGGAACGCCGGCAGTCATCACGGCCCGCACAGGACGGCGACAAAGCTCAAGTAAGACCGCGCGCGAAAGTGCTCTGCGGACATTGTCAAGAAAAAATTCCAACTCAAACTGACAACCAGAATGGGTTTTTTAAATGTTCATTAAACTTAACACATTAAAAACAGCTTTTAATGTATTTAAAAAATGTAAAATACCTACCCAGGGCCCAATTCTACCCAGTCAATGTTAAAGTAAAATTGAACTCAGGCAAGCAGCAACGCACCCGGGAGGAAGGTACTCTACGAGACAGAAGTCCGTACCTAATTTCTCTGCTATTTCTTTCGCGAGCTTGCCTTTTCCAGAACATATATTGCCGTCTACAGTTATCACTTTGCTGTATTCTGTGAATCTTTTGGTTGTTCTTTCGCCGAGTATGTAAGCCAAAGGGCCATACCGTAGCTTGCACTGTGCACTTGTATGAATTCCTCCCTGAAAAACACAACAGCATCTGGTTACTGCAGGCACCAGCAGCTGTTAGGGAAAAATGCCCAGAAGACCCCTGGTGATAAAAATGCCAACATCTACATTTTTATTAGCTATTCACTTGTTTAATTACCCGTCTCCCTACCCCACCCCCAGTATAAGTTCATAAGGATAGGGGACTGTCTGTTTTGTTCACTGCTAAATCCTCAGGGCCTGGAACAGTACCTGGAACAGAATCTGCATACCATGTTCAATAAAAGTTGGATGGATGGATGGATGGATGGAAGAAAGGCAGGGAGGAAGGAAAGGGAAGATAGAGAGGAAGGGAACAGAGCATTTTTCCAGGCCAGACTTCTATCCTGAGCTCTACACCCAGTTAACTGCCTTTATTTTTTTTGTTGTTTCTTTTTTTAATAATATTTTTTATTATATTATGTTACTCACCATACAGTACATCCCTAGTTTTTGATGTAGTGTTCCATGATTCATTACTTGCGTATAACACCCAGTGCACCATGCAATATGTGCCCTCCTTATTTCAGATTTAAGCCTGTTACTGTCAGATATTTTCAGGACCTCTAGATGGAGCTGTTTAAAGGCACGGAACTGGGGAATGGGATAGGCCAGTTACCTGCCTTTAAACAGCTCCATCTAGAGGTCCTGAAAATATCTGAAAGTAACAGGCTTAAAACTGAACTAGAACATCCATACCCTAACCCCCGAATCTGCTCTCCCTCAAGCTCCCTATCCGCTATCCACCAAGCAAATCTGAGCACACGTGGGAGTCACCTTGGATATCGTCCTCCTTCCTCCAACCCTATAACCACTCACAAAATCCTACTGACCTTAACTCTTAAACCTCCCTGGAGCCAACTGTCTTCTCCCCACCCCCACCACAATGATTTTGCAGACATCTTCGCATCTCACCTATGGTGCAATGCTGGCGTCATGTCCTGTCTCCCAACAAATTCAGTCTATTCTCCGCTCAAAAGCCAAATGATCTACCCCCACCAACACACACACAACACACACACACACACACACACACACACATCAAGAAAAAAACACAATCAAAACGCAAACAACTAAGAAAATCCTTAGTGTATATAAAGGTTGTACGGATCAATGAGGAATACTGACAGAGTAAGGAAAAACTGGAATGCACAGCTTATTTTGAAAGTATTAAAAATAGCCAAAAACCATATGAAAAAATGTTCACTCACTTATTCATTCACTCAACAAGTATGCATTAGAAACAGTGCAAAGCATGTTTTCTAGACAACAGGGATATAGAACTGAGCCAAAGGATTCAACAGGACAACAAAACAAAAAAGTAATTACAGCTGAGCCTTGAACAATGCAGGAGCTGGGGTGCTGACCTCCCCTCCCCTGTGCACTTGAAAATCCACATACAACTTCTGACTCCCAAAAACTCAACTACTAATACCCTACTGTTGACTGGAAGCCTTACTGATAACATAAACAGTCGAATACACATATTTTGTATGTTATATATATTATATGCTGTTTTCTTACAATAAAGCTAAAGAAAACATTAAGAAAAGCATAAAGAAAATACATTCACAATATTGTGCTTATCAAAAAAAAAAAAAAGGCAGCAAATAAGTGGACCCGAGCAGTTAAAACTTTCCAGGAGTCCACCACAGACAGCATATTAAACAATCACCGTGGAGGGCAGCATGGCGTATTGGACGGGCCTTAGGCGATACTCGGAGGCCAGGGAGCCTTTGACGAGTGATATCTGAACAAAGACTGGAAGGTACCAAGGGAACTGGCCAAGTGGACATTTGGAAGAGGGTCTTTTAGGCAGAGGAAACAGTAAGCACAAAAGTCCGGGGGCAAGAGCACCACAAGATTGCCAAGGCCAGCGTAGCTTATGCCAAGTGGACTAGGGAACAGCACATGAGGGAAGGGGGTGTTAATCATATCGTACCTTGCACCCTAGAAACTAATCACTCTCTCCTCCACGCTACCTATGAGCTGTGCGCAAATTGCTTCCATGTGTGTCCACGACTTGATCATAGCACAGATGTGGCACAAAGCAGGAGCACAGTAATGTTTGATCAAGCAATCAGCTATTTACTGACTGAAATCTTCAGAAAGTGCTTTTTTATAGAGTTATGGTACAATTCTCTGCAATTTCCCATCCTCAGTCCCATTTACTGCTCTCTAGAATCATACAGAATAGATCTTTCACAACATATTTCCAATTCCTTCAATTATTCAAGTAACAAGGCGTATATCCTTTCCATCTAACTCATTTTTCTCTGGACCTCCTGAAGTTCATCTACATCCCCTGTAGAGGGTGGCAGGAAGTGAACACACTGTTACAAGGGGTCTGTCTAGTGCTCGCACTGCAGCAGAGTATCACCCCCTTTATTCTGGGCCGCTCACTTCCACCAACACAATTCCCAGGACACTGGATATTAAAAAGGTAACCACTTTTCTATGTTTCTTCTCTTTGGTGGCCTGAGTCGTCTCCTGAAAACACATATATGACTTTTTAACAAGACTATTACACTCTTCTACTCCAAATCCTTTGATCAGCATCTGTAGCACAGAGATCAAGCAAGTCCCTTTACAATCAATCTGACACGGAAGTAGTGCCAGGCATTATTAGCAAGCAAAGAAGCGATTCTACAATCACGCTTATAAAATAAAGTTTCCTAAGGTTTCCGGCCTCAGTTCGTTTCTTGTGTTCCCTCTGCGTTGATGTCACCCCGCTGTTGTCTACCATGGGAAGTTATCCTACGCCGTTCTGATCTAACCGAAACGCCTTCTTTTCGGGTTCTGCTCCGCATCATATCCCCGCGGGGCCCAGCGAGGGCCGAGCCCTAACGGGACTTGACAGCGCTGCTACGTTCATCGGTGGGTAAACATCACCCCAGGCTCTCCCTGGCTCACCCACACCTGCTCATGCGTCCAGCGCGTAACTGCACGGAGGCACCCGCAAGCTGACCTCCCACACCGAAGCCGCCAGGCGACCGATTCACCTCCGTCCCCATCATTCTGCTTGGAGCCCAAATAACACGGCCTGGAGAAGCTCCCGGCCCTTCGAGCTCTGCCGCGACTCAGGACCAAAAACGCCAGGGGCAGTGGGGGTCCCCCCGGAGAGTGACCCTGCGAGCCGCTGCCCAGAGGCCCAGGCAGATGAGGAAGGGTCGGCGCCGGGAGGACAGGCCAGCACCACCCGCCGCCCGCCTGCTCCCCGCCTCACCACGCGCTGGACGACCGCCGCCAGGCCCCGCGCTGACGCCGACGCGGGAACCACTCTCAGCAGTCTCAAGGCCATTGCTCCGTTGTCGGCACCGGCTCAAGGACCCGAAGGGACGCGGTCGCTACGGGGTCCTCTTCCGCGGCCGGCGCGCCGCAGTGACGTCACGGCAGGGGTGCCCGCGCGGCGCCTGCCGGGAGCTTCCCGACGGCCGGCTCAGGCTCCGAGAGCGGGTCCTGGGCTCCCGCTTGCCCGCCGCTTGGGGCCGGCTACCCTTCCGCCTGCGCCCATCCCGGGCCTCGCAGGGGCTGGCCGCCCGACCTGGGCCTGGGGCCGCGACAGAGGCGCTGGAGCGCCTCTGCGGGGGTCTCGAGTTCGTGCGGGGCGCGGATCCCAGGCCGCCCCGGGGCTGGCAGGTGCTGCGCCCGGGACGCCCCCCGCCCTCCCACATCCCCCGGGCTGGCAGGTACAGACCTGAAAATCACCTGGACCTCTCTCCGTAGCCCGAAGGCCGTCCGAGCCCGGAAGGTACCTCGGCACTGGGCGGCGCAGGGAGAGGAGGCAGCCGTGAGGGTGGACACGGCCTCTCCGCCTCAGGGCGCTGGGCAGGGGTCCCTGTCCCCGTCCCCATCCTCCCGGCCGGGTTACGAGGGACCCCAGGCCTGGTAAGCCCTGCAACACCTCGGACGGCATCTGAACACACAGGCGCTGTGGGTTCTCCGTTACTGCAGTCCTTCCAGGGGTCAGGTTAGCACGAGTTGACTTTAACGCGAGATTTCTTTCCTACCAGCCTGCCGTTCGGAAGGGTTTTAACATCTCACATGGTCAGGCTCATGGTTCTTAACATCCTAGGTCTTCTATCGTTCAACTTCCATTTGGTTTTCAGCTTTTCGGGATGATCGTGGAATGTGTGCTAGGGCGGGAGTGCGGTTCTGGAAATGAAGGCCTTTCAGCGTATGTTTCTCTAATTCGTAATTTCCTGCTCGTCGGAAATGCAGAATCCTAGTCCGCGGAGCCAGAGTGACTTAGAAGATCTGGGATGGGCCCTGTAATGTGATGGAAAAGGTCGACATTGAGAGAAACAGTGTTCTAAACCCTTCGTTCCGGAGAGCAGGGGCCATGTCCACGTCCTGCCCCACATTGTCCCCAGCCCCAAGCAAGGCTCCTGACGCATTGCAGGTGCACCTCCAATAAGCAGCTGTGACTAGGGAGCCCTAAGACCTCAAGCCCCATGGGGTCACCACCTACCCAAGGCCTCCCTCCACATCCCATGTCTCTGGGGTCAGAGTTCAGGGAAGGGCTCTTGTTGTCATCCCATCTTGCTTTGTTATCTATCCCATTCACATATTGCCTCCAGCACTCCAGTTTTCTTTCCCAGCTTTACCCCAGATGAAGATACATCCTTTATGTTCTTTCCCATGACTAGGCCCTTGTGTGAACACATGGTCCTGAGGGCAGAGTGAGACAGGGAGAGAGACCACAGCCACACAGCCCTGCCAGGTGAAGCACGGTCAGGCCTCTCAGACCCTCTCCGCCACTCTGTTTTGGGAGCTGCCCCCCTGTCAAGGCACGTTCCAGACCCGGCCTCCTCTCCTCCCTGCCACCTCCTCCAGGGATGAATCCCATGACAGAACAACAGGGGACAGAGTCCGAGAGGCACAGCTCTGAACACTGACATTCATGATGAATACTGAACTAAGTGATGGTATGTATCATGCTTCCCAACTACGTTTTGTAAACCAAAATTTATTTAAACAGGTTAATCTTGTAACTAGAGTAAGGTAAGCTCTTGGTACACAGAAATAGATAATATGTTTCCAGTGTTCCTCATCGTGAGACCATTCACAAACAGTATCTTATGGGACCTTGGTAGCCAGCTACAACCAATACTGTCCTTGCCTGTCCAGAAACACTGGAAGAGGAAACTGTGCACTCAGGAAATTCACTTCCAAATGAGCCTCATTTATAAATATCCTGCAAGTTACACTTCTGTCCAGCTTCAGTTTGAGTGATTGTGTAATCACGACAACAGTGAAACCAAATGAGAGAAAATTCAGTACTGGTTCCTAAGAAAAGGTTGATGTTTCTGGATCAATAGGAGCTATTCACTCTATCCTGAGATCACATAACTTGTGAGACTTTCCTAATAAGATTCACGCTTATGTGGTGTACACTTAAAAGCACTATCCCCCAAATCCTAACCTGTCCGGTCTCCATCTGAAACCCTGTATAATACCTGATGGTCAGCGCCGACAAGCCGATTAGCAATGTAAAACGCGTGGTGGACCCAAGCAGCTCCTGCATGCATCCGGCTGCAGGTACAGCCTGATCTAGGTCTCAGGCAGTATTCACCGTGTCACCTCTGACTTGTGCTTCCCTGAGAACTTGGGTCCCGACAAAACCCCCTGCATGGACGTTTGTGGCAGCTGTATTAAAATAGCCAGGTGCTGGAGTCAGGCAGGACATCCTTCAGAGGGTGAGGGTGAGCAGACTGACAGGCGCACGCCATGGAGCACGTTGCACCGAAGTGGAAAAGCAGAACAAACAGGGAATCGCACTACATGCAGAATGACCGGAGGAGGTGTGACTCCATGTACACAACATCTTGAAATGACAGTTTAGAGACAGAGGACGTGTTAGTAGCCACAGGGATTAGCAATGGGGGTTGGTTGGCAGGGTGGCAGGGCGGCGATGCACATACAAAGACCAGCTCAAGGAATCCGCGTGGTGTTGGGCGGTGCGGTGTCTTGATTGTGGTGGCGGACCCAAAACCTACACAGATGGAAACATTCCATAAAACTTAGCACACACCCTGAGGCAGACGCAAATACGTACGGGAAGTGCGGGAAGTCTGAACGAGGTGGGTGGATCGAATCAGCATCCACATCCTGGTGGTGATACTGCACGTTATACAAATGTGATCATTGGGAGAAACGGCAGAGTTTACAAAGGATCTCTGTTCTTTCTTACAACTGCATGTGAGTCTGCAATTACTTCAGTAAAGTCTTAAATAAGACGTCGGCAGTATTTATATGGGGCTTGTCTGTTCTGTCTCATCATCTGTTATTATCTCTCTCGACAATACCCCAGATCGATGACGGTAGCGATAGAGTAAGTCTCAAAGTCGATAGGCTAATCCTCCAACTTTATTCTCCTTCGAAACTGTTGTAGCTGTTCTACTTCTTTTGCCTTTTCATATAAGTTTTAGGATCATCTCTGCATTTATAGAAACTCTTGCTGCGGTTTTGGTAGTGATCGTGTTAAACCTCTGTAGCAGTCTGGGGAGGATTAGCCTCTTGGCCGTGCTGCCCCCTCCCACCCACGCACAGCAGACACCGCCCGGCTTGTTTGCGCCCTCTCTGACTCCCGCACACTTTCCAGCATGGAAGTTCTACGGTTTTGTTAGCTCTGCACCAAAGTACTTGAAAAACGTGTAGTGCTTTCAAATGGTATTTTAAATTTTGTTTTCCTTGTGTTCATTGCTAGTACATAAAAACACACCTGGCTTTTGTACACTTAGCTTGTATCCTGCGGCCTTGCTGAATACGCTGTTAGTTCTGGAAGATGCCGTGTCGATTCCTTGGGACTTCCTATGCAGAGTCATCTCATCTGTAAAGAGGAGCAGTTTTATTTCGTTCTTTCCAGCCTGGATGCCCTCCACTTCTTCTCCTGTCTGGAACTCCCGCTTGTCTGATAGACGGCAGTGGCAAGAGCTGACCTCCTTGCATTCTTAGGGGAAAACACTCAGGTTTGGGTTAAGTGTGATGCTAACTCCAAGAGATTCGTAAATGCTCTTTAGGAAGTTGGAGCAGCTCCCTCGGTTCTTTGTTTCCTGAGAATTGTTATCGTGAATGACCTCAGATTCTGTTAAGCAGTTTCCCTGCATCTGTTGATAGAAGCACGTGTCTTTCTGCTCTAGCCTGTTAATACGGTGGATCTCAGTGATTGGTTTTTGAATACGGAACCAGCCTTGTATCCCTGGACTAAATCCCACATGGTCATACTGTGTCATGCTTTTTGTATATTGCTGAATCCTATTTGCAAATATTTTTAAAGAATTTTTCATGTATATTCACGAGAGAGATGGGCTGTGGTTTTTACTTTGGACTGTCTTTGTAAGGATAATACTGGATTTGTAACATTATCTGGGAAGTGTTCCCCTTGTACTTTCCCCAACCACTTCTTGTTGGTGGACTCCTGACTGCCCCTTTTGCCAGCGATGCTGGGCTCAGCTGGTGGCACTGGGGGGACTGTCCATCCACGCAGAGGAAGAATGAGCCCCCTGGGCCCAGACTCCTGCACCCAGCACAGCTGTCCTTCAGGTGTGAAGGGGGAAACAAAGACATTCTGAGGTGAAGGAACACTGAGAGACTTTGTTTCCAGCAGACCCCGCCCCTAAAGTGTGGTTACAGGAGCTTCCAAGCACGAAGATGGTAGCGAGCGGAGACTGGGGTGTTCAGAACGAAGGGAGAACCATGGCGTGGGCGTGAATAGAGTAGACCTTCCTTCATGAGCTTCTCAGATCGCGTTGGCTGGTTGAAGCATGCCTAATGTACATGGAGAAACAGAGCAATCACACTGAGAAAGTGGGGAGGGTACAAGGACGTCCACGAAAGGTGACTATTCGCCTGAAGTGGTAAAGCAGCGATACGACAGGTGGTGATCGAGTAAGCATGAAGGAAGCTGCACGGTACAGAGCGGCACCCCAAACACCAGCTCCTGAGCAAGCAGAATTACTGTTATGACACTGGAGCTAAATCAAGACGGATCTCTAAGACACGTGAAGGTTTCCAACCAGAAGGTAAGAGGAAAGATGCAGAGGAAAGAAATACAAAGGAAAACATAAACCCTAACGATTATTTGATAACCTAAATTATTCAAATTGAATTTGTAATTTTAAAATTCCCCCCCCCAAAAAAGAAATTCCCAGGCCCAGATGATTTCACTGGAGAATGTTGCCAAACCCTTCAAGATTTAACTCTAAACAGTCTCCTCGGGAAAATAGAAGAGGGAATACCTTGCAGCCCATTTTATGGTTCCCAGACAGAGATAACACCAAACCAAAACAAAAGTATAGACCAACATCTCTCATGAACTTAGACGCAAAAATCCTCAGCAAAACATTAACAGAGTGAATCCAGAATGAATAAAATGAAGACCACACCAAATGGGATTTGTTTAAAGGGTTTGTGGCTTATTCGATACTCAAGTCAGTCACCGCAATCCACCTTAACAGATAAAGAAGAAAAATCAGTGATCGGAACACCTGCAGTAGAAGAAGCGTTTGACAAAATACAATGCTCGTTCACGTTTTAAAAAACAAAGCAAAATAAAACCTCCTGGCGATCAGGGAATGAAAGGGGAGCTGCTTCAACTTCTGCAAACCCCACGGCTGACATCACACTTCATGATGAAGGGCTGATGCTTTCCTTCCAATCCTCATAAGGAAACAGCAAAGAGAGCTGCTTTCCCTGCTCTCATTCAACAGAGCCCTAGAGTCCTAAGCAGTGCAGTAAGGCAGGAATAAAAAGGATATGAAAGGAAGAAAGTAGACTGCCTTTATTCATAGATTACATGATTGGCTATGTAGAAAATCCAAAGCGATATACCCAAAAAAGCCCCTAGAACTAATAAATGAGGTCTGCGGGGTTGCAGATTACAAGGTCAACACACAAAAATCTGCATTTCTGTATATTACCTACAAATAAGTGGAGGCCGAAATTTAAAAATGCAATACCATTTATCATCGCTCCAGAAAAGAAAAGTAATACTTAGGTATAGTCTAGCAAAGCGTGTATGCTGCAAACCACAGACCACCAGACAAAGAAGTCGGAGAAAATGTCAATCATCGGAGAGGCTTGCCTTGTCTCTGGGTTGGAAGACTCCGCAGAACAACAATGCCAGTTCTCCTCAAAATGATCTGTGGTTTTAATGCAACTCCTGTCAAAACCCCACCAAGATTCTTTGTACACATAAACAAGCTTATTGTAAAATTTATAAGGAAATGTACAGGCCCTAGAAGAGCCACAATTATTTTGAAAAAGAAGAATAAAGGGGGGGGGACAAATCATTCTAGCAATGTTCAGAATTGACTAACCAGCTACATTTCTCAAGCCCGTGCAGTGTTGGTGGAAGGATGGACATGTAGATCAATGGACAGAACAGAGGACCAGAAATAAACCAACACAAATATTCTCGACTGATGTCTTACAAAGGTACAAATGTGAACTCAGTAAAGGAAGGATAGCTTCTTGCACAACAATGTTGCAGAAACTGGACATTCTTGATATGACCTTCATGCCACATGCAAAAATTAACTCAAAACAGATCATGGACCTAAATGTAAATGTAACTATACACCTTTTAGGAAACAGTCCCAGAATAAAACCTTCAGGACCCAGGATGAGGGGAAGAATTCTTGGACTTGACATCAAGAGCATGATTACACAGAAGGAAAACATGCTACATTGGAACTCAGCAAAATTTAAATGTTTGTTCCATCAGGGACCTTACACAAATGGAAAGGCTGATGTTAGATGGGGAGAAAAGGTGTGCAATTTGACAAAGGATTTGCATCCAGAATATGTAAAGAGCTTTCAAAACTACATTGGAAACAATCCACTTAGAAAATGGGAGGCATGCCTGGGTGGCTCAGTCTGTTAAGTGCCCAACTCTTGATTTTGCTCAGATCATGATCTCAGGGTCCTGGGATCTAGCCCTACATTGGGCTTCCCACTCATCTTGGAGTCTGCTCGAGATTCTCTCTCTCCTTTTGCCCCTCCCCCCGTTAGTGAGTGTGCACTCTCTCTCTCTCTCAAATAAATAAATAAATCTTTAAAAAAAAAATAGGAAAGAGATGTGAGCAGACTTCCCTGACGAGGACATGCAGATGGCCAATAAGCACAGGAAAGAGTGTTCGACATCATTCGAGGTTAGAGAAATGTCAATTAAACCCACAGTGAGATGCCACTGCACACTTTCCAGAGCAGCTAAAGGACATGGTGATGACACGGATGCTGGAGAAGATGTAGAAACTGCTCACTCACTCACTGCTGGTGGGAACGGAAAATGGCACAGCCTCTCTGCCAAAGAGTTGGCAGTTGCCTTTAGGTAACTTGCCTCTAGCATGAAAAACGAGCTGTAACACAACAACGATACAAATGGGCAGTTCTACTGGGCACTTACCCCAGAGAAATGAAAACTGAGCTCCACAGAGAGACTTGCACTTGAATGTTGCTTGCACGTTCACGCCTCACGGCTGGCAGCTGAGAACACCCCTGCTTGTCCTTCTACAGGTGAACAGTTCAACGTGGTGCAGAACACTTCTTGGCAACAAAAACAGACTGTTGACACACACAACGGCCTGGATGGACCTCCAGAGAATTTTGTTGAATGGAAAGAACCAAAAGATTGCACACAATATGATTCCATTTATGTAACATCCTTGAAATAACAACATTATAGAGACAGAGACCAGATTCGTGGTGCCAGAGGCTAGGACATCAAGTGTGAGTCCTGTGGTGATGGAAACATTGCACATGCTATGAAGGTGGTAGTCCACAAAGCTATGCGGGTGATAAAACTGCAGAGCTACACGTGTACACGCACACGCACACGCACACAGATGAGTGCGTGTATAACTGGTGGGATGTGAATCCGTTCTGCGCGTTGCCTTGCCATCAGTGTCCTGATACTGACCCTGAACCAGGCATGCAGGATGGTGTCATCAGGGAAGTCTGGGCAAAGCACACAGAGAACCTCCCTCCATATTTCTCTGCAACTTCCTGTAGATCTATAGTTATTTCAAAAAAGAAAGCTTAAAAATTGTTTTCTATAGACCAGAAACAAAGGAACAGAGGTCCTTTTTTTAATTTAAAAAATTAAAATTTAAAAAGAAAAGTTACCATTTGTCTTAGTTTAAAAAACCCCAAAACTCAAATATATGCAGAAAGATGTGAAAGATCAATACGCTGAAAATCACGAAACAGTATGGAGACGTTGAGGAAGTTGTAAATGAATATAGGAGTGTGCCTTGCTCTTAGATTAAGAGTCTCAAAATGATAAAGATGACGGTTCTCTCCAGATTGATCTATAGATTCATTACAATCCCAATAAAAAATCCAACAAATTTTTCTTTTGTTGAAATTGACAAGCCGATTCTCAAATTTATATCCCCCACCACCCATTTGGGAAGGGCTGAGAATAACCAAGGCAATCTTGAAAAACAAAACAAGGATTTAATACCAGATATCAAGATATAAAAAAGCTATAGTAACTACAACAGCATGGCATCGTAGCAGGAAGAGACACATAGACAGAAGGAACAGAATAAAGAGTGAGAAAAGAGGAGGATGGGTGAATAGATAGATGGGTGGGTGGTTGGATAGATAGATCTTTGGTTTATGGAAAGGGTGACACTGCAGAGGGGAAGACATGGTCTTCTCAATACATGGGGGGTGTGGGGTCAATTTGATATCCATATAGAAAAGGATGAACTTTAACTCGTATCACATACCCTAAATAAAAATCAGTTTCAGATGGGTGGTAAGTCTAAACACAGAAGGTAAAACAATAGCTTCTAGAATTAAATAGAAGAATATGTTTATGGCTTGGAATGGGTAAGCACTTATTAAATGGAAAATAAACCAAGAATAAAGGGAGAAAATGGACAAACTAGACATTGTAATAAATCAGTGCTCCTCATTGGAAGATAACCTTATGGGAGTAAAAAGGCAAGCCCAGGAACTAGGACATTTTTGCAGTAAATGCAGCAACAGAGGCAGGTAAGAATGCTCATGTGTTAGAAAGAAAGAGTGACTAGTTATCAGACCAGGGGATGCTGCGGTGATGGGCACTCGAGAAGGTGCACACCCAGGACAGTAGACCCTAACATCACCACAGCACTCAGCATTTGTCCCCGGGGGACTACAATGACACCAAGTGTCGGGGAGGCTCTAAGCTGCTGGGACCCTCACACACTGCTCGTGGGAGCAGAAAAATTGGGGTACCCACCCTGGAAAACAGTTTGGCATTTCCTACTAAACCTGCCCAAACATGTACTTCATGTTGCGCACTTACCGGTGTCGCTTACCTGTACCTCAGTCCAGCCTAGGCACACCTAGTGAACCGAACGTACGTTAGTGAAAAGAAATGAGTCTGAATGTTTACCGTGGTAGTAGCCATAATAGTACTAGGAACCATCTCTAGCCCTGTCCACACAGCCAATGCCTAGTGCACCGTGATACGCTTACACAGTGCAATATTATACGTGATACGCTTGAATCATTGCTACGTGCAAAAACATCAAGGATTCACTCCAGCATCACACTGAATGAAAGAAACATAAAAGCATCTTCACAACTGCATTCATTAAAACCTCAAAAAATACCCAAAGTGACCGCTGCCCTTTGTGACAACAAAAGCAGATAAAGGTTTATTATTTCTGTGTGGTTCTATAGTTCACTAAATTTCATTTGCAGATTTACTTTAAAAAACATAAAGTGCAATATAAGATAGCATTTTATTATCACTACAAATTAGATTTCAGGATGTTTGATTGTCTATTGTGAAGATTGACCTAGCCCAAGAGCCTTTTTCAAGGCAGCCTTAAATTCTTTGTTCCTAAGACAGTAGATCAACGGATTGATTATTGGGGTGATGACAGTGTAAATAGCAGAGATAAGCTTGTTGGAGCTCCGGGAATCAATGGCCTGGGGCCGGACGTACATGAAGATCATGGCCGTATAGAAGATGGTGACCACGGTGAGATGGGAGGCACAGGTGGAGAAGGCCTTCCAGCGGCCAGTGGCCGAGGGGATGCGCAGGACAGCCAGGGTGATGTGTCCATAGGAGAACACGGTGGCCATGAGGGGAAACACCAGGATGATGAAGGCCAGGATGAAGTCCACCAGCTCTGCGGTCGAGAAGTCTGTGCAGGCCAGTTTGAGGATGGGGGAAATGTCACAGAAGAAGTGGTTGAGGACATTGGAGCCACAGAACGTGGCACTGGAGATAAAGTACACCTTGATGGCAGAGATGGAGAAGCCGCTCACAAAGGAGAAGACCACCAGCTGGACGCAGAGCCCCATGGTCATGATGACTTGGTAGCGCAGGGGGTGGCAGATGGCCACGTAGCGATCATAGGCCATGGAGGCCAGGAGCACACATTCAGTGCACACCAAGGAGCTGAAGAAGTAGAGCTGAGTCATGCATCCAACAAAGGAGATGTGTTTCTGCTGCAGGAGGAAACCACCCAGCATCTTGGGGATGATGTCGGATACGTACCAGATCTCCAGAAAAGACATGGAGCCCAGAAAGTAGTACATGGGCCTATGGAGGGGGGAGCTGGTCCGGACGGTGAGGATGATGGCCACGTTCTCCACCAGGACAAAGAGGTAGGTGAGCAGGAAGAGGAGGAAGAGCACATACTGCAGCCGAGGGGCCGTGGGGAAGCCCACCAGGATGAACACGCTGACCTTGCTGACGTTCTCTCCCCTCATCCTCGGGTGCTGGGAGCCTGCAAAACACCATCAGTCCAGAGTGAGGGGCTGCGGGGCCTCAGGGGGAGAAGGCAGAGCTCACCCTGCAGGAGAGTTTCAGCCCACAGATGGGACGCCTGGCTCCCTGAGCAGCATTACCTCTATTGCTATGTCTTCAAGTAGGAAAGCCTGGTGCTTCCACGTAGATACAACACAGCAAGAGCTGGGGGGACACACAAGTGCAGCTGCGTAGGACTTCATACAAGGAGCTGTCCGCTCGGCTCATCAGGAGGGGGAGCTGGGGGCCAGGGTGGGGCCATTCGTTCTGTTGGCTGCGAGGCCTTGTTTTACAAGCAGATGCATGCCCTGGATCCCTGGCCATCACCGGCACCCACTCCTACCAGCACCTCAGTCATGACGGATCATGACAAAGCCTTATTTTATTTCATTTTCCTCCTAAGTTTTGGAGATGGCCATGGCTGGTGATCAATCTCTGCAAAGTGGGGTCATCCCCCCTCTCCCTGGAGGACGCGCTGCTGCAGGTGAATGAGGGGCCCAAGTCTCTAGCCTATGTGCCCTGCCCTCACCCCATGCCACACACTCACGTGCACGCCCACACACCACTACACAAAACACTATACACACAGGTGCGCACACACCACTATGCACACACGCACACATTGTACACAGGTGCACACACAACACCATACACATGTATGCTCACACACCACTCTTCACACACGTGTGTGCACACACACCACTCCTCACACCTGTGTGTGCACACACACTACTACACGCATGCACATACCACACACACAACTATACACATGCACGCACCGGTATGCACAAACCACTATTCATGCAGGTGCACACACACACCACTATACACTCATGGACATGCACACACCCACACACCCGCTCCTGGTGTGGCTGGCCTGTGGGAGGAAACACACCCGGAGAGCGGGGACGGGTGTCCAGGCAGCAGCCGTGCAGACGGAGGGGCAGGTTGCCCAGGGCAGGGGCAGGACCAGGACTCAGGGCTCCGAGCCCTGGGTGATTCTCACGTAGGGACCCTCTGGGTGGACACACGCAGAGCAGGACCCCCGGTGACTTCCAGAGCCACCTGAGCATCTGTGACTGGCCTGGAAGTTTCCTTCAAGTCAGAGCAGTGGACACTGAGCAGGAACAGAAGGAATTCAGCAAGAAGTCGGGGCCATGAGCCAACCAGGGCAGAGTCCCAAACCGGACCAGAGGGAGGTGTGCAGAGAAAGCTCCTGGGAAGGAGACCAGACGCACAGGAGGGGCTGTGGTCCTGGGCCCCCCTGGCTTGGGGGACTGCTTTTGCTGGGTCATCTAGGTAGCCCGGCGGGTAACGGCCGTGTTCTGTGCCGCTGGCTCAGAGCTGGCCAGAGGGCGCCTGTGCTAGGAGGCGGGACAGGAGGAGGGCATCAGGGCAGACCCGCTGGGAGGCCGCAGGGGCTTCTCGAGGCATCACAGGAGGGCTAAGCAGCCCACGCCTACAAAACACCCAGCACCGATGGAGGCCGAGGGCGTGGCAGTCAGGACAGGAGAGCTCAGAGAGCCCTGTGGAGACACTCTGGTTTGCACAGGACAGCAGCGGTCCCCGGACACTTGTGTGCCGGCAGATGCCAGCCACGGTGAGCCTGCTGAGAAGCGGCAGGGTCTGGGGGACGAGGTGGCGTCGAAGACCCAAACCCATGCGTGTTGCCCGGCCTCTGTCCCCAGCTGCCCTGTCTCGCCAGGCTCTAAGGACAGTGACTCCTCACAAGCTCCCACACCCTTCTTGCTGGCCTGTTCCTGTTTTATGAGGCACATTTCTTGAACACGTGCTGAGGGCCGGGCGGGAGACACGCTGTCCTGGTGGGGCTCATGTCCCAGCTGGGGATACGGGGTGACGAGGCAGTAAAGCTATGGAAATAATACTGCGGGTGGGGTTCAGGACACACCCCCCGAAATACGGCACCTTGGCCTGTGAAGGAGTTTGAGAAACTGGCAGAAGTGGGAAGGTCCCTCTGACGCTCCCCCCCCACCCCGGCAGCAGGGCGCACACCCGCAGAGGAGAGGGGCCCTCCCTGCGCCCGAGACAAAGGGCCGCCACGGAGGATCCGGACACCAGGCCTCGCTCAGCAGCCCCGCTTCCCCACGCCTGCTCTTACTCCCTGTGAGGCTCCCCGCCCCTGTCCACCCTTCCCCACAGCTCGCCTGAAACGCTTGCTTAACCTCCCCAGCACGCCTTCAGTTTCTTGGAAAGGGTCTCTGTGGTCAACATATCTGCAGGCTTCCTCCTGCCGCTCTGCCTGAGGGCTTGCTAGCAGGCCCAGCCAGGTCTGGGAGGGGAGGAAGCCTCCACCCTCGCCGGCACCATCAGCTGGCGGGGAGGGACCGGGAGAGCCAGGCCTCTCCGAGCAGGAGCTGCTCACCCCGAGGTCTGAGCACCACGATGAGGAGCACCTGGGAAATCAGGAAACAGTGTTTCCGTTGGAGCGGACAGCACGTACAAAGGCAGAGACGGTGAGCGTGGCCAGTTTGTGGACAGGAGGAAGGCCACTGGGCTGGTGGCGGCTTCAGGTTTCTGGCCCAGGACACCCTGATGTTGATCAGATAGGAAGAGCAGGAGAGGGCCACGCAGGTGCCAAATTATCGGGGTTCTCCTGGGGGTGTATGGGGTGCTGGCTGGATATCCTGGTGGCTACAGAAATCTGAAGTTGAGGGGAGAGGGCTGGGCTGACAATGAAATTGCTAGAAAGGAATTGCTCCAGGACACAGCTTTGCTCTGGGGGAGACATGTCTGTACCCCCATGTCAGCACAGAGCTTTGTGTGAGAAGCCAGGCCTGCCCACACGGCCAGCACAGCTGATCCAGCCTTAAAGTTCCAGCGAGCAGTTCCGAACTGAGGACCGACTTCAGAAGACGCACTATCTGCTCTAGGATTCCAAACAAACCTACCGTGTCCTTCATTGAAAGAGCAAGGATGACCCCTGCCAGGAGAGGGCCCCCAGCATCCCGTCCTGGAGGCCACCTCTCTGCACCCTGGCCGGGCATCCCATGTCGGTCTGCAGAGCCTGAGTGGCCACAGGGCCTGCAGCCTGCAAGGAGGACCCCTGGGGCTCCTCAAAGCCAACTGTCCCCCCACCCCCCAGTGGATCCCTGTGGGGCTCCAAGCCTCTGACCCTCATCCCTGCACAGTGAGGCGCCCGAGGGTTTGTGCTGATTATTCGGAGTGATAACTGATCGTTAGTGAGCTGGATAATTCATACTAGGTTGATCAGTTAAATAAAATACTGTGTTTATTTATAAATTCAGGACCCTTTCAAGCACGCTCTCCTCCCCCTGTACTTTGGACAATGGCTGTATTTTCTTTTTAAATAAACTTTCATCTTGGAGTAATTCTAGACGTAAAGACAAGCTTCGAAGAGAGTGCAGATGGTCCCGCAGAACTTCCCTCCTCTGATGTGAGGCCACGTCTCACACAGGAGCACACGCTTGTCAGATCCGGGGGACTGACGTCCGTGCGTCACTGCCAGCTAGATGCCAGACCCCGCCTGATTTCATCTCGTTTTCCTCCGTGCCCTCCTCCTGTTCCAGGGCCCTGCAATGCTTGTTCTTCCCCGCTCTCTGCACGGGGTCGGAAAGGCCAGGTGGGTTTGGCGAGGGGGCCCTGGGTTCTGTCCGCGTAGGCAAGCTCTCCGAGGCTCTGGTGACAGAAGGCTTTCACCCTCAGGACCCTCAGGAAAACGGCAGAGGGCACGGTGCAGATTTGCCCACCCCGAAGGGCTCTCATACCTGGCAGACGGCCAGCGTGGGACCTGAGCTAGCACGAGGGGCAGGTGCCCTCAGCTCTGCGCGTCCATGTGACGCTGCTGCAGGCCGCTGAGTGTGGCATTAGAACGAGGGCCCCACACAGGACCTGCAGCCAGGTGCTCGCCATGGTTGCGATCTGGGGACCGTTTATGGAGCACCTGTGAGCCATCATGCAGAGGGGAGTCCCGCTCGAACCCTGCCCCAAATCGCAGGTGGGGATATCCGTGGTTGGGGGATGGTGTGTGCACATGAAAATGCACACGCGTATTCGCCACGATGCAAGGTTTATGCCATGCTCAGAATCGCAGCCAAGCAAGCCGCATCGGCATGGACGGCGTCGGCTCCTACCTGCGGGTTCTGGAGGTCTCAGTGACCGCAGCTGCCCACAGGGGTGAGGAGTGGCTTCTCCCCCTGCCCAGCAACTCCCAGGCTGGCCACGGTGACCAACCGTGGCTCGACCACACTCCAGAGAAGCAAGCTGCCTGAGCAGCCAGGGGAATGGTCATGGCCTTTTCTGCTGGAGCACGGGGACTCCAGGGTCCAATTATCCCGCCACGCCGACGACGTTACCCACACTGCCAATTAGCGGGTCCTTGTGCCTCTGGGGCCGCTCTGCACCCCACCCCCACCCCTGGCTGAGGGCCCCGGGCAAGTCTTTGGAGCCCACGCCCCGTGGCCCCTGTTTGGCTGTGTCGGCACACACCTTGGTGGCGGAGTCCCACTCTCCTGACGAGGAGCCACCGTCCCTGGGTCAGCGCTGGGCCCCACACCGCATGGGGCTCAGCTGCGCATCCGCTCTGCCAGGAGGCTGTGCTTTGCCGGAAGGTGGTGGGTGGGGAGAGTGGGCAGCCGTGCCGTCCCCGTCCCCTGGTCGGCCACACCAGTCACAGGGCCCATAGGACAGAGGCGGGTCTCCACCCCCCAGCTCAGAACCTCTGCCAACCCGCACACCCAAGGGGAGGACTCGTCAGGCGGGGACCCCCCTGTGCCTCACTCTGACCCTCCTGTCCTTTCCGCTCTAATCCCGCCCAGCCCCTGCTCCTCCCGCAGGCTGGCCGCCTGCCCCCCAAGCTGCCCAGGCACCTCCGCACTGCCTGTGTTTGCAGCGTTCTTCCAGACGTGAGCACGAAATTCCTGAGTCCTTAAACCAAACACCCCAAACCCCAAATGCCATTACCTTCCTGAGCCTTGGAAAGACCCCCTGCTCCCCTGGCCCGAGTGTAACTCCTCCAGCCTTGATTGTGTGGGTGCCTGCCCCCATGTTCTCTTACTTGTTTCCAGTTGTCCAACAGACTGGCTTTTGAACTCGGGAGACAATCAGAGTCATCTGGAAAACTGTCTAATGTTTTAAGGGTCTGTGCGCATGCTGGGCCCACATCCCGAGGTTCTGACCCAGGTCTGTTCCCAGGTGGGGAACCAGCATGCTTGACCCCACAGAACACTCATTCGAAGGGTGCCAGGTCCTATTCATGGCCCTTGAGCAGGGCTTCCTGGGGGATGAGGCTGGGGTCTTGAAAGGGCTCCAGGGTGTTCCCTGCAGACAAGGAGAATGTCCTTTTTGTACCTTGGGGTATTAATTCAACAAATGTTTGTTGACTGCCCACCAGCCTCAGGCACTGTGTTGAGCTGTGAGTGTCCCCAGATGTGGTCCCCGCCTGCCTGGGCATCTGAAGTGTTACAGGTCAACCAAGATCACATCTTATTCTTTGAGCGGTTGGTGGGGGAGCGGTAGGGGCTTACCCACTGGTATCCAGCCCAGGACGTGCCTTGCTGTGGGGACACTTGGGGCTTATTTCACCACATAGTTCAAGAGTTAACTTTTAAACATTGCAAGTATTTAGGAGTTTAACGCTTCAGATGACCTAGTCTATTTTGTTCTTTCCTGAAATGTGCAGGGCAATATTAAGGAGGAGGAAACATCACGAGTTCCACTTCGCTCAGATATAAAACGAAGACACTAGTGGCATAAGGACACCGCACCTCTGGTACCGAGTCCTCCGTGAGCTCAGGGATAACGTGGAGGTGGGAGCAATCTTTACAATGACAGAAGGAATTCCCGTTCTTACCAATTAAATGGCCCCATCAGAGAGGGTGTATATTTTTAGATTATGTTCTGGTAGAGTAGGATGCCAAGGCATGCCTTCCTACATTGGAACTTGCCCAAAGCCCAGAGCCTTTTTCAAGGCAGCCTTAAATTCTTTGTTCCTAAGACAGTAGATCAACGGATTGATTATTGGGGTGAGGACAGTGTACAGAACAGAGATGAGTTTGTTGGAGCTCCGGGAATCGATGGCCTGGGGCCGGACGTACATGAAAAGCAAGGCCGTATAGAAGATGGTGACCACGGTGAGATGGGAGGCACAGGTGGAGAAGGCCTTCCAGCGGCCAGTGGCCGAGGGGATGCGCAGGACAGCCAGGGTGATGTGTCCATAGGAGAACACGGTGGCCATGAGGGGAAACACCAGGATGATGAAGGCCAGGATGAAGTCCACCAGCTCTGCGGTCGAGAAGTCTGTGCAGGCCAGTTTGAGGATGGGGGAAATGTCACAGAAGAAGTGGTTGAGGACATTGGAGCCACAGAACGTGGCACTGGAGATAAAGTACACCTTGATGGCAGAGATGGAGAAGCCGCTCACAAAGGAGAAGACCACCAGCTGGACGCAGAGCCCCATGGTCATGATGACTTGGTAGCGCAGGGGGTGGCAGATGGCCACGTAGCGATCATAGGCCATGGAGGCCAGGAGCACACATTCAGTGCACACCAAGGAGCTGAAGAAGTAGAGCTGAGTCATGCATCCAACAAAGGAGATGTGTTTCTGCTGCAGGAGGAAACCACCCAGCATCTTGGGGATGATGTCGGATACGTACCAGATCTCCAGAAAAGACATGGAGCCCAGAAAGTAGTACATGGGCCTATGGAGGGGGGAGCTGGTCCGGACGGTGAGGATGATGGCCACGTTCTCCACCAGGACAAAGAGGTAGGTGAGCAGGAAGAGGAGGAAGAGCACATACTGCAGCCGAGGGGCCGTGGGGAAGCCCACCAGGATGAACACGCTGACCTTGCTGACGTTCTCTCCCCTCATCCTCGGGTGCTGGGAGCCTGCAAAACACCATCAGTCCAGAGTGAGGGGCTGCGGGGCCTCAGGGGGAGAAGGCAGAGCTCACCCTGCAGGAGAGTTTCAGCCCACAGATGGGACGCCTGGCTCCCTGAGCAGCAGAGGAAGCAGAAACTATCTCCAACTGAAGCCTTTCCCATCAGGAGGTTCCTGGTGTCCTTGTGGCTGGTCACGCTAAGAATGAGGCTCTGGAATGCCCACCCATATCCTCCACCAAGTATCCCACAATGGTTCTGTTTCCCTACAACCTGGAGTTCTCCAATGATTCTAAGGATAATAAGCTCTCTAAAGCCAGCATTGCCTGGGCCTGTTGGTCATCTGGCACACTCTTCCTAAACCAGTGGATACTGAACCTTCCGCCTGGTTTCAGAGTTGATTTTGTAAGGGGAAGGGACAGCAGCAGGGCTCATGGGATGGTGGGATATGGTGTCCCAGGTTAGCCAGACCCTGGACCCGGACACACCCACAGGGCTGGGCGTCTTCAGGAGCAGCAGCAGTCTCCCAGGCCAAGAGGGGAGAGTAGCTACATATCTCTCTTTGTGCCATCTCAAAACCCCTGAAAATATGACAAAGGAGTAAAAAGGTTGTGATTCTGGGGTCCTGGTTTTGAGCCTGGCATGTGTGTGGGGTTCCCTGCTAAGCGGGAGCCTGCTTCTCCCTCTGCCCCTCCCCCTGCTTGTGCTCTCTCTCGCGCTCCCTCAAATAAATAAAATCTTTAAAAAAAAAAAAGATAAAAACCCATATCATCAAAATATTAAAAGAGACCAGGAGGGGGATATTAGCAAGGGAAGGATTTTGAACCAATTCTGGGGGAAAGAAAGCAGATGGCAGAAAGGTGGCTGGGGCAGTAAGAGTAAAGAAGTCTACCATCAAAAAGAAGAATTACATACCAATATCCCTGATGAACATGGACGCCAAAATACTCAACAGGATTCTAGCCAATAGGATCCAACAGTATATTAAAAGGATTATTCACCACGACTAGGTGGGATTTATTCCTGGAATGCAAGGGTGGTTCAACATTTGCAAATCAATCAGTGTGATAGGTCACATTAATAAAAGAAAAGACAAGAACCATACGATCCTCTCAATCGATGCAGAGAGAGCATTTGACAAAATACAGCATCCTTTCCTGATTAAAACTCTTCAAAGTTAGTGACAGAGAGAACATACCTCAATATCATAAAAGCCATCTGTGAAAAGCTCACAACAAATATAATTCTCAGTGGGGAAAACTGAGAGCTTTTCTCCTAAGATCAGAAACACAACAGGGATGCCCACTCTCACCATTATCGTTCAACACAGTACTAGAAGTCCTAGCAACAGCAGTCAGACAACAAAAAGAAATAAAAGGCATTCAAATCGGCAAAGAAGAAGTCAAACTCTCTCTCTTCGCAGATGACATTATACTTTATGTGGAAAACCCAAAAGACTCTACCCCCAAGTTATTAGAACTCATACAGCAATTCAGCAACATGGCAGGATAAAAATATCAATGCACAGAAATCAGTTGCATTTCTATACACTAACAATGTAACTGAAGAGAGAGAACTTAAGGAATTGATTCTATTTACAACAGCTCCAAAAACCATAAGATACCTAGGAATAAACCTAACCAAAGAGGTAAAGGATCTATACTCTAGAAACTACAGAACACTTATGAAAGAAATTGAGGAAGACACAAAGAGATGGAAAAGCATTCCATGCTCATGGATTGAAAGAATAAACATTGTTAAAATGTCTATGCTACCCAGAGAAATCTACACATTCACTGCAATCCTTATCAAAATACCACTGACATTTTTCACAGAGCTGGAACAAACAATCCTAAAATTTGTATGGAACCAGACAAGACCCCAAATTGCCAGGGGAATGCTGACAAAGAAAACCAAAGCTGGGAACATCAAAATTCCAGACTTCAAGCTGTATTATAAAGCTGTAATCATCAAGACAGCATGGTATTGGCACAAAAACAGACACATAGATCAATGGAACAGAATAGAGACCCCAGAAATGGACCCTCAACTCCATGGTCAACTAATCTTCCACAAAGCAGGAAGGAATATCCAGTGGAAAAAGGACAGTCTCTTTAATAAATGGTGCTGGGAAAATTGAACAGCCACATGCGGAAGAATGAAACTAGACCATTCTCTTACACCATACACAGAGGTAAACTCAAAATGGATGAAAGACCTAAATGTGAGACAGGAATCCATCAAAATCCTAGAGGAGAACATAGGCAGTAACCTCTTCGACATTGGCCACAGCAACTTCTTTCAAGACACGTCTCCAAAGACAAGGGAAACAAAAGCGAAAATGAACTATTAGGACTTCACCAAGATAAAAAGCTTCTGCACAGCAAAGGAAACAGCCCACAAAACTAAAAGTCAACCTACAGAATGGGAGAAGATATTTGCAAATGACATTTCAGATAAAGGGCTGATATCGAAGATCTATAAAGAACTTATCAAACTCCACACCCAAAAAACAAATAAGTCAAAAAATGGGCAGAAGACATGAACAGACACTTCTCCAAAGAAGACATACAAATGGCTATCAGAGACATGAAAAAATGTTTAACATCATTAGCCATCAGGGAAATTCAAATCAAAACCACACTGCAATACCACCTTACACCAGTTAGAATGGCAAAAATTAACAAGGCAGGAAGCCACAAATGTTGGAGAGCATGTGGAGAAAGGAGAACACTTTAACACTGTTGGTGGGAAATGCAAGTTGGTACAGCCACTTTGGAAAACAGTATGGAGGTTCCTCAAAAAGTTAAAAATAGAGCTACCCTAAGACCCAGCAATTGCACTCCTGGGTATTTACCCCAAAGTTACAGATGTAGTGAAAAGAAGGGCCATATGCACCCCAATGTTCATAGCAGCAATGTCCATTATAGCCAAACTGTGGAAGGAGCTGAGATGCCCTTCAACAGAAGAATGGAGAAAGAAAATGTGGTTCATATATACAATGGACTATTACTCAGCCAACAGAAAGGATGAATACATACCATTTTTATCGACATGGATGGAACTGGAGGGTATTATGCTAAGTGAAATAAGTCAGTCAGAGAAAGACAATTATTACATGGCTTCACTCATATGTGGAACATAAGGAATAGAGTGGAAGACCCCAAGGGAAGGGAGGGAAAACTGAATGGGAAAAAATCAGAGAGGGAGACAAACCATGAGAGACTCTGGACTCCAGGAAAAAAACTGAGGGTTACAGAAGGGAGGGGGGTGGGGGAATGGGGTAACCAGGTGATAGACATTAAGGAGGGCACATGTTGGGATGAGCATGGGGTATTATATACAACTGATGAATCGTTGAACACCACAACAAAAACTTCTGATGTACTATATGGTGGCTAACTGAACATAATAAAATAAATAAATAAAATTTAAAAATTTTAAAAATTTAAAAATTAAAAAAAAAGAGTGGGGAAGTCTAGAATGTTCTCAAGGGCCTGTATCTTCCCAGCATCTGACAGGTGTGATGGGGGGAGGTGGAAGGGGTGAAAACAGGGCTCCTACACGCAGTCTGCTTCCAGAGCAGTCTAGTGGCTCCCCCCGCATGGCTCTCCCCATCCTGTGTGTGGGTCCCCAGAGCCAAACTTGATCGGACAAAGGGCCATGTCACCCTCATCACCCTCATCACTGACCAAGTATTTCAACATGAAACACGTCCTGTCGTCATCACCAGTGCCCTGGGAAACAAGGCTGACATCATCACATTCAGATGAAGTCAGACCCAAAGCAAAATATTCACGGGCTCTCCCGAGATCACGGCAGCACCAGGACACAAACCCGGGCCCTCCGACCCCACGGCTGCAGCTTCTCCCAGCAGACATCAACAAAGGAGAAAACAAACCCATCTGGCTGTGGCCACAAAATCTGGACTTGTTAAGACGGACAGATGGAGTTGCAGGCTGCCTTCTGACATGACTCTAATAGGCTATACGAACCAAAGGTCACAAAATAAAAAGCATTTTTCTGCAGGACAGGCAGACAATGCCCTTTAAGAAAGAAATGCTGGCTACATACATTTGTCACGTCTGTACTTGGAACACTGTGTAGTTACTAAGAAGGGACACGTGTCTCTTGGAACGATTTCCACAGTTAAATTTTCTAGATAGTCTTCATAGCACATACAGTGGGCCTGCGCTGGTGTACGTAAGGGCGCATATGTGGGACGACTGTGTGTGACCGTCACACGGGGAACTCGGAATGCCATTGCCCTGGCTGGGAAGCTGGTGGCTGGAATACAGTGGTGGACAGAGAGATTTCTATGGTATATTTTTGCTACTTTTTCCATTTTGTTTCATGTAAGTGTGTGTTATTAAAACAGTGATCCATTACTTATTTTTAAATTCTCAAATTCCCCTTTGAAAAGATGATGGTATGTGCTGGATTAAACATTCAGCAGGTAAACATTTCCCTAAGCCGCAGTTCCACATTCATACGGAAAACCCACAGATAGACTGGGTCACTGGGGGTGAAGTGTGTCAGACAAAGGGCCATTTGTCCTGCATATAAGCAGGACTTACAGGAGTGCTGGTGGTTGGCCTGGGGCTCAGGAGGTTGTAACAGGGTAGGGCACCAACAACCCTAGGTCCCAGGGGAGACCGATTTTGGAACTTCAAGGAAAAATTCCTAAAGGCATCTAGACAGAACAAAATACATTTTATAAAATGGAAGATCAGCAGAGTTAGCTTTACTCTTCACCAAATCTTTAGGGCCCACAAAGCAATAGAGAAACCTCTACACATGCCTGGGGTGGACAGCTGGCCAATGGAGCAGAGGGATGAAGGCTGTGGGTGAGAATACAGTGTCCAGACCCATCACATGAGACTCTCTCCACACACACCTGTTTTGAACACGGGGCTGACCAACGTTCCTCCATAGGAAACTATCGTCAGCATCACAGCTCTCAACCTCAGAAGGGGCAGTCCCAGCCCAGGCTGCCAGCACACAGAGAGGGACGGGCAGGGAAAGCAAACAGCCAATACAGCAATTCTCCAACTGTTGTCACTAGAGTTACAGAATGAAATGGGAATGTCTGTCCTTGTGGATTGAGAACATAGACAGTGCAAAGTAATAATGAGAATTAATTAGGAAAAAAAAAGACAGAAACTGGGTTTACAGACATCAGGGGAAATCCAGGACAGGCAATGAATATAATGAGGAAAATCTGTGTTGGGTGCCTTATTTTTTCAAAGGAGGACATCAAACGGGTATGTCTTATTCCTGCAGTTTACAACAAGAGTAACGTCAGTTCTTAACATTTTTTGGAGTAAACAATAGCATCCAAAGGGATGTGGACACTATAAATCCTGAAAGGACAACACTAGAATGTAGAAGTAAAGGAAACACTAAGAAGGCGTGTAAATAAGGTGGGATGGTCACAAGAAAAGAAATACATCGGCCACAACAATAAATGTAAACAGAATAAAATCTGGCAAAAGGAGAAGACTCTCAGCATGTGAGAAAGAATCTATGACAGAATATGTGTGGTCTGCAGGACAAGACACCAGGAAGGTCGAAGTTGCTGGCTTAGGTCAGGTGTGCCAGACCAACAACAAGAAGCCTGGTTCCAGACCGAATATCAGGTCAGGGACCACAGAAGACCTCAAATGCTCGGGCTTCTTTATGAACTTTCTAGTCCCCGATATGACCTCCACAGAGTCAGCAGTGGCTCCCGGTGTAGAGAGAAGTAGCCAGAATAAAGGAGACCGCGGACAAGCACACGGCGCTCATACCTCAACAGGCCCACACAAGAGCCGCTGAGGATGCGGGGCGTGAGAACAACATGACTGATGGGCTGATTACAGGAGGGCGACTCATTCAGTACCTTGAAAAAAGGAAAGTGCCCACAGAAGATTTGGAAAAATTACCAGGAACAGCATAAAAAGTCCGCTGTATTTTCAAAGTAGACCTCATAGATTCCCCAATTTCTTAGAAGCGATGGAACAACAACAAAAAAAATCAAAATCGGTTAACAGCAGACTAAACACAACCGCTAACTGTGGAAAAGAACACAGCGCTGTGCTCACGGGCCCCCGTGTCAGCGAGGAAATCAGAGCCACGGTCGCAGAGCGGGTAGGAAGCGACATAGCAACACTCGCTTGTGCTACGCGGCCAGACTGGAATCCGTGCGCACGTCTGTGCTTCTGAATGCTTCTACTATTGGGCCAGAAAGGGGGGGGGGGACACATAAGTATTCAACTCAAAAGGTCAGAAAATGCATTAAGACAATCTGAGGACAATTTGAGGAAAGAAAAGGGAAAAATCTGTTTTAATTAGGAAAAAGAACAGGATTGATCAATATAGGCAAGAACGGGCCCGGAGGCAGCCTCGGGGTAGGGAGCAGTAACACGAAGTCCAGCTCGTCCAATAAACGGGAAATAGGGACCATACAGGCACCATTTTAATGATGAAACGGGACCAACTACAGACAGAGACTCATCAAGTGATAGGAGGATTGGCAGAGTCTATAAAGCACCTACTGTGTGTCCTTGAGTGGCCATCCTGCAGCATCACTATGCCCACAAGCTTCCCCGGCTCCTGCAAGCAGCTGTGGAATGCAAAGGTCGGGGTCTGGGGCAGAGGGATGACTTTCTGAGAGACTGACAAGTGGAGACAGAAAGCCCAACGTCATCGAGATAGAAATTCGGGGATTGTTGGAGTGGTTGAAAAGGAAACCAACGGTCCCAGCTGCTCCTTCCCTCACCTGCACCTCCAGTTCCCCCGGGGCTGGGCTTTCCCATGTTCCTTAAACTATTACAGGGCAGGGCAGTGCTTCTCCATGCAGATTCCTCATAGCACAGAAACCTGGCAAGCATTGCACAGAAGGAAAGCTACATGCCGACCACCTGACTTGTTTTTACTACAGTTACAAAATTCCAATAACATGCTAGCGAACATTAACAAGGCACATGCCACCCGCAATCATGATCTCTTTCAGGGCTGCACGGAGAGCTCATGGTTAGCAAATCTATTGGAATGATCACAGTGACAGCCCAGCTGATGCCAAAAAGATTGAAAACGATTTCAATGTCTTATACATTTGTCACCTGGGAGAAATGATTGGATTCCTGTGGTTAATAATCCCTGCCTCAGCCAACAGCCTACAGCATCCGTGCAGCCCAATACAAGAGTCACTCCCACCCTGCTGAGATTGGGATGGAGACGGGTCCTCAGGAAAACACGCTGGTACCCACTACATAGGGGGGTAAAGAAATCGACAAAACTATCCTTGTTTCCACATAACGTGGCTTTTAACCTAGAAGGCCCAGAACATCATTACAATGGATTAAGGGATGTCAAAATGAGTATTAAAAATGTAGTCGTCTCGTATGCCAGCAATTACTAGTAAGATTGCTCCATGATGAAGAAAACCATAATATTGCAAGGATAGCAATTATCTTCAAGTGGATTTCAAAAATTCACTCAATTATTGTTGAAATCTCACCAAATCTTATTTTTCTTTAAACAAGAAGAAATAATTCTTAAAATCATCTGAAAATATGAACACATGGGAATAGCCGTGAAAATTCAGAAAAAAGGAAGGAGACTAATGGAGGGGACTTGTTATCTTGGGCCGACCATAAAAACGAAGATACCGCTTTAATGAAAGAAACCTTAACAACACTGACCCACCTTGTAAGCCAACACAGAAACAATACAGAAAGCTCGAAAACCGCAACTGAGGGGATCTGGGGATGGAATTAGCAAGGTAAGTGTGGGTTGCTTAGTAAATGACACCCAGGGAGTGCGTTACCCGAATTTCTGAAGGACGCAGCGTCGGGGTGCGCCTGCCGGTCCTGGGGCCCCCGGCTCCCTTCCTCTGGACACCCGCAGGTGGCCCGCTAGGAATAACTCAATCCAAGATGATTTCGGACGTACGTCGGGGGGAGATACCACGGTGGGCGCAGTGAGAACCTGAACGACCTCAGACATTGCTGTGCTACTGTGTTTCCACTCCATCCTTCACTTTCCTTCAAGGGAAGGCTTGACAACTTTCACTGTCACCATCGCTCTGGAAAACCAGAACATTCTTGTGGAAGCACTGATTTCTGGGTTCTCTTGAGCAACTGGAACATCGGGGGCACCGTGGCCCCACATTGCTGCGTGTGCCTACCAGGGGCAGGACCCTCTGCACGGTGCAAGAGCCGCCTGACCCCCGCCCCGGGCAGCACCTGCCAGCTCCTCCGCTACCCACCCCGCTGTGGAGTGTGGAGCTGCTGCGGCTCGCCCCGCTCCCCAGGCGCTCTTCTCTCCTTCCTGTTGGCTCTGCTGGGGCTCTGCACCTCGTAGAGGAGAAAAGAAGGCTCCTCTGTCACGTAAATGCTCCCTGCAGCCATGGTCTGGTTCCTGCCTTCCCCCACCGCCAGCTGGCCTCTGTCCCCACACATCCTGGTCTGGCTGTCCTGCAGATGCCTGGCACCAACCTGTCGCCAGTTTCTGGGCACACATTTCACTGCCCACCTCTTCTGCACGTGGCAGTGTGGCCCAGCCTTCTGTTCTCACTGTCCACACTGAGCACAAACACCAGCCTCATGTGTCCCATGGTCATGCCAGCTGACCACCGCCGGCCCGCCCTGGTCTGTCTGCAGACTCCACTCAGGCATCCGGCCAACGACAAGAGACCTCCACTGGCCACGGAGCTCACATGCTTCTTGGGTTCTTCATCTCAGGAGATGGCACCACGGTCTACCTCACTGTTCAGGGCAGAAACCCAGCTTCTGCTCCACTCTCCCCTCTTCCCCGCCCCCACAGCTATGCAGGCACGGAGTCCTACCCACGGCACTTCCTAAATGTCTCCAGAACCAGTTCTCTTGCCTCCACACTGCCCGCCCCCCGTCCAAGCTCCATCGCCCCCCCCACACACCTGGATTACTGCCACTGCCTCCACTGGCCTTCATACAGTCTTTCCTGCCCGCCCCCTGTCCGGTGTCTGCGTGGCAGAGAATGGCAGGTGAGGCACTGTCCCAGCCACATCCTTCAAGCGTCCTTGGCATATACACCACTCCCTGTGCTCCTGCCCCCTGTGAGCCACAGCATCCTGCCTGGGGGTCACCACCAGTCCTGAGAGCAGCTCGCTAAGTGCCCTACTGCCCTGTCCCTGGGCAGGACTCAGTCCAGACGCAAACTCCTCCTGTAGGGCCCCCGTGAGCCCTGGCACTGCCACTAGATGTCCCCCCAAAATGGAGAGTCCGGTGTCTTCCAGGCATCTGCCTTCATTAGCGTCTGGGTGTCAAGGGAAAAGTGCACTTCTGGAAAGAGAGGAAGAGGAAGAGCGTGGGTGCAGATATGCTGGAGGAGAGGCGTCCGTGGACCAGCCATGGGGCCCCCGCGCAAGCCCAGGTGTCCGAGCCCACGGAGAGGCAGGGCAGGGTGTCACCTGGGGCTTCCCCTGTATTCACCCGCCCAGTATTCCCCAGTATTCCCCTACTATGTGGCAGTCATTGTGTCAGGGCCAGTGGGATAAATCGGGAGAGAAAGCCATCTAAGCCTTCTGCTGTCGTGAAGAGTAAGTTCTGGTGGAGGCAGAGAAGGCAGACCATAGTAATACTCCCCACAGAGAAGGAACTGCTTAGCGCACCGGAAGGGGGGCAGAGAGAGGTCGGGGCAGCGCGGCTGGGGCACTGGGGCCGGAGCCAGGGTCGTGAGAAGGCGACTCTGGGGCAGAGTCTTGGAGGAGACGAGTGTTAGCCATGGGGCTGCCGTGGGAACATGGGAGCCATGTCTGGAGCACATGGAGGGCAGCGTGGGAAGTGCACCGAGCAAGAATCTAAGCATCAGCATTTAAACAAGAATCTTCCAGAAGGTGACTGGGGGCGGGTCAGGGACAGTGTCGGGGAAACATGCTCAGGTCCCGAGGTATGAGCAGCAGTAGAGGGAAGAGCCCACGGGGCAGAGAGCAGACGGAAGGTCTGGGGGCTTCGAAATTGAGAACGTGCCCCCATCCCTCTCCACACCCCTCCCTGAACGCTCAGACTGGCAGAGTCCCGCCCTGACCCAATGTGCAGGGGTGGGGGCTCTGTCCAACTGCTAGTTTAGGATGGAGCTTGGGTTTTGTCCAGGATTCGGGTTTGGCACTGGAATTCAGGCTTCGTTATCGGTCAGGGCTGGGCTGCCCGATGCGTCCGCTCAGGTGCACAGGTCCCAGCATGACTGGGTCAGGGCCAGGGAAACGATCCCACAAAACGGCAGACAGCTCCCCTGACCCTTAGTCCACCTGGCCGTGCAGAGCATTTAAGGGACGTAATCTCGGTGTTTCTTTGAATCCTTTTGTACTTCTTGTAGCTCCCAAACTTCCCAACTTTAAGGCAAATGCGTGGTCATTTCTGGCCTCGTCAAAGACGGGGTAAGCGGAGGTTTGAAGGAGTGAGAGCTGGAAGTGGGGGCAGTGAAGGGGTGAGTGAGCAGGGGGAGGCGAGGGGCAGTAGGGGAGGTGGGCAGGGCAGTCCTCCCCTGAAGCTGGGACCCATCGGCACCCAGACGGGGGCAAAGGCAGAGGTGAGGCGGTGCCCTGGAGGCATGCCAGCTGCCGCCCTGCTTCTCCCACCACCCGGGTCCCGCCTGCTCTGGTTTTGCAGCAAACTGGGAGCTGGTTTCATTGACACCAGGCAGAAAAAGTGGCCCCTTCTGAAACATTCCTCCATGCCCACTTCCAGCAGACTGCAGGCTCCTTGCGAGGACAAAGGGGACAGGAGAGGACAGGGAGGCAGAGAGCAGGCATCACCTGTGTGCTGCGTGCACTTGGGGCTGAGAGTGCAGGGCAGGCAGCCCTGGGGCGGTCTCTCTGGATCCTGGAGCGGAGAGGAGAGCGCCACTGCAGGAGGGGCACCCAAGGCAGACGGTGGGCAAAGCGGTCAGGGGGAGGAGGGGCTGTGCCCCTCGGTGGAGGATTTCAGAGCTCAGAGGAAGAGAAGGACGCTGGAGATACTGATGACGGTGGGGGTGAAGCGTGGGTATGCAGGGGCGCAGGGGGAGGAAGCCCCACACTGCCCACTCAGGGCCAGGGGCCAGTGCCAGTGAGGGGCGGCTCAGTCCTGGCCTCACTCCTGACACTTCCCTGAAGGTCCAGGTCCAGAGGCCGCCCAGACCACCACCTCACTGAGAGGAAGGACGCCATGGGGACGTACCTGGGATAGCTGCAGGCGTCACTGGCCTCCCTTCTCTCTGACACCCTGAGTGAGCAGCCCCTGGTGAGGCCTGGCCAGCCCCCAGAGCTACTGATGGTTTAAAGGAGGCGCCAGGGAGAAGGGACTGTTGGCTTCTTTCCCCATCATGCATAGATGTGGGGACCCCAGGGTCCAATTACCCTGCCATGGAGAGCTAACTGCCCCACACTGCCAATTAGCACAGAACCTCATGTCTGCGGGCCTCTGGGCCCTGCTGATGGGAGCTGGCTGGGGCCAGAGTCCTGTCTGGCTTCTCTGCTGGCCACCCCATGCCCTCTCCAGGGTCCAGCCCCCCTGACCAAACACCCTCCTTGTCCACCCAATCTCTGGCCACACAGCACTGTCCCTACCAGGACCTCTGGTATGCTTCCCTTAGGGCTGTGGAGGGGTAGGACTCCTGCTCAGGGACAGACAACTTTTCTGGGGTCAGTGACGGTGGCCTGGTCCAGGGAGACGGACTCAGGGGGGCGCTCTTCCAACAGTGTGGATGGAACCTAATTTGCATGTGTCTGGGGTCCATCTGCACATCTGATGTTTTCAATGTGCATTTCCCTAATTGCTGATAAAATTGGGCCCTGTTCGTATGTTCATATGCTATCGGCCAGCTGGCCACCCTCTTTCGGAAGCAAATGCTTTCCTCATTTACTTGTTCCAGTTGGGTGCCCCGTATTTTTCTCATTAGTCTATAGGGATTCTTCGCCTCATTCATATCTTTAGATATATTTTTGGAACTTACATGTGTCACAAGTGTGTTCTCCCACTCTGTGTCTTGCCTCTTCACCCCCTTTCTAATTTCTCCTGAGGCACAGAAGCAACAGCACACTGGGCCTCAGCCAGTCTGCATGTCCATCCCTCCCCAACCCAGCCCGTGGGGACACAGGCCAAGGCAACCCACTCCTCCCTCCTGGGAGAAGTAAGAACTAATCCAACCCTCTAAACCACGTGTGGTTATCATATCCAGTTGCCCTGGCGGATCCATAGGAACCCAGATTTAGAAAATCAGCTCATGGTATTGCCTTGGAAACAGTTCGCAGTTTTGGATAGACGTGGGACCTCAGCTGGCCGGTGGCTCTGATGGGAAGATGCTATTCCTTACTCTCTGTTAACAGTCTCACTGATTCAATTGTTCCTTCAGGTCGACACTAACTTTTAACATCCCATTTAGAAACGTCTGCCTTCTCTGAAGTCATAAAGACACCTGCCACGTCTTGTTTTCAAGGCTGTTTGGATCCCCTTGCTGCAGAACAGCATCCCTTTACCTTCAGGCTTACTGCTGTTTCTCTCAATCTGTCACTGATTTTAGCATAGACTTCCCACCTTGGGAAGGGACGTTCGGTTGGGTCTCTGAGCTCCTCCAATTGCTGGTAGCAAGACCAGTCTGGTCAGTGCCTCCCCCTCACGCAGGGTGAGTCCATCTCAACCACCAGGCAGCAGAGCTGCATTCCCTGTCTGCTCCAAAGTTTTCCAGATAGGAAGCAGGCACACTCCACCCCATCGATCCTCAGAAAGCGTGGGCATAAAGCTTGAAGTGTAGTTAGTTTCTTGCTGAGGGATTGTCCGCACCTCCGGCCACAGCTCTGCTCCAAGGACCACCAGTCATAGGGGAAAGGGGAGTTGAGAACCTAGCAATTGTCTGTCACAGGGCATACACCATGTCTCTGCATCTGGAAGCGGTTTGGTCCAAAATCCCAGAGTTTGCCACTAGGCGGCACTCACGGGCTTCAGCCGAGAGCTCCAGTTCGTGAGGTGTGAGCTGTAGATCCTTCCAGAATCCCGTGTGGGCCAAGAGCAGCCATAGAGCTACTGCTTTTTGCAGTCCAGACACAGCCCGTTGTCGCCCAGACCCCCATTCAAACATGGTCTCTGGGTACGGATAGAAGTTAGCAATACTCCCAGAGGTGGGATGTGCAGCCCCTAATCCAAACAGCTCAGTCACGCACTGAGCCCCTTCCTTAGTTCCAGGGACAGGCAATGGGGCAGCTTACTTTCAGTCACCCATGGGACGTCACGGGTGGCTTCTGACTATGTTATTCCTAAGAATCTCGCCATTTGTGTGGGCCCCACGGTCCGTGCTGGATTTGTCCACCAGCCTCTGTGAATCGCATGTATCAGCACTGTACTTGGCCAGTCCCAGCTAGCTCTTCAGTTTCTGATATCACCATGGCATCAGCTTAGTGTTTTATTACACTCAGACCTGCATCAAGTCCACATCCCTTCTAACCAAATTATGATAGTAAGCTGGTGAATTTAGAGAACCCCGTGGCTGTTCATAAATTGGGATCCTTTCACATGAAGGCAGACTGCAGCTGGCTCCTTTCTGAGATTGAGACTGACACTGAGAAAAAAGCATTTGTAAGACACATCAGTCAAGAAATGGGCAGAAGACATGAACAGACATTTCTCCAAAGAAGACGTACAATGGCCAACAGACACATGAAAAAATGCTCCACATCACTCGGCATCAGGAAAACACAAATCAAAACCACAATGACCTCACAGCAGTCAGAATGGCTAAAATTAACAAGTCAGGAAACGATAAATGTTTGTATGGATGCAGAGAAAAGGGAACCCTCTTACGGTGTTGGTGGGATTGCAAGCTGGTACAGCCATTCTGGAAAACAGCATGGTGGTCCCTCAAAAAGTTGAAAGTAGAGCTACTCAAGACCCAGCAATTGCTCTACTAGGTATGTACCCCAAAGATACAAATGTAGTGATCCGAAAAGGCACGTGCACCCCAATGTTCATAGCAGCAATGTCCACAATAGCCAAACTGTGGAAAGAGCCGAGATGCCCTTCAACAGATGAATGGAGAAAGAAGATGTGGTTCATATATACAATGGATTAGTACTCAGCCATCAGAAAGGATGATTACCCACCATTTGCGTCGACATGGATGGAAATATTATGCTGAGCGAAATAAGTCAAACAGAGAAAGACAACATACGGTGTCACTCATATGTGGAATATAAGAAACAGCACAGAGGATCACAGGGGAAAGGAAGGAAAACTGAACGAGAAGAAATCAGAGAGGGAGAAAAACCATGAGAGACTCTGGTCATGGAGAAACAAACTGAGAGTTACAGAAAGGAGGGGGTAGGGGCATGGGGTAACCGGGTGATGGGTATTAAGGAGGGCATGTGTTGGGATGAGCACTGGGTGTTATACACAACTGATGAATCATTGAACACCACATCGAAAACTAATGATGTACTATATGCTGGCTAGCTGAACATAATAATAAAAAAAGAATCAAACCATTTTTGAAAAAGAAAATGACATTGGAAGATGTCTACTACCTGATTTTAAGACCCACTATAAAGTTACAGCAATCAAATCGATGTGAGATTGGCATAAAGATAGATGTATAGTCCAACGGAACAGAATATACTATAACCCATAAATTAACCACATACAAAATGATCAACTGATCTTTGAGAAAAGTGCCAAGGTAGGGNNNGGAAAGTATAGACTTTTCAACAAATGATCCTGAAAAAATGGAAATAAAAAGAAATTCTCTTAAGGTGAATATATTTGTATTTGGGGGGAAACGTTTAATATTTTATGAAATATAATGTCTGCTGTAGATTTTTCTTATTAGAATATTCCTTTTAATACAACCTTATTGAGTTTTAATTTATTTATTAAAATACACCCATTTTAAATGTAAAGCTCTATGAACTTTGTCAAATGTATTTAGTTGTGTAACATTACCAATCCCATTATTTCATAGAATTTCTTTAAGTTCATTTACAGCAAATGACCCCACACATTGTCTCAGGAAACCACTGATCTGGTTTTGGTCACTATAGATTAGATTTGCCTTTTCTAGAACGTGATGTAAATGGAATCATGCAGTATGGCTTCTATTGATTAACATAACCTTTTTGAGATTCATTCCTATTGTTGTGTACTTAAGTAATTTATTCTTTTTTTATTGCTGAAGAGTATCTCATCTTATGGATAGACCAAACATTTTTATCTGTTTACCTATTAATTGGCATTTGAGTTGTTTCTGTTTTGACTATTATGAACAATGCAGTTGTATTGCGTATGCTTCTGTGTGTGTACAGAGGTTTTTATTTCTTTTGGATAAATACTTAAGGAGAGCAATTGCTGGGTTATATAGAAAATGTATTTTGAGCTGTATAAGAGACTGACAAATAATTTTCATAGTGGCTGTACTATTTTACATTCTCAATGTAATAACATAATGGATTGTAAAAAACACATGGGTTGCCAATCAGCACATGAAAAGATGTTCAACATTATCAGTAATTAGAGAAATGCAAATTAAAACCACAATAAAAGACCCCCACACAGTCACTAGAATGGGTAATATTTTAAAAAATGGCATTGCTCTATCTAGGTGAGGACACAGAGCGATGTTTGAGGGTTTTGTTGCTGTGCATACTAATTTCCCTAATTACTGATAACGTTGAACATCTTTTTATGTGCTGATTGGCAATCCATGTGTGTCAAGAACTGAAGGACCTGAGCTTTTACCCACTTGTGAGCTAACAGCCGGTCTGCCATGGCTTCATGGAGGCTGGCAAAAGACACAAGTCTCCTGGATCAGAGACAAAGGACTTAGTTACTCTTGACACAGTGGGCAGAATGATTTCCCTACTTGCATCAATTTCCCCTTTCCCACTCTCCAGTACCACAGGGATGATGTTGAGTGGCCCGGGCAGATATTGCATACAGAGTGAGTTTGCACCACAACCAAGAAACTACTAAGACCCCAATCTTTCATAAGTGGCTGGGGGTAAACTTGCCCTGGCTGAGCAACATACAAACCCGCCTTGATCAATATAAAATTTCTCTCTTTATTATTGAATCATTTCTTAGTTTAAAGTACATTCACCTGAGACTAGTATAACTACACAAGATTTCTTTTGCTTAACTTTACATGATGTACATTTTCCCCTCACTCCTGCTTTCATCTTTTCTGGGTCTCTATATTTATGGGAGGTCTCTAGTAAGAAGCATATAGGGCTTTTATTTAGCCAATCTAATAATCTTAGTCCTTTCAATAGGGTATTTAGTCCACTAATATTTAATGTAAATGATGATAAAATTTTGTTGACATCTATTGCTTGTTTTTTATTTGACTCCTGTTTGTATTTACCTTTATCTACTTGCCATTGAATGAATTATTTTTTTTAGTTTTCTATTTTTCCTTTTACCACATTTTTTACACATTCCTTAACTACTGTTTTCTTGTTATTTTATGAAAGCCAATGTGCATCATTCTCTTATTTCAGCTTCATGAAAACTATTACATTTGTAAATGGTATGATAATGTCAGATCTTTAAAACAGTTTAAATTCACTTATTCTCTCCCAAGTTTTCCAAAAATTCTGCATAAATCTTGATGTACACATGCCGTTTTTCTTCTTGTTAATATAAGCAAAAATAAGTAATATTTATCCACTCATTTAAACTTCATTTACTCTTCATTGACTTTTATATTTTAATGTTTTCATCTGGGATCATTGAAGGGAACAGACGTTTGAATGGTACTGGCATGGTTCATCACTTTGTTTACCTAGCATTTCTTAATTTTCTTTCTCAAGGTTTTACAGTTTCTAGTGCAGACATCTTGCACTTTTACTAAATGTATTCCTTATTTTTGATGACAGCATTATAAATGACTTAAATTTTTCATTTTCCTGTTGTTTGTTGCTAGTGTATAGGAAAACAGTTAATTTTGTATGAGTTATATCCTATGGCTTTACCAAGTTTACTCATTAGATTGAATAGTTTGGGGTTGTAAATTCCTGAGTATTTTATACATAGAAACTCATGTTATTTGTGAATAAATATTTTAATTATCTCTTGTTCATTCTCTGTGTCTTTTATTTCTTTTTCTTGTCTTTTTGACCTTGCTAAAACCTCTGTTAGCAAACCAGTGTTAAATGAAAGTAGTGAGAGCAGATATCCTTGCCTCATTTCTGTTTTAGGGAAAAACATTTAATTTTTTACTGTCATGTATGATATTAGCTATAAGCTTAAAGATGCCCTTTTAAGCTCAACAGAATATTTCCATTTCTGAGTTATTAACTTTGAATGGGTGTTGATTTTTTTGTTAAAGATTTATTTTTCTGCATTTATTGAGAAGATCGTATATTTTTTCTCTTTTATTCTGTTATTATAGTGAATTACAATGATGAATTTTTTTAATGTTCTCCAATTCATGGAATAAACCCTGCTTGATCATGATTTGATACTCTTTTTGCATTTCTGGATCTGCATATTTTTAGAAACTTTTGTGACTATGTCAATGAGGGACTAGTCTATAATCCTCTTTTCTTTTGATGTCTTTATGTTTTGATAGCAATTTCTGTGAAACCATATGGACCTAGAATTTTCTTTGTAGGAAGATTTTGTTTACAAATTCTATTTATTTAATTGAAATATGGCTATTGAGATTTTCTTTTGTGCCTTGTGTCAGATTGATAAGATGAATCTTTAAAGTATATGAACTTTTCATCAACATTGTCAAATTTGTTGGCATAATGTTCTTACAATTCCAAACATCTTCAAGAATAGCTGATACAGCAAAATAGATGGATAGATAAAAAATACATATTTATATGTAGAAAAAATATATATATTTCTTCTACTTTTTAAAATTGCCTTAATAAAAGAAATATCAGTTTTTGCCACATCTAGAAGTCCTGCTGCAAGCAAAAGCAATGTTGTTGATTATAAGCTCAGAAGCTAGAAAATTCATATTACATCAGAAAGGCAAATTACAGCTTGAGGCCTTCAGCTCTAATTGGAATAACTGGGTTCATTGGAGGAGAATATCCTAGCTGGAGAGAACTTGGTGGTGGCTTGGAGCAGACTGTTCCATGAAGAAAAAAAAGAGGTCAGGGGAGGGGTGCCTGGGTGGCGCAGTCGTTAAGCATCTGCCTTAGGCTCAGGGCGTGATCCCAGCGTTCTGGGATCGAGCCCCACATCAGGCTCCTCTGCTAAGAGCCTGCTTCTTCCTCTCCCACTCCCCCTGTTTGTGTTCCTCTCTTGCTGGCCGTCTCTTTCTGTCAAATAAATAAATAAAATCTTTATTAAAAAAAAAGAGGTTGGGGAAGAGATTATATCTTGAAAAGGCTGGGAGTTCAATGGTAGCTAAGACATTGAAGAATGGATTTATGGAAGAACAGGCAGAGCAGATCAGCTGGTCTCAGGGGTTCCTGGGCTCAGGGATGTTCTCACTCTTTCCAGACTCTGCTTTCCTCTGCCCATGACCCTTTCTGACCAGAGTCTTTGTCTACACAGCGGAGAACAGCTGCCAACAGTTTCCATGCTCCACATGTCCTATCTCACCTCTTCAGGGAGTTGTGAGTTGCTCTTCTGGTCTTCTAAAGTTGTTTAAAAACTCCTGGTTGGAAGACCTTTAATTGTCCCACCTTCTGTTTGGTGCCTTCTCCCAACAAAACAAGAGTGACCAAGATTCTGAATATGTAAGAAGGTGACAGCATTCATTCAAAGCACACACTCATGGGAGTTCATGTTTTCAGCAAGGTAAGGCATGCTGAGCTGAGGAATACAGGTGAGTGCCACAAAGTACTGGGGTAGTTTCCTTGGAAAACTGGGTTTTGGCCAACTTTACCTGTTAGGTTCCTGGGACTTAGAAGAAGAGAGAATCCTATTAGAACAGCTCCCTTTCTAAGCAACGTGATACTAATACTAACCACATAGATTACATTAGGTTTGGCTATGAAGTCTTTGAATTTGGAAACTACTGGTAGGATGAAAATTGTTTTGGCAGTTTAACCTGTGTTGGGCTGAGAATTTCACAGTCCAGCATGTTTGGAGAAAGCGTCTACTTTACTTGGCCTACATTCCCCTTTCATTCTCCAAAGGGGAAAATGCTAATTAAATGCTTGTCAGGCTTTGCAGTGGATATTTATTTCAGGAGAAAGATAGTGGCCCCATATGCCAGAGCTCAGGAAACCACTAAGCAAAGGAGACAGGAATCTTGCAATTCTTGGACAAGTGCAGAGAAACTGAGTGAACAGTGCTTTCAAAGCAATCTGCCTTTTTAAAGCAAGGTTATTGATTTAGAAATCAGAACATGTGTTCTAAAAACAAAGGCAACTTTCTGTCCTTTATTTTGAGCATTTTCTCCATTTACACGTAATATAATTAAGGGCATGTTCTGTTCAAGTGTCCCACATTGGTATCATGGTTTCGATCTACTCCTTTTTTTTCTCTCTCTGTTTCTCCCTTCTTCTCTTCTTTTGGATAAGTTGTGCATTTCTTAGTGTTTCATTTTATAGTCCATATGGATATTTTAGCTCTACTTCTTTGGTTAGTGTGGTCGACAGAATAACAGTGATGACGTCCACATGATGTCCCCCCATTGTGCCCACATCTTAATTCCTGGGATCTGTGAATGTTACCTTACATTGCAAAGGGATTTTGCAGATATGATTAAGAAAAGGATCTCTTTAGATAGGGAGATTATCCTGGATTATCTGGGTGGGTCCAATGAAATCACAAGGATCCTTAAAAGATGGAAGGGGAGGAAGAAGGGTGATGGATGCATAAAGCAGGGTGCCACCACCAGGAGCCACGAGCCATGAGTCATGAATGCCAGTGGCCTCCAGGAGCAGGAAAAGGGAAGGCATTGATTCTTTCCTGGAGCCTCCAGAGGGAGCACAGATTTGTACACCCTAATTTTATCTCCATCAGACCCATTTTGGACGTCTGACTTCCAGAATTGTAAGGTAACAGTTTTGTGCTGGTTCAAGCCATGAAGGGCGTATTAATTTGTTACAGCAGCAACAGGAAACTAATATGGTTAGTTTCAGGGATTATTCTAGAAATTGAAACATGCATCTTTCATATAGCATATCTACCTCCAGTTAATATTACACCATTACATAAGCAGTATGAGTGTTCCATCCGTCTGAGTCCATTCACTCTCCTCCTGAACTTCTTGCTCTTGTTATATTTTCTAAATTTGGTTTTGTATTTCCCCATATGCTCAGCCTTACTCTCTTGGCCTTCTTTATTCCTCTGCTGAAGATTCAGGATTCCACCTCATATCATTTTCTTTCTATCAGGAGATATTCTTTTTTTTTAGATTTTATTTAAATTCAAGTTAGTTAACATATAGTGTATTATTAGTTTCAGAGGTAGAACTTAGTGATTCATCAGTTGCATAGAACACCCAGTGCTCATCCCAACAAGTGCCCTCCTTAATGCCCACCATCCAGTTACTCTGTTCTCCCTCCCCTCCAGCAACCCTCAGTTTGTTTCCTATAGTTGAGTCTCTTATGATTTCCCCCCTCTCCGTTTTTATATTATTTTATTTTTCCTTCCCTTCCCCTATGTTCAATCAGTTTCATTTCTTTCTTTCTTTCTTTTTTTTTAGATTTTATTTATTTATTTGAGAGAGAGTGAGAGAGAGAAAGTACGAGAGGGGGAAGGGTCAGAGGGAGAAGCAGACTCCCCGCTGAGTGGGGAGCCTGATGTGGAACTCAATCCTGGGACTCCAGGATCACGACCTGAGCCGAAGGCAGACGCTTAACTGACTGAGACACCCAGGTGCCCATCATCTGTTTTCTTAAATTCCACATATGAGTGAAATCATATGATATTTGTCTTTCTCTGACTTATTTCGCTTAGCACAATATCCTCTAGTCCACCCACGTTGTTGCAAATGGCAATTTCATTCTTTTTGGTGGCTGACTAATATTCCATTGTATGTACACCACATCCTCTTCATCCATTCATCCGTCAGTGGACGTCTCAGCTCCTTCCATAGTTTGGCTACTATGGACATTGAGCTACATTCTTTTAGAATTTCTCATAGTGCAAGTCTGTGGACCCCAAGTTATCTCAGCTTCTCTCTGCCCGAGAATGTCTTCATTTCTGCATTCATTTCAAAGAATATCTTTGCTGGAATATAGAATTCTGCATTGACAGTGTTTTCCTTTCAACAACTTGAAAATGCTGTTCCACTGTCCTCAGAGTGTCGTTTCTAAGTCAGATAAATTTTTACTGTTATTCCAGTGTAGGTAATGTGTCTTTTCTCTTGGGCTGCTGTGAAGATCTGCTCTTTGTTTTAGTTTTTCAGCACTCTGACTGGGGTATATGGAAGTGGGACAGTCTGGCTGTAACTGGGCGAGGTGTGGCCCCTATAGTTTGGTCCACTTCACCATGAGCTTCTGTTTTGAGGGTGGTAGTGGCATCGAGGGTCTGTGCGTTAGTGAGATCTCAGGCACCTGCAGTCGGAGCACCTCCTTTAGAAACTGTGAGAAGTCTCCTCATACTTCATACCACAGCACCCAGGATTCCAGGTCACAGAGGACGTTTCTCTTTGTTCTCCAGTCACATGCCAGAAGAGATTGCTTCAGTAGCCTTGCCTTCCACCAGTCTGAGTTTCTTCAGGCCTGTTAGGGTCACTGGCTGAGCCTGAAAAGTGAACTGGCAAAGATTAACAGGAGAAGAGCACACAGATTTGATAGAGTTTTTACATGTACATGGGAACCTTCATGACAGAATGAAGATGCAAAGAAGTGTCCAGAGCAGGCAGCTTTTATAGATTCAGACAGAAAAGGAAACAGGAAATTTGTGAAGATTTGACCAAAGGGTTTGGGCTAGGGGTGGTCAATGGTGAAAAAGTAAGTAGGAAGATAAGGGTGTTTTTAACAAGGTTTGTTTGTACAGATTTCTTGGCCCCCCCAACTCCCCATCTCTGGTGAAAAGAACATCTTCCCTCCTCCTGGTACAGGGAGGACAACTCTCACATGGATGTCTGATGACCTGTTTCAGGGAAGAGGGCTGAGGAGGGGATGTCAGAGCGACCTTCCTGCTTCTGCCATTTAAAAAAATTCCTTCAGCTTAGGATATATTTTTAAGATTTTATTTATTTATTTGGGGGGGGGGTGAGAGAAAGAGAACACATGCAGGGGAGGAGCAGAGGGAGAGGGAGAAGCAGACTCCCTGCTGAGCAGGGAGCCCAACATCTGGGCTCTATCCCAGGACCCTGGGATCATGACCTGAGCCAAAGAGAAACACTTAACAAACTGAGCCACCCAGGTGCCCCTCGGCTTCGGAGATTTAACGTGCCAAGGTGCCCTGTGTGGGGGCAGAGCGCTGTGAACCCCAGTGGGTCGATTCTGGGAAAGTCAGCAATGACTTGGAGGGGTTTCTCTCAGTCTCCCTGCTCCACCCTTGGCCTCCCCTAGCTGGAACACAAAAGAATCTGCAGAGTTCTCAATTAGGCTGCACGGTCTGAGCACCTGTAGCTGAAAGCCATGAGTGCCTCTGATGGGTTTCTCTAACAACCCGGCACCTCCCCACACACGTGTATCCCTTTGCAGGATGGATGTCTCTCAACTCGTTCTTTGCCCACCCCTCACCCCTTGGCATTCTACCCCCTGCATTAGGTGAAGACCCATGACTCCAAGTTTTCCCATGCCAGCAAGATGAGATGACTAAAAGTTCAGGGAAAGCTTGCCTGCGTTTTCCTTCCCCCTCTACAATGGATTCCTTTTTCTTACAAAGTTATGTCAAAGATGGAAACAGCTGTGGAATTTTTTATCCTTTGAAATGTTTGGCACTTTCTAAGGCTTTGTTCACTTAGGTTTTGTTTTGTCCCCAAGCTCACTGAGGAGTGTTTTCAACTACATTTTTATGTTGAGACAACTGTAGGTTTACATGTTGCTGTAAGAAATAATATAGAGGGTCTTATAGTTCTAAGTTCTAAGTTTTTCCATTTAGGCTCAGGATCCATTTGTGTTAATTTTTATATAAGGTGTGAAATTTAGGTTGAGTTGTTTTGCTGATTTGTTTGTGTCTATCCAATGAATCCAGCACCACTTATGGAAAGGCTATCTTCACTCCACTGAATTGCTTTCACACCTCCGTCAATAATCAGACGGTCATGTTAGCATGGGTATATTTCTGGGGTTTTGGAGTATTGGCATTACTTTTTCTTTAAATGTTTCATAAAATTGGCCAGTAAAAGTATTTAGGCCTGCGCTTTTCTTTTTGGCAAAATTTAAAGTTACCAATTTTATTTATTTACTTGTCATAGGTCTATCCAGATTTTACATTTTTTCTTTTTTTAATGATAATTTTTTATTATGTTAGTCACCATACAGTATATCCTTAGTTTCTTTTTTTTTTTTTAAGATTTTATTTATTTATTCGACAGAGATAGAGACAGCCAGCGAGAGAGGGAACACAAGCAGGGGGAGTGGGAGAGGAAGAAGCAGGCTCCCAGAGAAGGAGCCCGATGTGGGACTCGATCCCGGAATGCCGGGATCACACCCTGAGCCAAAGGCAGACACTTAACCGCTGTGCCACCCAGGCGCCCCATATATCCTTAGTTTCTGATGTAGTGTTCCATGATTCATTAGTTGCGTATAACACCCAGTGCTCCATGCAATACGTGCCCTCCTTACTACCCATCACCAGCCTATCCCAATCCCCCACACCCCTCCCCTCTGAAGCCCTCAGTTTGTTTCCCAGAGTCCACAGTCTCTCATGGTTCTTTTTTAATTTAAATTCAATTAGCCAACACATAGTACACCATTAGTCTCAGATGTGGTGTTCAACAATTTATCATCTGTGTATAGCAACCAGCGCTCATCACATCATGTGCCCTCCTTAATGCCCATCACCCAATTACCCTATCCCCCCACCCACCTCCCCTCCAGCAACCCTCAGTTTGTTTCCTAGAGTTAAGAGTCTTTCATGGTTTTTCTCCCTCTCTGATGACTTCCCGTTCAGTTTTCCCTCCCTTCCCCTATGATCCTCTGTGTTTCTTATATTCCACATATGAGTGAAACCATATGATAATTGTCTTTCTCTGATTGACTTATTTCCCTCAGCACACCCTCCAGTTTCATCCATGTTGCTGCAGATGTTAAGTATTCATCTTTTCTGATGGCTGAGTAATATTCCATTGTATATATACATATATAGATACACATATATATATCACACACATGCATATATTACACACACATGATACATATATATATAATATATATATTATACACACACACACACACACACACACACACACACACACACATATCTCTTCTTTATCCATTCATCTGTCAATGGACATTTCAGCTCTTTCCATAGTTTGGCTATTGTGGACATTGCTGCTATGAACATTGGGGTGCAGGTGCCTCTTTAGATCACTATATTTGTATCTTTGGGGCAAATACCCCGTAATGCAATTGCTGGGTCATAGGGTAGTTCTATTTTTAACTTCTTGAGGAACCTCCATACTATTTTTCAGACTGGCTGTACCAGCTTCCATGTCTACCAGCAGTGTAAGAGGGTTCCCCTTTCTCCACATCCTCACTGACATTTGTTGTTTCCTATCTTGTTAATTTTAGCCATTCTGATTGGTGTAAGGTGGTATCTCATTGTGGTTTTAATCTGTATTTCCCTGATGGCAAGTGATGTGAGCTTTTTCTCCTGTGTCTGTTGACCACTCGTATGTCTTCTTTGGAGAAATGTCTGTTCATGTCTTCTGCCCATTTCTCGACTGGATTCTTTGTTTTTTGGGTGTTGAGTTTGATAAGTTCTTTATAGATCTTTGATACCAGCCCTTTATCTGCAGTGTCATTTGCAAATATCTTCTCCCATTCCATGCGTTGCCTTTTAGTTTTGTTGACTGTTTCCTTTGCTGTGCAGAAGCTTTTTATCTTGATGAAGTCCCAATAGTTCATTTTCACTTTTGCTTCCCTTGTCTTTAGAGATGTGTCTTGCAAAAAATTGCTGCAGCCAAGGTCACAGAGGTTGCTGCGTGTGTTCTCCTCTAGGATTTTTTTGGATTCCTGTCTCACATTTAGGTCTTTCATCCATTTTGAGTTTCTCTTTATGTATGGTGTAAGAAAATGGTCTAGATTCATTCTTCTGCATGTGGCTGTCCAATTTTCCCAGCACCATTTATTAAAGAGACTGTCCTTTTTCCATTGGATGTTCTTTCCTGCTTTGTGGAAGATTAGTTGACCATAGAGTTGAGGGTCCATTTCTGGAGTCTCTATTCTGTTCCATTGATCTATGTGTCTGTTTTTGTGCTAATACCATACTGTCTTGATGATCACAGCTTTGTAATATGGCTGGAAGACAGGCATTGTGATGCCCCCAGCTTTGGTTTTCTTTTTCAACATTCCACTGGCAATTCAGGGTCTTTTCTGGTTCCACACAAATTTTAGGATTATTTGTTCCAGCTCTGTGAAGAATGTATCTTGATATGTATTGCATTGAATGTATAGATTGTTCTGGGCAGCACAGACGTTTTAATGATACTTATTCTTCCAATCCATAAGCATGGCATGTTTTCCATCTCTTTGTGTCTTCCTCAATTTCTTTCATAAGTGTTCTGTAGTTTTTAGAGTACATATCCTTTACCTCTTTGGTTAGGTTTATTCCTAGGTGTCTTATGGTTTTTGGTGTAATTGTAAATGGATCAATTCCTTAAGTTCTCTCTCTTCGGTCTCATTGTTAGTATATAGAAATGTAACTGATTTCTGTGCATTGATTTTATATCCTGCCATGTTGCTGAATTGCTGTACGAATTCTAGCAATTTGGGGTCATCTTTTGGGTTTTCCACATAATGTATCATGTCATCTGTGAAGAGTGAGAGTTTGACTTCTTTGCCAATTTGAATGCCTTTTATTTCTTTTTGTTGTCTGCTGAAGCTAGGACTTCTAGTACTATGGTGAACAATAGTGGTGAGAGTGGGCATCCCTGTTGTGTTCCTGACCTTAGAGGAAAAACTCTCAATTTTTCCCCATTGAGAATGATATTCACTGAGGGCCTTTCATAGATGGCTTTTATGATGTTGAGGTATGTTCCCTCTATCCCTACACTATGGAGAATTTTAATGAAGAAAGGATGCTGTATTTTGTCAAACGTTTCTTCTGCATCAGTTGAGAGGATCATAGGTTTCTTGTCCTTTCTTTTATTAATGTGATGTATCACGTTGATGGATTTGTGAATGTTGAACCACGCTTGCAGCCTAAATCCCACTTGGTCGTGGTGAATAATCCTTTTAATGTCCTGTTGGATCCTATTGGCTAGTATCTTGGTGAAAATTTTGCCTTTAATGTTCATCAGGGATATTGGTCTGCAATTCTCCTTCTTGATGGGGTCATTGTCTGGTTTTGGGATCAAGGTAATGCTGGCCTCAGAGAACAAGTTTGGGAGTTTTCCTTCCCTTTCTATTTTTTGAAACAGCTTCAGAAAAATAGGTATTAGTTCTTCTTTAAATGTTTGGTAGAATTCCCCTGGGAAGCCATCTGGCCCTGGACTCTTGTTTGTAGGGAGATTTTTTATTGCTGTTTCAATTTCCTTGCTGGTTATGGATCTGTTCCGGTTTTCTATTTCTTCCTGTTTCAGTTTTGGTAGTTTATAAGTTTCCAGGAATGCATCTGTTTCTTCCAGGTCACTAATCTGTTGGCATATACTTGCTCATAATATATTCCAAAAATTGCTTATATTTCCTTGGTGTTGGTCGTGATCATGACTCTTTCATTCATGATTTTATTAATTTGGGTCCTTTCTCTTTTCTTTTTGGTAAATTTGGCTAGGGGTTTATCAATCTTATTAATTCTTTCAAAGAACAAGTTTCTAGTTTCGCTGATCTGTTCTACTGCTCTTCTGGTTCTATTTCATTGATTTCTGCTCTAATCTTTATTATTTCTCTTCTCCTGCTTGGTTTAGGCTCTATTTGCTATTCTTTCTCCAGCTCCTTTAGGTGTAAGGTTAACTTGTGTATTTGAGACTTTTCTCATTTTTTGAGAGAGACTTATATCTCTATGTACTTCCCTCTTAGGACCACCTTTGCTGTATCCCAAAGGTTTTGAACAGTTGTGTTTTCATTTTCATTTGTTTCCATGATTTCTTAAAATTCTTTAATTTCCTGGTTGACCCATTCATTCTTTCATAGGATGCTCTTTAACCTCTAAGTGTTTGAGTTCCTTCCAAATTTCCTCTTGTGATTGAGTACAAGTTTCAAAGTATTGTGGTCTGAAAAAATGCAGGGAATAATCCCAAACTTTTGGTATCAGTATTTCATAATTTTTAATTGATAAATTGATATTTTGGATAATATAACAACACAATTGTGGAAAAAGATAACATCCAGGGTTGTTATTGTTTCCTTGTTTAATGCCTTTCCTGGCTTATTTCTGTAGAGTCTATATTCCTTACATCGTGTGGATACCAAAGTCTTTGGGTATTTTCTCTAATTCTGTTTTTACTTTTAAGCCTGGCATCCTAAGAGTTTCTTGCTCAGACTAACTTAATAGTCAGCCAATGATTGCTCAGATTTTCTTAAATGCCTTCAGTGGTAGATCTTCCACCCTTTGCTGAGACCTGTGTGTTCTGAGGCACTCTTTCAAAGCTCAGGCAATTTATACATCTGTCTTAGCCTTGACTTTCCATTTGTGATATGTATGAGCTTTGTAGGTCCCCAGTGATATGTATGAGCTTTTCAAACCCCCTTCTGGACCTCTTATTCCCTAGATCTTCCTTTTAAATGTTGACTGAGCTCTTCTTTATCCCAACAATACTGGTATTGCAGCATTGGGCAGCTTCAATGTTAAACACTTGCTGGTGACTCTTCAATAATTCTCTAAGGGTAGAATGGCGCTCTGGGTCAGACCAAACAGCTTCCAGGTGAACGTGGCTTTTCCAGGAGACTGCAGATCAGGTGAAACAGTGACAGTGCTCTAGCGATTGAGTACCTGTAAAATCAGTCTTCCCCTTACAGTGTCTGCAGGGCTGCTTTTCAAGGCTAACAATCCATGGAAGTAGCAAGGCAGAGATGGGAGAAGCCCACGTCAAAATGACACAGCCTTTGAGGTTCTTACCAAGTTTCAGTCATTTTTCTTTAATAATATTGTTGCTGTGATCAGTGAAGAGTTAGTAATAAGGATCCTATTACAATATAATAAAAGGAATTGGATGTTAAAAGGCATTATCAGTCTTTTTCACAGAGTATACCTTGGCCTCCCTCTTTTGTTCATGACTGAAGTATTTTCCAGATGTTTCCCCTTTATATGTCATTGGTCACTACTGGACCGGCTGCAAAGGTGCTAAGAAAGCTAGTGTCTAGTACTTTCGGTCTGTTATGGGCAGGTAGCTATGCAAACAGACAGATAACAGAGAAAATGGTCATTCATCTAGGCAAAAAGCACAAGAGACCATTACTTTTATAATAAACATTAACATTTGGCTGGGAAAAGTGCCTATTCATTGCTCTTTTTCAAAGTATTCTTTGTTATTTATGCACCTGCTTCGGATTTCTCTCTGAATTCATACAGCAAGTCAAATCTGAGTTTACCTAGGCCTTGTCTCCTTCCTCCATGAAAGGATGGGATTTGACCAAATGAGCTTTTGGGTAGTTTTACGTTCTTCCACTCTGGTCCCATGAAATACTGAACTATTTAGAACTCAATGTTTTGATAGTTTCAACAGGTGAGAAGCTTTTTTGTGAGGATGGGTTGCTCAGCAGGACATATGGATTGTGAGACCTAACTTTGTAGGTGTTGGTGGTTTGGCAAAGTGAATACCTTAGAAGATGTAGCTTGCCAAGCTGGTTCACTAGAGGCTGGGGTCAAAAGCCCACATTCATTATGATACACGGTTTGATTAGCTGTGCTTCCTGGGAGCTGGTTGGGAGCCACACCAGGCTCATTAGCATCCTGAGTCATCGGGCTGAGTTCTCCAGAGGATTAAATCCCTATTCTCCCTGTCTCAGAATCCACATTCTCAGGAGGCCTTTTCCTTGGCCAAACTCTATCCCTGTTTAATTAGCTCATTAGAAACTCTTTAATGAGGCAAGAGTTGTAAGACTGTTCATGGCAGAGTTTGTTTGAAGGCAGAGCCCAGGGGAGTATGTAACTTCAGTGTTAAGAGAAAAATAAATTCTGGTATTATTAGTAAATAGTCCAAGGTGATGGTTAAGTCACTTCTGATAGGGCTAGGATAGAGGGCAAATGGAGAAGGGCAGCTTTTGTATAGAATTGGTGCTGGATGTGTGTTCAGAAGACCTGGGCTGGATTCCCAATTCAGTCACTAGCAGTGGACTCTCTAGAAGGACATTAAATATTTCTAGGCACTATTAATATTTGACTCACAGTGTTGTTAGAATGTATTTAAGTAAGCACACAAGTGCACTTTAGCTGCATAGCATAGTACAAGAATAGGTCAATTAACATTATTTTGTAATATGTATTTGTGTATAGTATCTCAACACATGAATACTGGCATATCATTTGAATGTATTTGTAATAAATGTATAAATAAATATTCATATATTTTATTAAATATATATAAATATATATATTCAAATGATATGCCATAACGCATATGTTTAGAAATTTAAAAATCCCTTTTCTTTTTTTATAATAATATTTTTTACTATATTATTTTAGTCAAAATCCCTTTTCTGTCCTTCGAATCTTTTTAAACCCTTTCTTTACTAAATATGATTACTTAACTTGAAAGTTAATGAAAATTCATAGCAAAAATACAAATACTTGGCTGACATAGGGTGTCACTTATTACATTGTTATACAAATTAAAGTTGTATTGGATTGAAAAGGAGAAGTAGTTAAGATGACAGAGGAGGAGGGGCACCCTAAGGTTGCCTCATCTCTCAAACACAGCTAAATAAATACCAAATCATTCTGAACACCCAAGAAATAAATCTGAGGTCTGAGAGAATGAAACTGCAATTCTATAAGTAGAAAAAAATAATTACCTTGTGGAAGCTTCTTTTAACAAGCAGACCAAACACACCTAATCTAGCTTCCTCACCACCACTTCCCCCACCTCTGGACATAATGACAAGATGGGGGGGATTCACCACAAAAGAGAACAGGAAGTAGAAGTAATGGCCAGGGATTTAATCAATACAGATATAAGTAAGAACTACAATTTAAAACAATAATAAAGATATCAGCTGGGCTTGAAAAAAAAAGTGTAAAAGACACTAGAGAATTCCTTACCACAGAGACGAAAGAATTAAAATCTAGTCAGGCGGAATTAAAAATGCTATAACCAAGATGCAAACCTGAATAGATGCCATGACAATGAGGATGGACAAAGCAGAGGAACAAACCAGTGATATAGAAGATAATATTATGGAAACTAATGAAGCTGAAAAGAAGAGGGAAAGAAAGGCATTGGATCATAAATGTAGACTTAGGAAACTCAGTGACTCCTTAAAGTGTAATAACATTTGTATCATAGGAGCCTCAGAAGATGAGAGAGAGAAAAAAGGGCAGAAGGTTTATTTGAGCAAATTATAGCTGAAAACCTCCCTAATCTGGGGAAGGACACAAACATAGAAATCCAAGAAGCAGAGAGAACTTCCATTAAATTCAACAAAGCCAATCATTGCCAAGACATATCACAGTCAAATTCACAAAGTAAACAGACAAGGAAAGAAGCCCAAAAGCACCAAGGGAAGAAAAAGTCCTTAACATACAAGGGAAGACAGATCAAGTATAAAGCAGATCTGTCCACAGAAACTTGGCAGGCCAGAAGTGAATGGCAGGATATATTCAATGTACTGAATGGGAAAAATATGCAGCCAAGAATACTTTATCCAGCAAGGCTGTCATTCAAAATAGAAGGAGAGCTAAAGAGTTTCCCAGACAAACAAAAACTAAAGGAGTTCATGACCCCTAAACTAGCCCTGCAAGAAATATTAAAGGGGAATCTGAGTGGTGAAAAAAAGACCCAAGGCAACAAAGACTAGAAAGGAACAGAGAACATCACCAGAAACACCGACTTTATGGGTAATACGATGGCAATAAATTCATATCTTTGAATAATCACTCTAAATGTAATGGACTAAATGCTCCAATCAAAAGTCATAGGGTATCAGAATGGATAAAAAACAAGACCCATCTATATGCTGCCTACAAGAGACTCATTTTAGAGCTAAAGACACCTGCATATTGGAAGTTAGGGGATGGAGAGCCACCTATCATACTAATGGATGTCAAAAGAAAGCTAGAGTAGCCATATTTATATTGGACAAAACTAGATTTTCAAGCGAAGACTGTAACAAGAGATGAAGAAGGGGATTATATCATAATTAAGGGGTCTATCCATCAAAAAGATCTAACAATTGTAAATATTTATACCCCAACTTGGGAGCACCCAAATATAAATCAATCAATAACAAGCCTAAAGAAACTCATTGATAATAATACAATAATAGTAGTGTCCATCTACTTACAGCAATGGACAGATCATCTAAGCAGAAAATCAATAAGGAAACAATGGCTTTGAATGACATACTGGACCAGATGGACTTAACAGATACATTCAGAACATTTCATCCTAAAGCAGCAGAATACATTCTTTTCGAGGGCAAATGGAACATTCTTCAGAATAGATAACATACTGGTCCACAAATCAGCCCTCAACAAGTATAGAAAGATCAAGATCATACCATGCATATTTTCAGACCACAACACTATGAAACTTGAAGTCAGCCACGAAAAAAATTTGGAAAGACCACAAAAACACGGTGGTTAAAGAACAACCTACTAAAGAACGAATGGGTTAACCAGGAAATTAAAGGAGAAATAAAAAAGTACATGGAAGCAAATGAAAATGAAAACATGACAATCCAAAAGCTTTGGGATGGGGTGCCTAGGTGGCTCAGTCAGTTAAGCCTCTGCCTTCAGCTCAGGTCATGATTCCAAGGTCCTGGGATTGAGTCCCACATCGGGCTCTCTGCTCAGTGGGGAGCCTGTTTCTCCCTCTCCCTCTGCCTGCTGCTCTGACTACTTGCGCTCTCTCTCATTAAATAAATCTTAAAATAAAACAAAATGACACAAACAAACAAACAAAAAAGCTTTGGGATGCTGCAAAGACAGTCCTTAGAGGGAAGTATACTGCAATACAGGCCTACCTCAAGAAGCAAAAAAGTCTGAAACACACAACCTAACCTTACACCTAAAGGAGCTAGAAAAGGAATAGCAAATAAAGCCTAAAGCCACCAACAGAAGGGAGATGATAAAGATTAGAGTAGAAATAAACAATATAGAAACAAACAGAACAGATCAATGAAACTAGGAGCTGGTTCTTTGACAGAATTAATTAAATTGATAAACCCCTAGCCAGACTTTTCAAAAAGAAAAGAGAAAGGACCCAAATAAATAAAATCATGAATTAAAGAGTAGAGATCACAACCAACACCACAGAAATACAAATAATTATAAGAGAATAGTATGAAAAATTATATGCCAAAAAAACCCAAACAGGCAATCTGGAAGAAATGGACAAATTCCTAGAAACATACAAAAAAGGGAGGTGGGTAGGGGGATGGGGTAACTGGGTGATGGGCATTAAGGAGGGCACATGATGTTATGAGCGCTGGGTGTTATATGTTACTAATGAATCATTGAACACTACAGCAAAAACTAATAATGTACTATATGTTGGCTAATTGAATTTAAATTAAAAAATTAAATAAAGTAAAATTTAGTTCTAAAATGCTAAATGATGTTAATTTAGAGAGGTGGGTTATGGGAAAGAATATGCTAATACTTTTGGTTTCTTGAGGAAGAAGATTCTGATTCACTCTAGGCATTAATACAAAATATAACATTAACATGTGTATTAAAAATGTAAGAGTAGCTACTAGAATATAGAAATAAATGTGTAATTTTGAAATACTGAGAGTAAAAATGGAAGAAAAAATATCAATAATTTATACAGAAACTAGTTAGAAAAAAGGTAAGAAAAATGGCCAACACATAATATAAGAAAAAACATGAGGTATAAGCTTAAACATATCAAAAATTGAAACAAAGATAAATGTAATAAATTACCCTTTTCAGAGAAATGGCTCTCAGAATGGTAAGGAAAACACACTACGTTTCTTTTATTTAAATTCAGTTAGCCAAAGTATAGTACATCATTAGTTTTTGACACAATGTTCAATGATTCATTAGTTGAGTAAAAAAAAATTGCTGGGTCATAGAGTAGCTCTATTTTTAACTTCTTGAGGAACCTTCATACTGTGTTCCAGACTGGCTATACGAGCTTGCATTCCCACCAACAGTGTAAGAGTGTTCCCCTTTCTCCATACCCTTGCCAACATTTGTTGTTTCCTGTCTTGTTAATTTTAGTCATCATAATGATGACTTGTATTAGGGAAGAAATCAGAGAGGGAGACAAACCATATGAGACTCAGGGTTTCTCCCTTGAGGAAGTTGTCAACTACTAAGGTGATGTTGAGATGCTAAGAAGTGACTGGCACACTCATGGGGCTGCGACATCAAAAATTGGCAATGAATAGGAGGGAATGTGAAGGGCAACATCCTAGAAGTAGCAGCAAACTTCAAGTAGACCAACTTTTACAAGGTCTCACAATATTTTCCAGATCCAAATCTTAGATTCTAATTGAATTAATGTGGTCAGGATTTGTTTTTCTGACTTCTGAGTAGAAGCAAAAGGAAATTCTCTCAGAGGAGAGTTAACATCATCCAGCATCTCAAATCACCCCTGCATTTAAAAATATTTATTATCTGGCATATAATCAAAAGTTACCAGCCATTCAGGAAAATGTGATAAAACAAAAATAAAAAGTAGACATTAGAAACATATCCACAGGAAAACTCAGACATGGACTTGAAAATAAATATGTTCAAGGAATAAAAAGTATAAACTAAAAAATAAAATAACTGCAATCAAGAATACAATGGATGGGATTAACAAAAATTAGACATAGCTGGAGATAGAATTAGTAAACTGAAATATAGATCAAAAGGAAATATTCATATTTAAAAGCATGAAAAGTCAATAGGATAAAAAATACTGGAAAAGTAATAAGAGACATAGAGGAAATGGTAATAAACTTTAACATATATATAATTGAAATTCCTCAAATGAAGAAGTGAAGGCATGAGCTGTGACTAATATTTGAATATATAACAGGTGATTTTTCCAAAATTGATGAAACATCAAATAGGATATTTATTTTAAAAAAAAACACTGTAGTTAGGCATGTAACAGTTGAGATTATGAAAACCAGATTCAGATGGAAAATCTAAAGGCAGATACAGAAAAAAATCCTATCTTCCTAACACTGTATTACCCTAATACAGGTAACTGTATTTTCAATGGAAACAATGGAAGTCATTTCAAGAATCGGCAGAAGATGAAATTTAACCTAAAGAAAGTACAGAGGAAAAAATTACAGGAGCAAAAAATAACTAATTAAGAAATAAACACTCAATATCAAGGTCAACCAAGGTAAAAATTTGTTCTTTATAAAGGCTAATGGAAGTGATATACACACAGCAAGACAGATGAAGATAAAAGAGAAAGTCATCAATAACCAAAATTGGGAATGAGAAGGGGAATCACATAGAGCTCATAAATATTAAAAAGGTGAAGGGATATTATGAAAAACTTTAAGCTAACTGAAAATTTAGATGCAAAGGATGAATGTTCTTATAGCAATGCAACCTTACCAAAGCCAACAAAAAGTGAAATTTAAAAGCTGAATGATAATTTTATATAAAGACATTGACTCTGAAATGACAAAATTTCCACATGGAAAAATTACAGACACAGAAGTTTCTGTCAGTGATTTTTCCATATAAGATAGAAGCACAGTCATGCCTTTTCAGAAAATAGAAATGGAAGGAACACCAATGAACTCATTTTGTAAGAGCAGCATAACCTTGCTTCCTGAATCTGATGGGGACATTACAGAATCACAGGCCCAACTACCTAATAAATATAGATGGAAAGTTTTCCCAAACAAACAAAAAACCTTTTAAAGGAAAAGTCTAACTGTAGATAGATAAAGATGGATGATAGATAGATAGATAGATAGATAGATAGATAGATAGATAGATAGAAAGACAGATAGATATAGATAGATAGATAGATAGATAGATAGATAGATAGATAGATAGATAGAATTCATTACAATTAACTCATATGTTTTAGAAAGACAAGGTTTGTTAAACACTTAAAAAAACGATTGATGTAACTTAACTCATGAACAGAATGAAGATGAATATACATATAATACAAGCATTTGGTGAAATTCAACATCCTATTTTTACACACTTTTAACAAACTAGGAATATAAAGAAACTTCCTTAGCATCATAAAGGACATCTTCTAGAAACTTACAGCAAATATCCCTCTTAAATAATAAAATGTTTAAAGTATTTCCCCTAAAACTGCAAACAGGTCAATGATGCGACAGGCTTTGTCTCACTCTTTAACATTGTGTTGGAGGTACAAGAACGTGGACATAAAAACTCAATAAAAATGTAAAGTAAAGGTCCAGGGAAATAGAACATAGAAAAGGATTAAAACTTCAATTGGCAGGGCGCCTGGGTGGCACAGTGGTTGGGCGTCTGCCTTCGGTTCGGGGCGTGATCCCGGCGTTGTGGGATCGAGCCCCACGTCGGGCTCCTCCGCTGTGAGCCTGCTTCTTCCTCTCCCACTCCCCTTGCTTGTGTTCCCTCTCTCGCTGGCTGTCTCTATCTCTGTCAAATAAATAAAGTCTTTAAAAAAAAAAAAACTTCAATTGGCAGATGACACGATTGTGTTCATAGATCAGAAAAATTTAATAAACATTTTAAGTATATTACTTTTAAAGAAAGCTGAAAAAACCTAAGCATACAACTCAATGAATTTTGAAAGAATGAACACACCTGTATAAACCACTACCTAGCCAAGAGAAATGAAAATATTCAATACAAAAACCCTCTACTATTCCTTTTTATCTACAAAGGTAATAACTGTCTTAACGTTTAATGCTAAAGATTACTTTTGTCTGTTCTTTTTTTAATGTTTTTTTATTATATTAGTCACCACACAGTACATCCCTGGTTTTTGATGTAAAGTTAGATGATTTATTAGTTGCGTATAACACCCAGTGCACCATGCAATACGTGCCCTCCTTACTACCCATCACCGGTCTATCCCATTCCCCCACCCCCCTCCCCTCTGAAGCCCTCAGTTTGTTTCCCAGAGTCCATAGTCTCTCATGTTTCATTCCCTCTTCTGATTACCCCCCCCTTTCTTTATCCCTTTCTTCCCCTACCGATCTTCCTAGTTCTTATGTTCCATAGATGAGAGAAATCATATGGTAATTGTCTTTATCTGTTTCTTAATCTCAGAGTGTGTGCCGAAAGGGCAGGGATCTTTGGGAGACTTCTCTAAGAACAAAAACACTGTGGCACCATTTCCCTCCCCTGCCTACCAGCTCGGATACACATAAACCCACAGAAACCAATGCAGCAAACACTCTCCACCTAGCTTGCTAACAGCATGCTCCACCCCCTGTGCTCTTCTGGGGACTTGGCTGCTCCAAACTGGCCTCCACCCAAGGTAGTGCCACAAGCAAGGCATTGTGCAAACAGCCCCAACAGGAGCCAGCACCTCTCCAAAGTGACCCTGGCCCCAAGAGAGAGTAAGATAGCCACACATATTAGTTATACTGTGGCCCCAGTGGTGGGTTGGAGGTGGACATACTGTCTGACTACAGGCCCTGCCCACTAACAAAAGCCTCTGGGGATCAACACAGGGAGAGAGCCCTGGAGTTCTTTGTGACCTCAGCTCTGACAGTTTCTTGGTCTGGCCCAACTCAAGGCCAAGGCAGCCCCAGACTGGCCCATTAACAACACAGAGACCAAACCCTGCCCACAAAAGGCAAAGACGAGTCCTTGTGGACTAGAATGAAGGTAAAGATGGCTCAGCCACAAGACTAGGGCATACTCAACACATGTAGGAGATAACCCTGAAGTGCCAGGGGAGCAGGGGATGTTGAACTGGGAGGCACTACAGGATTTCTTTTTTCTTTTTTCTTTTTTTTTTCTTTTTTCTTTTTTCTTTTTATTTTATTTATTTATTTGACAGGGATAGAGACAGCCAGTGAGAGAGGGAACACAAGCAGGGGGAGTGGGAGAGGAAGAAGCAGGCTCCCAGAGGAGGAGCCTATGGAAAGTTTTCCCAAACAAACAAAAAACCTTTTAAAGGAAAAGTCTAACTGTAGATAGATAAAGATGGATGATAGATAGATAGATAGATAGATAGATAGATAGATAGATAGAAAGACAGATAGATATAGATAGATAGATAGATAGATAGATAGATAGATAGATAGATAGATAGAATTCATTACAATTAACTCATATGTTTTAGAAAGACAAGGTTTGTTAAACACTTAAAAACGATTGATGTAACTTAACTCATGAACAGAATGAAGATGAATATACATATAATACAAGCATTTGGTGAAATTCAACATCCTATTTTTACACACTTTTAACAAACTAGGAATATAAAGAAACTTCCTAGCATCATTAAAGGACATCTTCTAGAAACTTACAGCAAATATCCCTCTTAAATAATAAAATGTTTAAAGTATTTCCCCTAAAACTGCAAACAGGTCAATGATGCGACAGGCTTTGTCTCACTCTTTTAACATTGTGTTGGAGGTACAAGAACGTGGACATAAAAACTCAATAAAAATGTAAAGTAAAGGTCCAGGGAAATAGAACATAGAAAAGGATTAAAACTTCAATTGGCAGGGCGCCTGGGTGGCACAGTGGTTGGGCGTCTGCTGCTTCGGTCGGGCGTGATCCCGGCGTTGTGGATCGAGCCCACGTCGGGCTCCTCCGCTGTGAGCCTGCTTCTTCCTCTCCCACTCCCCTTCTTGTGTTCCTCTCTCTGCTGCTGTCTCTATCTCTGTCAAATAAATAAAGTCTTTAAAAAAAAAAACTTCAATTGGCAGATGACACGATTGTGTTCTATAGATCAGAAAAATTTAATAAACATTTTAAGTATATTACTTTTAAAGAAAGCTGAAAAACCTAAGCATACAACTCAATGAATTTTGAAAGAATGAACACACCTGTATAAACCACTACCTAGCCAAGAGAAATGAAAATATTCAATACAAAAACCCTCTACTATTCCTTTTATCTACAAAGGTAATAACTGTCTTAACGTTTAATGCTAAAGATTACTTTTGTCTGTTCTTTTTTAATGTTTTTTATTATATTAGAACGGTACATCCCTGGTTTTTGATGTAAAGTTAGATGATTTATTAGTTACGTATAACACCCAGTGCACCATGCAATACGTGCCCTCCTTACTACCCATCACCGGTCTATCCCATTCCCCCACCCCCTCCCCTCTGAAGCCCTCAGTTTGTTTCCCAGAGTCCATAGTCTCTCATGTTTTCATTCCCTCTTCTGATTACCCCCTTTCTTTATCCCTTTCTTCCCCTACCGATCTTCCTAGTTCTTATGTTCCATAGATGAGAGAAATCATATGATAATTGTCTTTCTCTGCTTGACTTATTTCACTTAGCATTAACTCCTCCAGTGCCGTCCATGTTGAAGCAAATGTTGAGAACTCGTTCTTTCTGATAGCTGAGTAATATTCCATTGTATATATGGACCACAACTTCTTAATCCAGTCATCTGTTGAAGGGCATCTTGGCTCCTTCCACAATTTAGCTACTGTGGACAATGCTGCTATGAACATTGGGGTGCATATGGCCCTTCTCTTCACTACGTCTGTATCTTTGGGGTAAACACCCAGTAGTGCAATGGCTGGGTCATAGGGTAGCGCAATTTTTAACTTTTTAAGGGACCTCCACACTGTTTTCCAGAGTGGCTGTACCAACTTGCATTCCCACCAACAATGTCGGAGGGATCCCCTTTCTCCACATCCTCTCCAGCAATTGTTGTTTCTTGCCTTGTCAATTTTTGCCATTCTAACTTCGTAAGGTGGTATCTTAGTGTGGTTTCAATTTGAATTTCCCTGATGGCTAATGATTTTGAACATTTTTTCATGTGTCTGTTGGCCATTTGTGTGTCATCATTGGAAAAGTGTCTGTTCATATCTTCTGCCCATTTTACGATTTGTTTATTTGTTTCTCGTGTATTGAATTTGAGATGTTCTTTGTAGATCTTGGATACCAGTCTTTTATCTGTAGTATCATTTGCAAATATATTCTCCCATTCCGTGGGCTGCCTCTTAGTTTTTTTGACTGTTTCCTTGGCTGTGCTGAAGCTTTTTATCTTGATGAAGTCCCACAAGTTCATTTTATCTTTTGTTTCTTTTGCCTTTGGAGACGTGTCATGAAAAAGGTTGCTTTGGCCAATGTCGTAGAGGTTGCTGCCTATATTTTTCTCTATGATTTTGACGGATTCCTGTCTCACATCAAGGTCTTTCATCCATTTGGAGTCTATCTTTGTGTATGGTGTGAGAGAGTGGTCAAGTTTCATTCTTTTGCATGTAGCTGTCCAATTTTCCCAGCACCATTTATTGAAGAGACTGTCTTTTTTTCCACTGGATGTTTTTTCCTGCTTTGTCAAAGATTAGTTGCCCAAAGAGCCTGTAATTTAAAAAGACAATACATTGTGAATTATACTATTTTGAAGTCATATAGAGAGAATGTAACACAGAGATGACTTTGTTGTGGACAAGCATATATGCTTTAAACATCCAGACAGTACCACCAAGAAAAAGCAAAGATATGAGAATAATTATTTAACATATAGAAAACAACTCTTTATTTTCCTAAATTATGTTAGTCAAAATTATAGCCCATCAAGGGAAGTTAGTACAATGCAAAGATTAGCAACACTAATCTTGGAGACTGACTGCCTGGATTTTAATGCTGGCTCAGGCTCTAGATTTTTGAGTGATTGTGGACAAATTAATTGGCCTTGCTCAGCCTTAGTTTCTTCTTCTTCTTTGCCGATTTGGATACCTTTGATCCCTTTTTGTTGTCTGATTGCTATTGCAAGGACTTCTAGTACTATGTTGAATAATAGTGGTGTGAGTGGGCAACCTTGTCGTGTTCCTGATCTTAAGGGAAAGGCTAGGAGCCTTTCCCCATTGAGAATGATATTTGCTGTAGGCTTTTCATAGATGGTTTTTATGAGATTGAGAAATGTACCCTCTATCCCTACACTCTGAAGGGTTTTAATCAGGAAAGGATGCTGTATTTTGTCAAATGCTTTTTCTGCATCTATTGAGAGAATCATATGATTTTTGAATTTTTCCTTCTGGATAAAATCTATGACACTGATTGATTTGCGAATGTTGAAATACCCTTGCATCCCAGGGATGAATCCCACGTAGTCATGCTGGATAATCCTTTCAATGTACTGTTGGATTCTATTAGCCAGGATCTTGTTGAGAATTTTGGCATCCATATACATTAGGGAAATCGGTCTGTAATTCTCCTTTTTGAGGGGGTCTTTGCCTGGTTTGGGGATCAAGGTAATATTGGCCTCATAGAATGAGTTTGGTAGCTTTCCTTCTGTTTCTATTTTTTGAAATAGCTTTAGGAGAATAGGTATTATTTCTTCTTTGAATGTTTGGTAGAATTCCCCAGGAAAACCATCCGGGCCTGGAGTTTTGTTTTTTGGAAGGTTACGCTTTACGTATTAGTTTTTTCCTTCTGGATAAAATCTATGACACTGATTGATTTGCAATGTTGAAATACCCTTGCATCCCAGGGATGAATCCCACGTAGTCATGCTGGATAATCCTTTCAATGTACTGTTGGATTCTATTTAGCCAGGATCTTGTTGAGAATTTTGGCATCCATATACATTAGGGAAATCGGTCTGTAATTCTCCTTTTTGAGGGGTCTTTGCCTGGTTTGGGGATCAAGGTAATATTGGCCTCATAGAATGAGTTTGGTAGCTTTCCTTCTGTTTCTATTTTTTGAAATAGCTTTAGGAGAATAGGTATTATTTCTTCTTTGAATGTTTGGTAGAATTCCCCAGGAAAACCGTCCAGGCCTGGAGTTTTGTTTTTTAGAAGGTTGTTTATCACTGTTTCAATCTCTTCATAATTAATTGGCCTGTTTAAAAAAATCAATTTCTTCCTGTTTCAGTCTTGCTAGTTTATAGGTTTGAAGTCCTCCATCTCTTACAGATTGCTTAATTTATTGGCATAAAGCTGTTGATAAAAGTTTCTAATAATCCTTCCAATTTCATTGGTGTTGGCTGTGACCTCTCCTTTTTCATTCATAATTTTATTAATTTGGGTCCTTTCTCTATTCTTTTGGAAAAGTCTTGCCAGGGGTCTGTCAATTTTATTAATTCTCTCAAAGAACCAGCTTCTAGTTCGGTGGATCTGCTGTACTGTACTCCTGGTTTCTAATTCATTGATTTCTGCTCTAATCTTGGTCAACTGCTTCCTCGTGCATGGATTAAGCCTGTCCCTCTGTTGCTGTTCCAGCTTCTTGAGGTGAGAATATAAAAACTGCATTTTAGATTTTTCTATTCTTTTGAGCGAGGCTTGGATGGCTATGTATTTCCCCCTTAGGACTGCCTTGCAGTACCCCCATAGGTTTTGGACCATTGTGTTTTCATTCTCGTTGGTCTCCATAAATTGTTTAAATTGATTTTTGATTTCCTGGTTTATCGAATCATTCCTGAGCAGGATGGTTCTTAGTCTCCAAGTGTTTGAGTTTCTTCCAAAGTTTTCCTTGTGGTTGAGTTCCAATTTCAGAGCGTTGTGGTCTGAGAATATGCAGGGAATCATTTCAGTCTTTTGGTATCGGTTGAGACCCGTTTTAGACTCCAGAACATGGTTCATTCTTGAGAATGTTCCATGGGCATTAGAATAGAATGAGTATTCTTTGGTTCTGGGGTATAGTGTTCTATATATATCTATGAGGTCCAACTTGTTGAGTATGGCATTCAAAGCTCTTGTTTCTTTGTTGATTTCTTGCTTAGGAGATCTGTCTATTGCTGATAGTGGAGTGTTGAGGTCCCCTACTATTAACATATTTTTATCTATATGTCTCTTTATTGTGGTTAATGAGTTGGCTTGTGTATCTGCTGCTCCTCTGTTGGAGAATATATTTATAATTGTCATATCCACTTGTTGGATACATCCTTTAAGAATAATATAGTGCCTCTTCTGTGTCTCTAACTATAGTCTTTAGTTTAAAATCCAATCTGTCTGATATGAGAATTGCTACCCCAGCTTTCTTTTGAGGTCCATCAGCGTGATGGTAGGCTCCATCCCTTACTTTCAGTCTAAATGTATCTTTAGGTTCAAAATGAGTCTCTTTGTAGACAGCAAATGGATGGGTGCATGCTTTTATCCAATCTGCAACCCGCAGGCTTATGGGAGCACTTAGGCCATTTACATTGAGACTGATTATTGAGAGATAGATTTTAATGATGCCATGTTGCCAGTAAAGTCTTTGTTTGTATCAGTTGTGACTCTTCTGTTCTGTATCACTTTGGGGCTCTTTTACTTTTATAGACCCCTTAATATCTCCTGCAGGGGCTGGTTTCGTAGTGAAATTGGTCAATTACTGGTGATTCTGGAATGTCTTTTGTTTCTTCCCATCAATTCCAATGACACCTTGGTGGATAAAGGATCCTTTGGCTGCATGTTTTTCTCTGAAAGAGCTTTAAAATGCCCCCCCCAACCCTTCTCTCATCTCCAGTCTGTGTAGACAGGTCTGGGCGTAATTCTGATACCTTGCCTTGGACGTGAGAAATTTCTTTGCCCTGGCAGCTTTCAATACGTATCCTTGGGATCTAATATTTGCATTCACACTATGACACATGGTGTAGGTTTGTCATAGTTGAGCTTGGGAGGAGTCCTCTGCTCCTCTTGGACATGAATGTTTGTTTCCTTTGCTAAATTAGGGAAGTTTTCAGCTACAATTTGTTCAAATATCTCTTCTAGACCTCTGTTTCTCTCCACCCCCTTGGGGATGCCGATGATTCTGACATTGGAATGTTTCATTGACTCAGTAATCTCCCGTAATCTACATTCTTGAGAATGGATTTTTTTGAGCCCAGATTCTATTTTAGCTTTCTCTTCTACTAACCCATCCTCCAATTTGCAGATACGTTCTTCTGCCTCATTCACCCTGGCCGTCAGAGCCTCTAGTTTTGACTGCATTTGGCTCATAGAATTTTTAATTTCTGCCAGATTCGCTCTCATTTCCACCCTTAGAGATTCTATATTCTCATTAACATTTTCATTAATACTTTTTTCAAGTCTACACATCATCTTGACCATTGTTACTCTGAATTCCATTTCTGATAACTTGGTTATATCCATATCCATTAGTTCTGTGGCAGAGGCCAGAGACTCATTGTCTTTTCTTTCCGGGGGGGGCTTTTCTCCTTCTCGTCATTCTTATGAGGAGAGGTTGTGGGGTTGTCCAGAGCCCAAATTATTGACCGGGACCCAGGCCGTGTGCCCTTGTTTTATAGGGATCTTAGGGATATGGGCTTCTTGATTTTTCACCCTGCCTTCTGGGGGAGGGGCCTGCTGCACCAATACTCAGGCAACCCTGTTTGGGTAGAGTCTCTGTGTTCCCTGCAAGGGTGGATGGGGATGGGCACACTGTGAGCCAGTATTTCCAGGCTTTTGTTCTCTGGCGGCTTTCCCTGGCGGTTTGCTTTGCCTCTTCTGAGAGTCAGAGCAGCAGTAGCCAAATCTCAGCCTCTGTCTCAGGACAGAGGGATCGCAGACCATTCTCCACTGATGTTCTGGCCACTTTAACTCTGTTTCTGTTGCTGCTGCTCAACCCTGCAGTGTTCCGGATGTGCGCCCCACACCCGGTGTCCCAGCCCTCACTTCCAGGGCTGGCGCATCTCTGTCCTTTGTGTTTCTAACACCGTCAGCCGCCAGCTGCCAGCCCCCCCCCCCCGCAGCCCCGCGCGATCCGGAGCTCCTGGTCTCAGACTGGTTCCAGTGAGCGCACCGGAGCTCTGTTTCAGTCTGGTCATGCGTGTTCTCCAGCTCACAGTCTCAGTCTGCTCTCTCGCCGGTGCCAGTCTGCAAGACTGCCCGCTCCCCCGTGCAGGTGGCTACCGCTTCCCGGCACCCAAACTCAGTGGCTCCCTCCCCCTTCCATTTACCTTCCAATATCTGTGCGCAGTTTCACGGCTCCCCGCTTTGTACCTCAATACTCAGTGCTGGAGATGTTCATTTGTAGAGATCCAGACGTATCTTCCTGCATCTCATGCTGATTCCGTGGATGTTCAGGCTGGTCTGGTACCTATCCAACTCGACTCAGGGGACCGGCTGAAAAAGGGGTCCCCTACTCCTCCGCCATCTTAACTCTGCTCCTGTCTGTTCTGAATTTATATAAATGGAATTACATACTAGGTATTCTTTTACATCTACCTTCCCTTATTCATTATTACATTTGTGATATCCGATATGCTGCTGCTTACAGCAACAGATCATTCACTTTTCATTGCCATATATTATTCCAATGTGTTATTAATAATATTGAGAAGGATGTAAAGTCATCACACAAAATGTAAATGCACTGAATTCTCTATCAAAAGAGAGACACTGAAAGGTGAGAATAAAATAAAATCCAGCCATATACTAAGGTACAAGAAACATAATTAAAATGATAAAGAACTATTGAAAATAATGTTATGAGCAAAGTGATAGCCACTAAATGCACACAAAAAGCAGAAGGACTATTAATAGCTGACAAGGTCAAATTTAAAGATAAAAATTTTAAACAGGATAGAGTTAATTAGGCAATGAAAATAGGTAAAGTTATGCATAACAGTCAGAAACATGT